>NC_086226.1:10053944-10370593 GCF_035770615.1 Melospiza melodia melodia
AGCAACACAGAAGGCATTAAGACAGCCCACCTGCAAAGCAGAGACTGTACATGTCTATGCCAAGTAACTCTGCTATGGGCACTTCAATACAGTGGTATTTTCACTGCAACCTTACAGCAGCCCTAAGGCTGCCCTCTGTCCTCATCCACCCCTATCTCTAGCAGTAAAACCCTGACAAACCCTAACCCTCCCCAAAATCAGCTGGCATTTTGCCACCGGCCCCACACAACCAGGATTTCCTCCCGGGAGCACAGCAGTGGCTCAGAGCCACGGCTGCTCCTTCACAGCCTTTCGAAAAGCTTTGGAAAGACCAGCACAGCGTCTTGTTTTAGAGACACATCCCCATTCCTCAGGAGGCACAAGACCCTCCTTCCTGCCAGCCAGGACAGGAGCCCTTAGCCCTGACACCCAGCACAGCAACAACTGCCCCAGGGACTTCCAGCTTCCACATTCTTCTCACTTAATAGCAGCCTTCTGCAGCAAGGAGGTTTTGGGTCCACGTCCTCCCTACCAGCAATTCAGTGCAACACCAACTTCTTTGAAGATAGAAATATTCAACACCACCACCCCTTCCCCAAGGCCCCTGGGATCAATGATAAAGGCGATTTGTGGGTCCCATTTGTTGGTGTCTACTCAGATGAGAAGCAACAAAACACATGATCTCCATTGGCTGCGCTCCTGGAAGTCACACACATCAGATAATTTCAGCAAATTGCCACAGAGCACAAGAAGAGACACTTCAGCAACCACATGGTCCCAGAAACCAAAGACCCACATCCATTTTAATCGCCATTGTGCCCCGTTTCCATGACAATTATGGCACCACCCCCATTATACATAAGGAATGAGGTATTAAAAACAAAAACAGGAAAATACCAAAACCAAAGGATGGGAACCTGTTGATTGTCTCCTTTTTCTTTGGTGCTCTCTTGATGCCAAGATGCTATTAACAGCTTCATCTGTTATATGTAAAATCTTAAAATTAGGCTGCTTCAGCCTTTACTCTGAAATATTGTGGCAGTTGCTCTCCCATGAACAATTTTTCTTTGTCTGGGATATCTGCTCTCACACTGATCAAATACAGAAATACATACCCACACAAAAATTCTGCAGTGTGCTGGGCAATTCATTTGGTTACCAGCAGCTCAAGTGCCAGCTCAAAGTCTGGGGTCTGGATGATTAACACAATACATGTTAAATCTAAAATACTACAGGATGTAATGCTTGGCATTAAATGCAGGACAGTGATATAGATATTATTAAAGTTATAGGATATTTTAAAATAGAACAAAATGGTTACCCTCACCATTACAGTTATCAAAATGATTAGCAAACTCCAAAAGTTTGATTAAATCTGACGTATTCTACTGGATTTTTCACTTCTCTTGTACATACATAAAACACACATATTCCATGCAGGTAAACAGAAAGCTCTGGACTACCTTGAAGGCACTGAGCCAGTACTAGTTCTGTCTTCTCATCATGCTGTTTGCAAACTCCTGTTTCATTTGACCAGGCAGAATCACCCTGCTACAGCTGTTACTGCATTTTTCATATAAGTCACTACATGTTCCCAAAACCAGAGCTGGCCTAAGCTGCCTGTGACACAAAAAGCAAGAGAGGACAAGGGCCAGTACTGTACTCACAAAGCCCTTCTTGTAGTGGCTATGACTAAAGTCCCTCACTTTGGGGAAGTTTTTGGCAAGGACTCTATGGAAATGTGCTGGCTAACAGCAGAGGAAGATGCTGTCAGCTCTCCACAAGCGCCTGGCCCCTGAAAATCCCAGCCTACCTCCCACTTTAGAGGTTAGCCCTCCTCTCCAAATGTTTTTCTCCTCAATCCCCCCCGCATTTTTAATTTTTTCTGCAAGGGAAAAGAGGCACAAGTTCTTCTTTCCCTCCCCAGCTCTAAATACATCAGTGGATGTCAGGGTTTCAAGGCAGCTCCTCGCTCAAGCAAGGAGAACGCAAAGCCAAAGCATGAGGCCAACTATTTGATCAATACTCTTTGATTTAATTAGCTTTGGACCAGGCTTGAAGTTGATGCCTTAGAGGAGTTGCCACAGGCAAAATTCAGTTTGCAAGAGGGATTGCTTTTATAAAAAAAGATCTAAACCTTGGAGGGACTGAGGACAATTTACCACCTGGAGAGATTTGCCTTCAGCAAAGCAACAGTCATCTGACTTACTTAATAGTTGAAGTCCTATAAAGAAGAGATCTACCACACCAAACTCACTTATATATTTTGTGCCATTTCACTTTCATTTTTCAACTTACTTAGTACATTCCACTTACCTTCCTTCTGTACCTTCCTAAGTCAGTTCTTTGGATAGGAGGCCAGTACTGCCCAGCAGCCGCTAGTGTAAAACTTCCAGCTCTCTCCAAAATGGGTCACAAAAGCCATTTGCTGTACACAAAAGCCTGTCACCTCCTCCAGTTTATTCAGTTTTATCTGAAAATCAAGACCTTGATGCATATATATGAAACAGAGCTATGAACAGAGCACACCAATAGATGCCATATTTTAAGGTCTACTTGCACTTGCCAATATACATATATTAATCCTAATGTATTGGATCTGGACCAGAAGCTAAAAGCCAGGACATAAGGCTTGAAGTAGTAGTCTGGATTCAAGTCCAAACTTGGCAGTTTAAACTCATATATAATCATCATTACTCAAATTCAATGAAGGGAGGGCAGACCTTAAATCCCTATTAGATTTACTGACGTATTGATTTACTCAGTTTATTAATTTCTTTTGTACCTTTAAAGATCCTGTCACAAAGAATTCAAAAAATTCTTAACCTAAGGAAATTATGACTGCAGCTGAACACTTGCTTTATATCATGACACTTCCAGGATGGGTCAAGCACCCCTGCAGACTCAAGTGCCAGATCCTGCATTTCATCCCCAGATGAGCAGCGAAGCCTGCAGTGGAAACTTAGTGGAAGTCAGGAGCTGGCAAGTGTCTCCCCACCCATCCCATCATACCCTTTTACACACTATTCAATGTCTGCTAATACATCCTTGGCACCCATATCACAGTTTTCTCACTGCTGGTCACAAATATGCATGGCAGAGAGCAGTTAATGAGTTCAATGTGAAATGAATTAAATCAAATCACGACCTCCCAGCATCGACAGTGCATTAATCTCTAACACCAAAGCTGTGCAAGGATACAGCTGCAAGACCAGAGCGCTACAGGCACTTGCTGTGAATCCCCCCACCCCTGCAGACACTGAGGGCAAGCCCATCTTTTGGATGTGCTCCACCCTGCAGCAGCCAGGACCACATACACCCTGCATCCCTGAAACTCAGCTCCATCTTCTGTCCATGAAAGGAGCACCAGTAGCAGACCTGCAGCTCCCAGCACCCAGGGCTGACCTTCAATCTTCTCACAGGAGGGCAGGCAAGGAGTGAGTACAGCCCTGTGAACAGCTCTGGTCTCGAACACGTGCAGAGATGCACAGATGCAAAGATGTGACAGAAAAAACATAGGGACATCTGCAGCTCTGCCAGGGTCCTGACTACCAGCCCTCCTTCCAAGTGATCAAGGGGAAAACTCCCAGATCACACATGCTATGTGAAGTGTGTTACTGGAGTAGCTGCCAGTTTTAGTGCGACCAAAGTCTTCAGTGTTTGGAAAATGAGAAGCTCTTAAGCACCTGCAGCTCATCTGACCAGGGCTAACGTAGGTGGGCTGTGGGTCAGCTGGGCTCTGCCCTCACCAAATCCAACAGCAGGAGAGCTCTGCCAGGCAGCCAGCAAGGGCCCACCATGGCCACTGACGCCTCAACGTGCCTGTGGTACAAGAGCAGACTAGGAAAATGATTCACCTTCCATTTTCAGGGTCACACATCATCTTTACTGCCAAGCAGGTGGTAAGGTCAAACTACGGCTAGGGAAAAGGCAATTAAAGGAAAGCAAAAAAACAAAACAGACCCCCCTTCCCCAGCAACTAAATGAAGGTAACAACAACAGTAACTGATACATAAAGTGAGAAAAATGGGGCTATTGGAGGAGGAGTGGGGGGCCACTAATCACAGCCAAACTCTGAAGTCCAGAGAACGTGGGAAAACCTGACAATTTCAAACTTGCCTAGCACATAAGAATTGCTTTTGTCCGCATTAAAAGCTGCACTGCTTTCACTACCAATGTGACCAGCAGTTACAAAGGAGAAATCTCAACAATAAAATACTGAACTATGCCATGTCAAAAGGCCGCTGTCCCACGCCAGCAATATTCAGAGCTGGACCATGCTGCCCGCTCACAGCCACCGTCCGCAGGACAGAACAAAAGCTGTGTCACTACCCTGTATGCAGAAGAACTGACAATAGCTCCCATAGAAAGCTATGCAAAGCTTTTTAGTGAGATTTCTGGTCTGGGATCTAATCTGATCCACCTCTTAAAGCTTTAATCAGCTGTGCAGTCAGTTGGCACATCACCCTTTTAATAGTAACCCTTTTTATTATCTATTTGAGCACTCTTCCCTAACCCCAGGAAGAAGGGCACTAACCCCACACTCTGCCCCATATTTCTACAACACATGAGGGCATTTTGCTACAAGGTATCATGTCTGTATGGGAAATCAGCAGAAACTGCCCTCATCTCGTGTCTTCAGGCTTTTCTGTATGCCTATTTTTACTCCACAGATCTCTTCAGAGCCTTGCTAGCGGCCAAGAAAGCTGCTTGACCACAGCAGCTGGGCAGGATGAGTCAGGGCACATGCATGCCTTTTAACCCCCCTGCACCTGTGCACTGAGAGGACTGGCTGCTCAGCTGAACACAGCTGGGATTAGCTCTCTCCCATGGAGGAAAACTCGTGTGCTCCCAGCAAGGTCAAACCTTCCTAATTCTCAACACCCTTCAGCAAGGTTTAAGAGAAAAAAAATTTAAGAAAGAGAGAGGGAGAGAGTGAGACAGACAAGCCCCAAACACAAGGTACACTCTCCAAATGACTGACAAGTCAAAGAAATGCAACCATCAGAGCACAAAACATGTTGAGATAGCACAGCACATTATACGATATAAATCGAGCACACACCAGAGCCTCAGCCGGATTTATGCTTTGCAGAGCCCACAACTTTTGAATTCAATAAAATAATAAGCACCCTGACCTTAATGCAGTCATCAACGCTAAATAAAGCCAAGCACAGTTGTGCTCCTTTGATCAGTCTTTTCATAAAGGCAGTATAAATAGTGTTGCTGCTTTTCCATATCCTAAGAGGCTTTTGCATTTGGAAAGTGTTACATGGGCACACCAGGAAAATAAGTAGTGTTTTGTTTATTCTTCCTTTTGGGCTTTTTTGTTGTTGTTGTTACTTTTCTAACTGTAGAGAGAAAAGTTAAACAATCAACTCCCAGTGATCCAAACAATGCGTTTACATAAGGGTTTACAAAATGAAAAAGCAAGTTACTCCACATCCAGATATTCTGTGGTCCCGCCAAGTGTCTCTACAGACTAATGTCCTCTGAGACACAGACTTGTGCTATAACGTTTCTGGCCAAAGCATTTGAATTTTAAAAGCCAAATACAAAGAGAGAGAACCACAGCCAGCTGTACAGCAGTGATCCCTGGTGTGAAGCAAACTGAGGGCTCAGTTTGCTTGGGTCAATGTTTCTGCTTCCTTGCCATCATTAGGAAGGCAGGGATGGACCTGACCATTTCTGTAGCCCCAAGGATTTTAGCAGCCTTCTGCATTACCTGGCCCACATCAGCTCAAGGAGCATCCTGCATGTCCCTGTGGCTGTCAGCCAGGCAGGACTCCCATGCTAACCTAGCCCCTTAGCCATGTTTAGCAAAGGGTCTGCACACTTTTGGCAACTCCAGCCTCTCCAAAAGCACCAACCCACTGCGATGCCAGTCAGCTTAGGTCCGCGAGCCAAGCTGCTTTCTTTCCACATAGTCTTTCCACAGGTTGTCACAATGCCCCAGTAATTCAATTAGCATTGGCAATTAGAAAGGCATTCAACTTCTAGTTTTGCATTTTAAAACCAAATGTGGATATGTGTGTTTTATCCAAGGGTTGTAGCATGGCCTTGCACATGCTGTGCAGTAGTAGGACCCAGCTTTACCTCATTTAACTCATTTCTGCTAATAAGTGAAAAAAAATTATTTCTGTAACAATATTATAGCCATTACCCTTCCAGTTGATGCAGACATGTTCTGGAAAGAAGCTGTTATTATGAAGGTGGTATTTTAAAATACTACCATGAACACAAAAGAAATTTAATCACAAAATGGAGATGTTTTACACTTGTCATGACTAAATACACTGGCCCTTACCAGGGCGTACTGAAGCCTGTGACACTGCTTCATGCTTTGATCCAAGTCAAACACAGGCAACTCAGAGACCCAATAGAGCACTACAGTGAAAAATCTTCAGATGCTGCAATACCACTGATCTTTAGAAAATTAGGTAAATAATACAAGTAATCCTGGGTAAATCACACAAAAAGAGCAAGGAAACAAATCTGGGTTTACACATCTCACATATCTGAGTGGCCTGTCTACTTGGGATAACTTGACAGCACATCAAGGGTCTGAAATGAACATTTGAATCCTTTCCTGACCTAATGGCTTAAGGCAGCACCAAGGGAATATGGAAAGAAGGAAGATATTTCCCCTCATTCATCATATGGATGTGTTTCCATATTCTCCATCTCATTTTCTCCCTTCTCCACCCCA
Organism: Melospiza melodia melodia; assembly: GCF_035770615.1. NCBI lineage: Eukaryota > Metazoa > Chordata > Aves > Passeriformes > Passerellidae > Melospiza > Melospiza melodia. Next base: position 10,060,633 of record NC_086226.1, read on the forward strand.
GGCATGAGTCCCCCATGCCCAGCAACCTCCCGGAGGCAGCCTGACCTCTCCTCTATATGCAAAAAATACCTTCAAGCCTCAACAAGGATAGAAGAAGAGATCTTTCTACACAAAATGTGAGGGTCCAAAATGCAGTGACAGGAAAGACAACCAACAAAATATTTGAAGTCCCCAGTCACAGACTCAGATTAGAGCGGCTACATCACTGAGAGTAGCCTGACTAGCAACTCAGACACCAGTTGGGATGAGAAAAATTCTCTCAGGAGCAAAATTTTGGAGATGCACAGCCCTGAGAGCTGCCTGTCATACCTTTTGGGAGCTCACTTCACCCTCCACTTGTGGGGAATAATGCTTTCAAAATGCAAGTCCCAAGAGGTTTTTTTTTTACTAAGAGCGATTTTTCCATTGTGAGTCCTTTAACAATGCTATTTTTTAACTTTTTTTATTTTTTACAAAAGCTTTATAATCCTCTTCTTTTTCATCTGAGTGGAAACCACTATATGACAGCTTTAAACTTTTCTTTCTTTAAACCCAGCACTCCCTCCTCAGCTATAATCCTCCTATTGGAAAGATCAGTTTGCAAGTCCTTGCCTCCAGGCAGCCACATCACAGCAGCGATTACAGACCCAAAAATCCAATCAAAACCCCTCATCTTTTAGCTCAATGGCCATGACATTAATTGCATGACAATAACAACAAGAAAATTAAGTGACAATTTGAAGTTATAAACTGCTCCCAACCCACGCCATTCATTTTGGCTCCAGGGTCCTTGAACTCAAGGATGGCACATCTTAAAGCACCAAAATGGCTTTGACATCAGTGTCCCATTTTTATACTCTCCCAGGCACACTGGCTTCTGAGACCTTCTGGACTTTTGATCACCCTCTGGCTCAGCCTGGCTTTTCCTCCTCCTTCCAATTTTATCCCCAATGGCAAACATTTAATAACTACAGAGGCACACTCAAGTTCTTACATTTTCTTTGCAGCATGATATGAACAGTGCCTGTATAACTAAAATGGTAGAATTTTAGCTCTAAAATTAGAACTAAATTTTACCTCCAATTCTGTGAAATCAGAACTGAATAATTTTTTGTGGAGAATAAAAAGATAGCAAGTTAACAGTGCCTGAACTAAAGCTCATTGGTTTTCTCCTCAACAAAAACCAGGGGCATTTATTATTTGTATTTCAGGGACAATGCAGTTAACACAATTTTGCTGTGGATTTGCTTTGTTTTGGATGAAAAACACAAACCCCTCCTTTTTTGAAAACTCCAGTGAAGTCAGAGGAATTGCCACCATCCAGAACAAATCAATGACACGCCCTGAAATCAGCCAGTTCCGAGAGCAGAGCTTCGGCCAGTCTGCCGCGATCACAGGGGAAAGCTGCAAAGTTCAGCTCAGGATCCCATTAGTCGCAGCCACGCTTCAGGTCTGCTTTTCTCTTGTAGAAAATACAGGGCAGAAAAAAGCCCCTGTGGAGTTCTCTGTCTACTCCCTCCTTCACGGTACATTCCAGGCCCAGAAATTTTCACTTCTATAGCACAAATAATCCCCCGTCAGTGCAGTGTCATTTCTAGAAGCACCTGGCACAGTTGTGCTGCACAACTGCAGCGGCACATACACAGGCAAGGCTCTCCCAGGTGGGTTCTTCCCTGCATCCTTGAATAACCAGGCATCGGGACTTCCCCTGACTGGAGGTCCATGGTAGCCCCAAGCTGTACACCCAGCCTGCAAAAGCCCTGAAATCACTTTAGGTTGGAAGCAAAAGTTAATCCCCACCATCCAAACCCTTAAAATTACAGTTTTTCAAAGATTTTTTTCATTTTTAAAATTGAGCTACTGATTCTCACTGAGGTTTTCCTCATAGAAAACAGTAATTAAGCAAAGAGGGAAAAGAAAACATTCCTTTGAAAAAAAAAGCAAAATTCTGGAAAGAAACAGCATGAGATACCAAGACAGTTGTTTGAAAGCTCTCTCCCAATACACAACACAGAAGCCAATTCTTACTTTCACAGTACTGCCCATTTGGAACAACGTCCCCAAAAATGGAGAATTCTTTTGGTTTCTTATTTTTACTTCTCTCCTTGTTCCAAACTCTTATTTTTTTATTTCCTAGACAAGAAGAAAGTCTAAATCTGCACCGCTGACCCAACCCCATTCTAACTATATGGCAGACAGCTGCCTTGTTGGATCTCTTCCAGACATCACAACACACAGCACCACTCCCCAAACACACCCCCTCCCCAGCAATTTGTTTTGCAAATTATTAATCTGTCTTCAGAACAGACAGTAATCAATGAGACATCATAAACATACACAACCCCTGTACATCCCAGCCTTTTGTCAAAAAGGCACCCTGATGACACAAACAGGAGCTGGGAACATCGTGATACAGACATCTTGGATGCACTTGTGTTCAGGCTGGCTTTGTACACTCCAGCCACAAGTGTATGGCCTTGCCCACACCATTACTTATTCTGCTGCCACAGGCCACAGCTTCGCAAGAAGGCCTATGAAATAAGGCCTACTAAATAAGCATAAAATTGTGCCAACCACTCTATGCAAAGGGCCAGGTTACTGCAGCTACAGAGCCCAAGTCTTCATTTTCAAATGCCATAAGCAATCCAAATACTGCACTGAGTTTTCTTGCACATCTTCATTTAAGTAATCTCTTGCGTACATCTTCATGTCTTTTACACAGCAAATTCAAATTTAATTGAAAATGAAGCTAGTAAATAACGATTTAATCTAGTTCCAAAAGCAGCTTCCATGAGGAGAAGGTATGGAAGAAGAAACAGCTCAGAAATCCTGAACAAGAACAGCATCCAAGTGGGAAGAGATGTCTGTACTTCTTTATCCATGAAGTGAAGCATTATTTGTAGTGCCTTCAAATTTTGTTTGGTACATCGAAGTCAACAAGCATCATGCATAAAGCCCCACGAGACTTCAAGTTCTTCAGCTCAGCTCCTTGTCACATCATCATCCCCTACACCTACACTTAGCAACTGCAAAGCACCCTTCAGGTAAGATGCAGTGGCTGATTTAAAAGCTTTCACCATCAAACAAAGACATGAAATGAATACAGAAGTGGGGAAGCAATTAGTATTGCTGAAGACATGTTGAAACTTCCAGCTTTTTATTTGATTGTCAAATGGGGTCTAGGCAGCTTTAGTCAAAACAGCTTTGTGCTTGTACTCTAAATATCAAGTACATGTAACTAAATCTAATACTTAAAAAACCCTCCCTATACTTTGAGCTAAAAGTATAATCACAGTGCATCTGGCATTTAAATAAAATAACCATTAGCACAGGAAACACACAGCATAAAAGCACAGGTCAAGAAAAGACAGACTAACAGAGAGAAGCAGCATGGAATTGGGTTTAATGCCATGTTTACTAGGGATCTGCTGCGTTGAGAAATGTAGAGGACTTACTCTGGCAGGCTGAGCTACAGGATTAAAAATGCTGGCTATGACTAAAAAAGGGAGATTTAATTATCTGACTTAATTGGAGAAGAAGGAAAACCAGCTCCAACTTCAAGAAAGCAGCAAACTAAGAGCAGCTAGGACACCTACAGAGCTCTCAAGGCTTGAGGGTTTTTTGTGTTTTCTATTAAAACATGCAGGTTATCTATTTGTTAACTAAAGCAATAGAAAGGAGCACCAGGATTTAAAAGGAGAAACATGTTACTCAAGATGAATTGGATTAAACCATACCAAGACTACAGATTAGCATGAATTAGCCTCTACTGTCAGCAAGTCCTGGCAATGCTCCGACCCACTCCACAAAATTTCAAGTCACATTCACAATTATTAATCAAATCACATCAGCAGACACAAACCAATCACAGGAAAACTATCCTCCTCAAAGCAGACATCATGCCCAACCCCACTGACTCATGAAAGGCCCTGCAGCAGGTCGTTTGAGGGCTTTGTGCCTCAATAAAGTAAGAACAATATTTTTGTGCCTTCATACTAATTGCCGCTTTAGATCTATAGATGACAACCACTATGGAAGTGACTACTAATAAATCACATCATGATATTTACAGCCCAAAATTCACTTTGCTCATTACTCAGCAGTGAATAAGAGCACTTTCCTCTCAAGTGTAATCCAATTTGTTGGGTCTATTTTCACAGCAGCCACACTTACTTTCACAGTCAGGTAGGGTTTCCATGATGTCTTCTCATCACTGCACACCATTCACACAATTCCATGTCCTGGGTCCCCTATACGGACATAACTGATAGCCCAAGCTGTTCCAGCTTTCATCAGACCCTGCAATAGGATGTCATGTGAATGTATGTCCCACACAGATGGGGGCTTACCCATGGCCCCAGAGCCATGAGGAGATAAGAAACAAACAAGAATTTCACCAACAAACTGGGCTCAACTCTCAGCCCTTATTAGTCCACATGCTAAACTGGATTAACTAAAGCTGGATGCATCCCTCTGCTTCACACAGGTCACTAGCATTAGACTTGTCATGGAGAAACCTGTGATGGATTACAGCCACTGCCTGAGGCCACTCAGCAAACCCAGAGCAGAGCTAAGAGCAGAAGCAAGGTTAGGACAAGCAGAATCAGTGCCACCATGGTGCTGTGCCTTTTGCATTCCCATCTATGTGCCACAGCCACACAGCTGCTCCATCAGCAAACCAGGGATATGATGCAATTTAAAAAAGCAGCCTCCCAGGGATGTGGGAGAGTCCGTATTGCTGGAGGTTTCCAGGATGTGAGCATGCAGAGTGCTAGATAGAAAAGCCCATGCAGTCTCCTATTCCCGCAAAACGTTTGATCAGATGATGTCTCAAGTTCACTTCCAGACCGGGCTGATGTATAAAAAACCAACCTGGGAGTGTAAGCACAAAGAATTTACTTTCAACAGCACTAGTCCCTTGACCTGTTTGACCATCCACCCATGCCAAGAGTGGCATCAGCACATGGGCAGGGTGAGAAAGCATGGCAGTGATCAAGGGAAAGGGAGGAAAAACACGATATTCCTGTTTCCCTCTGAAAGAGTTCTCAGGAGGCACCAGGAAGAACATCATGTGCTAATCCGTCCCAAGTTTCTACAGGAAAATAGTAAGTGTGCTAAGAGGCCCGAACATGGCTCTCACCAAACAACTGCTCTCCCACTTGTTGTGCTGCTTGCAGAGATGAATCACCACCTCCCGACAGCTGTAATTTACTGGGACATCAGCCGGCTCTTTGTGGTAGGCAGGGGAAACTGATGCCTCCCCACTTAATTGCCTGTTTTTCTTCAAACTCAAACCTGGTTGACTAGTTGCATCTCACAAAGATTTCCAAACTCAAGAGACAGATTTAGTAACACCTTGCCTTGCTAAAACACTGCCCAGTTAAGAACAAGGCACCACTGGGAGGAGTTCCTTAAATTCAAAAGCTTTGTTTTGCTTCCTTTCCTAGCTGATGTCAAAGACCCGGTTCCCAAGAAATAAGATTTTCTCTTTACCTAAGGTCTGAAATTTGTGATGAGGAAGCATGAGTCAGATCAGATGCAATGAAACATCCAGAGCTAATTAATAGGATGCATCTAGCTTTCCTCTCATTAAAAAAAAATAAAATCCAACAAAAAAGCAAAATCCACCCCATAAAAGAGAAAACATTTGGATTAAGGCTTTAACAAGGTCTTTCTATGCAATTGCCCATGAGCAACTGCCCCAGTCCCAGAGACCCAACCCCAACAAAGCCAGGCGTGGCCTCCTCTAACCACTTTTAAACTATTTTTTTTATAATTAAAGAGCAGTCACAAGAGCTCATCTGCACACTGTGCCCGTTGTGCATATGCACATGACTGGCTGGCACACCCAGAGATCACCTCACTGATCAGACCTGCGGGGAATTAGGTCTAACTAAGAACACGCAGTTCACAAGTCACCGCAGCATGTCCAGGCATGAGGATCAGCACTGAGCTTCCTGACCCAGCCACGAGGGCAGTGGCATCGAGCACGTGCTGCTGCACAGATGCCCTGGAAAACACAGCCCGAATCCAGGCCGTGTGGGTAAGTCACTGTGAGCACACCCAGTGCTAGGGCAGGACAGAGCTCTGTGCTGGCAGAGCACACAAGCCCTTGTTGGTGCTTACACACGTTTTAAATGTGACTCTCACTCAAACTAAGCAGTTCCCAGGGGAAGGGGAGTAGGGGACACTGCGCCTTATTTCCTAGATTGTAAAGGAGATCAAAAGCACTTCCTTGGTTTAATTTCTGCATCTCATTAATCCACCATGAATAATCGGATGCTGCGTTGTTGAGAGCCATGCAGATAGATATCTGAGCTGCTTATGGAATTGGAACTGAGAGCAAAATCCCATCCCAAAGCTTGGACTAAGTGATTATATGTTTCAAACATCACTCAAGAAGGTCTACAGCTACTTTTTATACACAAGGTCAGACTAAATGGAAACAACTGTCCTTCAGACCTGACAATCTCTCTTTTTGCATACCCTATAATTTCTATCCCTTTCTCCTTACAATTTTCCTCTGTTTCCACTACTGGTTCAGACAGTAGAAATAATCAGGATATTTAGGACAATTCAGCTTAGATCAGCTAATTCATTGTATCCTCCAGGCTAGAGGAATCAGTAAAGACTAGAAAATTCAGAGATGCCATTTGTCAAAGGCACTTCAAGTCAATTTATTGTATAGATACAATGAGCTTATCGGGTGTTACCCAATGGAGAGGCTATGAGTGGAGATTGATTTTCCCATCACAATACAATGCCATTTAATGTAAGTGTATGAAGTGTCTGTGTCACATCATCACACATTTAGCAAAAGAAATTAAGGACACAAAGGAGAGAAGAGGCATGAATTCTCCAAATGCATTGCTGTCCAGACAGTAGGAAACACTGAAAATACTGTCTCGTGCATTTGGAGCTGAGCCTTTCTGAATAAATTAGCATTCAGCCAGTGAGGACACATGGAAAGAAACTTTGCGAAGTGCCAAAAACGACTTGTCAGAAAAGAATTCAGTAAATAGATTCCAGTGCTTGACAAGTGTAAGCTGCACGGAGTATTATCAGAGAGCAGTACCTCTTAACCACGTGGACTGATTTGCTAAATGGCAGCTCCTACCGGCTGAAGTCCAGGAAAGATAATCTGAAAGGTCCCAACAAGGCGAGACAGGAATGATCACAATGACAGATGCTGCCCAAGCAGGGCACTCAGAAGTCAATGCATGAACCATACCAATGTGTTATTTATTTTCACAGACTCGTTCCAGATTGTATTTCTGGCACAAGGGGTAAGATCAAGAGCATTTCTCTCAAGAAACTAAGCTAATGAGGATAATTAACGCAACTCCTAAATATATAAACTGTGCAGATAACAAGTCTCATTTGAATTTTGCTTTTCTAGCAAAAAAGCAGATGGATTGATCTGACCTGTTTCATTAGACTTTTGCCTTGCCAAAAAAAGACACTCTCCCTTTAGCTAAAAAGCCATAACCAGGCCAAAAGTCCTCTCCAGCGCTTTGAGGACATTTCAGGCTCCACTTTAGCTTACTCCTTGACTTCTGCTTCTTCTGCCAAGGAGCTGGCAGCTGGGGGAGAAGGGGACCCCTCCACCTTGCTCTCATTGGCAGCAGCATCCACACTGTGTGCCCAGCCCAGGTTTCACAGAAACACAGGTTTCATTCCTTTAACAAAGAAGCAACGTAATGGGACTTTGATTCAAAATTCTGGATTAAGGCCAAGTTAGCACTTCAGCTGTGAGGTCTTCAGAGTGCAGGACTTCAAAAGATCAGGAGATACTAGACAACCATGTAATGCAGGGGGGAAAATGAAAAATGCAGTATTTCATTTTTCTGCATGGATGAGAAAAAGATCCAGGAAAATAATGTAGTACTTATGATCAATAATGCTTCAATTTTAACCAATTTTGCTATAGGCCAGGAACCAAATAAATGTTACATGAATAGGGCTCCTCTCACAGGGCCAATAAAGAATCGTGGAATTAATTAGGTTGAAAAAGCCCTCTGAGTCCAACCATTAACCCAGGACTGCCAAGCCCAACACTCAATCGTAGCCCTGAGTGCCGCATCTACATTTCTTTCAAACGCCTCCATCCGGGATGGTGACTCCACCACTTCCCTGGGGAGCCGGTGCTTGACAACTCCTTTGGCGAAGAACTTTTTTCCTAATATCCAATCTAAACCTCTTCTGGAACAACTTGAGGCTGTTTCCTCTTATCCTGTCACATGTTACTTGAGATAAGAGACCAATCCCCACCTGACTACACCCTCCTCTCAGGTAGTTACAGAGAGGGATCAGATTCCTCCCTGATGCCTCCCTTTCTCCAACTTAAACACCCCCAGCTCCCTCAGTCACTTCTTACCAGATTTGTGCTCCAGAGCCTTCACCAGCTCCACTGCCCTTCTTCAGTGAAATGCTGCAGCAAGAGGCCAGAGGAGCAGCCAAATCGAATCCTTTTTGATCACAATTATCAAAACCTCAACCAGCAACTGTTAAGCAGATCTCAGAGCCCACCCTCAGGAGACAGTCACCCAAAACTTGCCTGTCTACACACAGACACAGATTTTTGGACTCCTTTCTCATGTGTACTTGCTAAGTGGCCCAGAATCTTCACTATTGTCACGTCTGAAAATTTTGTTCCTGCCATCACCCACCAAGCTCTCCCCAGCCTCCAATAATGGTCACCAAGCTCACACACACCAAATGCTGGCCATCCCTGCAAGTCACCCATGCATGCAGGTCTTCCTACACCCAGGGAAGAAAGCGGTGAGGGGGAGACATGCCTGTGCTACTGCTCATCTCTTCCAGTCAGAGCAATCCATCATGCTGCAAACATAAAGGATTCTCAGGAATATCATATCCTGCACCGAAACTGCTCTGAACCCCCTGACCGCCAAGAAAATATCCAAAAGCCTCATCTGCTAACAAATTTTGGCATCTGATGGGAGGCAGCACATGGCATGTTCCCAAAGTCTTCTCTCTTTCTTCTCAGTGCTTTTTAAAAAGGCGTCCGTACAGTCAAATTAATATGGATTATATTTAAACGGTTTTTAAAATGCTTTCAGTGCACACAGAAAAAAGAATCTATCATGTGGAATCCCTGCCATTTAAAAGATATATTAAACAGAACAATATCGACTGCAACTGTCTTTATAATACAAAGAATAATCCTGTCCAGTGGTTCCAGCAAGGCAAGTGATCCCTGCCAAGTTCACACCTGGCAGACACATGGGTCTGATCTTTGCACACAAACCTGTTACTGTATTTACAAAGCAGGTACATATCCAAGCATACCTGGAGCAGCACATGCTGGCAGGAAACAGAAGCCATGCCACACCAAATGCACTGCTTGTACTTCCCTGCTGCCATAGTAGATGTTTAAACACTTAGAAGGGGTCACATCTTTTTCTCAGTTTAATATTAAAATGGACAAAGATGTAACTATTTTGAATGGGGATTCCTAGAGTTGGCTGCCACAGCCCAGGTTTGGGGACACAATCTCAGCTGCTCAGGCCCAAACAGGTAAAAACCCTGTCCCTCACCCACTTCTATCACCAGGACACACAGTCACCACTTTCATCTTTTCCCCTTGCTAACACATAAGACGACTGCTGTACCTGCCTAGTCTGAACTCAGTCCTGCCAGCAGAATCTGGGCTGAATGACGGAGCAGACCAAAGCTCAGCATCGTCACCAGTCTGGGTACCAGACACCACAGGATCACAGACACTTCCTGGTGCAAAAAGCTCTCACTCAGCAGCCTTGCCTTGGAAATCCAGACTGAGTCAGCCCTATTTAAAGTCCAAGCAGCCTTTGTTCAGTTTTCTCCCATATGTCAGGCAAAGACTGCAACTGGCCTATTTTCGTGGGGTTTTTTCCATTCCCCTTTTCTCTCAAAGTATAAAATGCTTTTTGTCATTCTTCCTCCTATGCATAATTCCACCCATTTCAAGTCCTCCTCTCTGCTCATTTCTTACATGATGCCCCAAAGTTATAAATCCACAGTGCTTTCTCACAGATGACACTTTCACAAACAATGACATCCCAGTCATTTCCTCTCTGGAGTTCTCTGGCGCATCCTGTTTATTCCATATCTCTCTTGTTTGCATTGCAAACTCTTCAGAATAAGGACTTTCCATATTTTGTGTCCTATACCACTAGAAACATTACTAGAGCTACTCAATTCAAGGCTTTGAGGCCAGGAGAGATCATTGCAATTGTTGAGACTGACCTTTGGCCTACCACACAACAAACTTCATCAAGCAACTTCTGCATTAAGTCCCTGATAGTCCTCATAGAGGTATTCTACTAATGGATGATGATCACCCCACCATTTTTTATTTTACATTTTCACCAATTTTGTTACATAGTCACTGTTACTCTCCTTCATACTCAAATCTTTCCAATACTTCCAGCAATTAGCCCATGGTCAAATTTTAGGAAACATTCTAAAATTAACATGTACGTTACTTCTATGATGTCTACACTAAACCATTATCATTAATTACTTATTATACTTTTAATTTCCCCAGTTTATATTTAGTGTGCTTTTGCCAAGATAATATATAAAGAAAATAGAACTTTATTACAAATTATAGACTTAAAATCCTCTTGTAAGGAGGTACATCTGTAAAAGATTAAAGAACTGAAATGGTCTGAGAACAAGGTAAAGGGAGAGAATAAGCTGATGGCATTGCTGGCATGCAAGGTATTTTTGTGTTAAAAATGTATGTATAAAAAACCTTTCATACACTCTGAATACCTGTATTAACTTTAATGGTCAACATGCTATAAAATGATCATCTTCTGAAGAAAAAAAAAAGATTAAATTCCTTTGAGCCAAGTATTAAAAGCATTCTTAAAGCAAACACACACAAGAAGAATGCTCACAAAAAATCTGGTTTTCATCTGTCTAAAATACGTACTGGCTTCAGCTAAAAACCAATCAATCAATATGCAAAGAATACAAAAAAAGTTCTAGCCACTTACAAATATTTTTTTAACTACAATCATCTGGCAGTGGAGCACCACTGACCTAACTTCATGAGCATCTGTCAGCTGGTGATGGCCATGGTGCTGTCAGGAGAAGAAAACAGAGACATTTTGCTCATTTAACTGAGCAGACTAGAAGTGACCCACCACAAATCACAGCAAGTGGCACAGCCTGGAGGGGAAAATTACCCAAAACAAATGTTCAAGGAAACCAAAGAAAACCTGCCCTGCCCAGTGCACCCAGAGCTCTGGGAGGCTGTGAAGCACCAAAAGGCTGCAAACGTGAAGTGCAACAATTCCACCACCACAAGGTGGTTATCCATCAGATTCTAATTTCATGATTTCTCCTAAAAAAACTATATTATCCAACTCAGAGGTGAAGTTTCTATGAACATGGCATCATACAAGGCATTATACGAGAACGACAAAAGTGCTTCTCCAGTTTTCTTTTAATTGCCATGGCAACTCTGTTTATTTGGATTTAAGCATCATCCTGGGATGTTCATAACGCCAACAGCACAACACAGTGAGGCAGAACGGGAAAGGGAGAGTCAGTGAGACACTCATGTGGCCAGCTCTTGTCCAAACCAAGTAATTCAAAACCCTACAGGCAACAGCTGTAGTGAAAAGTACAGGGGGACTATGAATCAAACAGAGGCAAACATTTTTTGCCATTTGCACTTTTTTGTAGAGGTGACAGCCCTCTTGCAACTCCAGCAGCTTGGAAAACAGAGAGCTCTACCAACCTGCCCAGGTGCCTTTCTGCATTTTCACCTGCCTGCAAAAGTGGGGTTTTAGGCTGTGGCATCATACAGCCTGCTCTGCACATGGGCTTTTAGGCTCATTGAAGGCTCACCAGTTACCTGAAGATCCACTGCACCCACTGTAACAATTTCCACTTGGACTTTCTCCTGGGCTCATAAACAGGGCAGCCTAACAGAACACCAGCACTACCTGCAGCATGCTTAAACCCCATTTCCCCACAAAATTAGGCCAAAATTATGTAAGCAACACCCAAGATCAGAGCGAAACTCATGTAGCAGCACTTAACTTTAACTACCTGAACCGATTTGAGCTCAGGATGCCCTATTTGTGGGTTATGCTGAATAGACAGGAAGTCCACAGAAGTACCAGCCTGTAATTTCACAAGATATCTAAAAGTACATGCAAATCCTAGCAAGCATAAGTTAAAGTAAACAGAGAATCACAGCACATTTCAACGTGGAAGGAGTCCATACAGATCACCAAGCTCCTCACAAAACAGCCTTAGTTTTAACTAATTAAGTGACTCCTTGGACTCTGAGAGACATGGTGCCATGACCACTACACCCTGGAGTGCCTGTTCCAGAGATCAACCACAGGGGAGGCAGAATTACCAACTTCCACCAGATTTATGACTCAACAAGGCAGGAAAAAAGAAAAGGGAAAAAATAAAAGAAGAAAAAAGCCAAACAAAACAAACAAACAAAAAAAAATCACCAACCAACCAAAAGACCCCCAACAAACCAACTCAAACAAAAAGAAAAGAAGCATGCAACCTAATTTACAGTCTTGCCATGGTTAAAATGAAGAACTGAGCAATTGTTTTCAGAAACAATAGGCAACTGATGAACGAAATCAAGAGAAGATCCTGCAATCCACCTTGGAGACTGCCCAATAGCTTGGAAAATGGACTGCCACCTCATCCATCAGGAATTTCTACCACCCAACTGGCTACAACATGGCCCTGGCTGGCAGGGAGCTGGACTGAGGTCTCCAGGATTTTGGGAATCAAATAGTTTTACCCTTCTAAACACATACCAATTTACCTTCACATTTTCCAGAATTACCAGCACAAGGAAACTCCTTTCAGTCAAATACTCTGCAAGCAAAGAAAGTTCGTCCAAAGTAGTGTAGAGAATTGGCAAAGATTAGCTGATTGCCCCAAGCACAATTTTTTTCTCCTGCACCAGGGGCTGGCTACTATCCTACCTTCAACCTCTCCAAGCTTTTGATGAAGGAAGGATGTTTGTTCCACCCACGCCGATGACTTTTATTACCTTGGAAGGGCTGCAGAAATGTTTTGTACGCACCAGTGAGCTCACGCACCAGATGGGGAGTACAGCAGAGGTATGGTGGAGTCCAGCCTGCAATGAGCACACTCTCAAACAGCCTCTGCACTAGGATTCACACATACAGAGTTTAGACGCCTCTGCATAAACCACACAGGTGCTATCCCCACCCACACACAAAAGAAGGAGTTTATTCAAGTGACCCTTATTCCCTCAGTGCGGCAGAAAGGAGTCTGGATAGTCTGCAAGCACAGCAACAAACATGGGAAGTACTGAACCTGCAATTACAGCAGCCCATGGGGACAACAGAAGCACCACTACTCCACGAAGATCAGAAACCACAGAGGAGTTCCAGCTCAGCCTCCCAGTGTACCCAGGGGCACAAAATCCATCATCACAACTGCAATGTCTTGCTTGCTTAACTACCCACACAGAACCAGTTCTGTTAGGACTGCATGGAGGGACGAGTCATACAAGCCAAACACAAATGCCTAAAAACAGCAGCAGGGTGGGGATTATATTTTTAATTATTTTGGAACTGAAGTACTGCAGCAGCCTTTCTGATACTAAAAAAAAAGTTTTCCTCAGCAAGCAATACCCTTAAAAGAAGTATGCAGAAGTAACATACAACAGATCCAGGTGCATTAAAAAATACCATTAGCTTCCAAAGTGACTTTTTTGTGACTGGTCAGGCTTGGACTTAGCAGTAAATTGCAGCAGTCCTTTCTAAAGAAGAAATCACCTCTGACTGCATCTGTGAAACAAACATACAGAGATTAGAATTGCATGGAAAACCTCTTCTTTGATGAACCACCCCAAATATTTTAAACGGTGCATTTCATTTTAGCCCCATCTCTGCAGAACATGGTTAGTTAATCTCACATTTAACCCTTTGTGCCAACATTTGCACGGTTTGTGTTGCCGTGCTGGAATTGCACATAATGTTATCTGGCTCAGTGCTCACGGAGCTCCAGGGATCAATTACCATTTTATACATCAGTGTTTCATTACTGAGCCGTGAACGTCCTCCAGCCAATCAGACCCTCAGCTCCGCGCTCCAGGACTCTAATCTTTGAAAATTAGGTATTTGGCAAGATACACTGTAAGAAAGAAAAATTGCTGCACTCATGCTGTTCTGAATACATCCAGCCTCCATTCACAAATACTGCCATTGCAGTGGCCACTCGATGTTTCCAGTGATGTGATTAAAAAGGAAGCGATGATAATTGTGGAGTGGAAATGCACTCTCATCTGTCACTTCTCTTGGAAAATAATGAGCTCTCTTCCTTGTTATGTTCACTGCAATATATCTTTGGAAAAGTCTTATAGAGATTAATGCTCAATTGCTCTAAATGAGCTTAGCTTTATTTATTCTAGGAGAGGATCTGGTCCCAAAGTCCCAATAAGCAATTACTTCACTATCCTCATTAAAGGAAAATCCTATATGGTAGCTAAGACAGGACTTTGGCCCTGTGTCTCTCCTGTAAATTCAGCAATGGAGATTTGGCATGCTTTACATAAACAAGCCATGCCTAAGTGCGCACTTTAATTGAGGCTAAGATACACAACAGCAAACACTGTAAATCTTTGCACAATAAGGCAAACTCGACATTTCTGCTGCTCATCTTCAGCTTTGCTGCCTCCTCCCCATGTACTGCCACAGGACCAGGAGCCTCACTGAGCTGGCAGCAGAGGCAACTCATGTGCAGCACTATAAATACTTGAAATAGTTAATTTTTGAGCAGCAGCTCTGCAGTGGAGACTTTGGGGAACAGAAGCACTGCATGCCCAGACAGATTGCCTGGGCCCCTGCTGGACTGGAGGTAGCAAGAAGGGAACTTTGCCACTAGGAGGAAAACCCTGGGGAAAAAGCAAGTGCGCTCTTAAAAACCACTGCGATTCCAGTCATCTGTTTTGAAACTGCAAGTGCTGTAAAGTGACAACACACAAGCCACAACCACATGTTGGAGAGTTTGTTTTAAATCACGAGGTGAAAATAAGAATCTATTATAACCCTGTTTAACATTCCCGGGCTGGTATGCAGCTATGCAGCCCACGCAACGCCACAGCTGTGGTAGTGAGGTCTCAAAAATCTGTTCCAATAGGAGAAAGCACCAGAACCAAAAATTAGGACAGTGCCAAAAGTGTCAGACAGACAGCTGCAGTCATCCCCATGCAGCCTTTCCTCTTCCATTACCTCTAACAAACCAGGTGTATCCAGGTGGTAGGACAAAAACTGGCTCATGTTTGGAAAGTACTTTTTGCGCAAGTTTCACAGTTCAGCAGATCTAAGGATCAAAGCCTCTTATACTGGCCACCCAAAGTACAAACATTCCCTCAAATAACCCCTGTAGAGAACTGGGGCTTTCCACACCTTGTGGAAAGTAATTGAACTTCAAGCAGAAAATTTTTGAACTAAGTGATAAAAACCCTCTGTCATGCAACTTAAAGGGATCAGCCCCCATAAAGGCTTCAAGAGGCATTAAAGAGAAAAAAAAAAAGGAAACCGTACACTGTACAACTGACACACAACTGACTAAACAGTAACAACCAATCACATGACATTTCCATTACTTTAACAGAGATTCTGTGAACCCAACGCTGGCATTCTGACGAGCAAATATGTGCAGAACAGCAGCAGGGAACATCCTGGAACAGGAGCTGAAAAAATATAAATTTTTTAACCCTACCTTTAGATAATCCTTTAAAAGAAAAAGATCTGTTTGGGATGTGATCTGTCCTCCTCCAGATACTAATACAAGGACAAAACTCTAAATTGTCTCTTCAAATACACCCACAGAGAGCAAGTTGTCACATATGGATTTTTGTGGCTGGACAGCAAATGCTGTTCATTTTCAAACTAGTGTAGTCCAGACTCTCACTGCATCAGCTGAACATCTCACAGATGCCACAGAGTTCCTAATCCCCCTCCGGGCCCAGGAATGGCCTGCTTGCTCCTTTTATGTGCTAGAATTCTCCAGGTGTGCTTTAAAGCCACTGAACAAAGAAAACATAGCAGTTAAGAGTGGGTTTGTAGTACTTCACCTTCCTCAAACACTGATTTTAGTGAATATCATGCAAGTACAGACTTCTCTCTCTGACACATGTATTCACAAAATGTATAAAGCTAACGCCTTAGATTGTGTCCTCCATTAATAATTTAGATTGTTGGCCAATTTAGGCATATATAACATATGCTTCAAAATATAGCTTTTTTTTTTTTTTCCCATTCTATAATGACCCACTTGGTGCATTTGATGTTTTTAGAAACGGCTGTGCTGCTTGCTCAAAGCTCTGGGAGACCACAGTAATCCTCTCCCAACCTGAACTGGGCTTCTATGAGGCTCACAGAGATGATCTATTCTGGTCTTTTGGCACTAACCATAAAGAAAGACTAGATCAAGATTTTCAAGACCATTTCTGCCAGAGACACACTCAAATAAGCAAGTGAGACAGTGACAATTCTATTTCAGTTATGCCTTCAATGCTTAGAGATGACACAACTGATATTTTCAGCTCTGGTCGTTGCTACAGTTCATAAGAGTATAAATTCAAAATGCCATTCCTACTATATATTAAAATCATTGGTTACATGTATCTATTATTTTTCTGAGTTTGTGTGGGGTTTTTTTGGGGTGTTTTTTTTTTTTGTTTTCGAAGATGAAAATAAACCTTCTCCAGGAACTGCTAAGTGTTGATAATAACAGAGCAGAACACAAAGCCATTTTTCTCTGTCCAAGAGGAAATATTTACCATCACAGCCCTGACACATGCACTCTTGCTGCCAACACTCCACATGCCTGTCTGCGTGTGGATCCCCCACCAGCCCAGCTCCAGAATGCATCCTGTTTACTATTTAGGACCAGGGTTAAAGCCAAACCAAGCTCCACCTCCCAAAAGGCAGAAGAAGGGCAGCTTGTGCAGATGTTGAAATTCTGGTGAGAAAGACAAACTATAAACAGATTTCCTAAAAGATCTGCCTTGGGCCAGTCTTATCTAGCAATTCCACTAAATTCCCTTGATAGGAAAAGTAGGGGACTGTGAATGAAATCTGCAGACAACGTATAGCTGAGAAAGTCTGTCAACTCAGAGGATGGGCAGAAGTGTATTCAGAACATTTGAGGACTAAAACAACTGACAGGAGGTACAGCTTGTAATAAAGCCAAGAGCAGTCATGCACTTTAGGATTAAAGAAATATGTTTTGCAGCTTGAAAGCTCAACAGTTGGAAGTGATATAGAAAGGGAAAGATTTGGATGGTTTAGTGGCTCATGGCAAGAGTTTAAAAAAGACAGATGTTGCTCGAGGTCTCACTGAGGAATGGGAAAATATGCAAAACACTAGTAAGGTCTCAGCTGGAACAATGTTGCAATTTCAGGTTACAGAGTTCAAGAAAGGTTATGTGACACTGGAATAGTGCAAGGAAAGGTCAGCAGGATGACCTCTCCCATGAGACACAAAGGCAATGGCTTTGCTACTAGAGCAAACTCTTTGAGGGGGAAAAAGGAAAGATACAGCAGTACAAACCACCTAAGAAGAGGCTTAGGCCGCAACCTGAAAAGAGGCTTGCAAAAAAAGAAGAAAAACCTATTAGGCAGGTAGGATACTGACTGTTCAGTACTTGAAACTCTACAGGATGGTTGTTGAAGACAGCCAAAAACATGGCCAACCATGCAAGAAATGCAACATTGGTCCTAATAATAAACATCCTCACCACCTACAGCCCAGTGAGCTCACCAAACAAGGTTCAGGAGCTGCTTTGCTACCCCAGAACCTCCCAGACCTTCCCCCACCTTCCCCCAGGTCTTGTGCTGTCATCCCAGAGACACGGTGTTTAAGTGTATGGGGAGTCCACACTCATGACACAGACACTACTGCTTTGTAGCCAAAGTTACTTTGGCTTCCCAAATCTCTATAGAGTTGAAAAGGGGATAACTTCTCCCCAGAAAACTTGAGGCTATGCCCAAATCAAGTTTAAAAAAGTCAACAAAGGGAGGCTGGTGAAAAGCACTGCAGGTCTCTCAAAATTAGTTAGAAGATACACACTTTTAAAGGAAGGGAGGTGGTTGGTGGCTGAGGGCTTCAGAAATCATCACTATGATAGCAAATGATTCACCCTCATGGCTGAACTCCCTCACTATACCCCAACACTGCCCAACAAAATTAAGAGTGCAGGCAGGTTCAAATAAGGGCAATTGACTATCTTGCTACTCCAAATTAATCTCTATTTCAAAGGAAAAACATGAAGTTAAAAAGGGGACAAGGGTGAGAGAAGGAAAACATAGAGGCTAATTAATGTCAATCAGTATAAAGACCCGTGACTGATGCTTTTGACATTACCCTTCCAGACAGTGTTCCTGCAGACACTCAAGTGAGCGTGATGCGAGTGCACGAGCATTGCATCAGAAGTGGGATTAGGGAGGAGGTGCCTGGAAAATCCACACAACACAAAAACATCTTTCTCAAATATTTATATAAAAACACCTTCTCCATGTGTTGCAGTATAGAGACCTGTGGATGTTTACGCCTTCTGTAGCATCTCTACAGAAGGCATCTCTACTGCATCTCAAAATGCCTCTGTAGCAGGATAGAAATTAGACTCCACATCACTTCCATTACCTACTGCCTCTGCCACAGGAGATGTGCAAGGAAGGAGAACCACCCCTACAAGGTAGCCTTTCCTCCGTGAATTTACCATCCCACCACCACCTTAGATTTAGAAAAGACACAAACAGAACAACTAGCTCATTTCAGACTTTTTTTCCTACAGCCAAATACTCTGCCCACAGAGGGGCTTCATGTATATACATATTTGTAGTTACTCTACTCTACTCAAGCTTCAAACCTTACAATAAAACATAGGGTATTTTTGGGTCACCTAAACTCCCTATGTATGAGAATAAAATTAGTCATTAGTCAATTACACAGTTTGTACAAACAGAAATTACCAATTTCCCTCTGTTCTTCAGATCACAATCTGGTACTTTCACTGTCCTGCATCTTTGGGATGGCAGATCCAACATTCTCTTCATTAGACAGAATTCTGAAAGTCATAATTGCAACACCAAAGACAACAACTTCCTGCTCTTAACCAAGCACTAGCAGGAGGTTTTGCTAAGCAATGGGAACACAGTGTGGAAACTATTTGTATATCGTAGCTTTTGAGTTCCAAATTAAATGATAATCAATTCTTTGAAGTGTCCTTAAAACTATCAGTATGTGTTCCCATGTTCCCTGAGCACTCTCTTGCAATTCACCTGAAACACAAATAACTGCTTTGACCAATTCTGCACTGTTTTCACAGGGCAGCTGAGCTCCTGCAAGACAATATAAAATTATTTACCCCTGTTCCTCCAGAAGGGGCCTGGCTGCTCAAGCCAGCTGCTGCACTTTGCAGGCACCTGCACTCTCTTAAATTTTAGTTTTAATGGCAAAACTAATTTTTCAGCCATGAAAAGTTTAGCTTTCTACATCCCCAGCAGCTGTTTCTGGAAGGCTGCTCAAGTATCATGGCTGAGTGGCAGCTTCTTTAGAAGTTTCTTTGCTGGAGGATAACTTCAAAGACCATCTTGGCTGGTCTAAACTTCTGCTTCATGGAAGGCACATCATGGTTTTTAAGTGAAAGCAACACTTTTAAAGGATTGCAGCAGATGGACATGAGAAGAGATGAGACACTATCCTCATCCAAAGCTTAAAACAGAGCCTACAGCTAGGAAAGAGCAGACACATTCTTACAGATTGAGGTAAATCACAAATAATTTAAATCCAGCTGGAGAGTGAGTGCTCTGGAAAGAGCTTTCCCTTTGAAGCCCCATAACTTCTGAGCTCCCTTGGAAGAGCCCAGTAATATCTCAAGCAGACAGAAAATGCTGCTGCAAGGACAGACACCTGCTCTGTAAACAAGACACATCCTACCTGTCTCAGTTTCCTTGCACT
The DNA here is from genome assembly GCF_035770615.1 of Melospiza melodia melodia. Lineage (NCBI taxonomy): Eukaryota > Metazoa > Chordata > Aves > Passeriformes > Passerellidae > Melospiza > Melospiza melodia. The sequence continues at coordinate 10,080,604 of NC_086226.1, forward strand.
GATAGCAGGCACTTTTCAGAGCTTCTCCGTTGCCTTCTCTCACTGATGTATCCACCACCCTAGAGGAATGGAACTCCATTCCCAAGCCCTTTTCCACTCTTTACTCCCTACTCTGCTATTCAGACATCAGCACAGGGAATTCAGCAGTGCAGCACAGTTTTAGGTCTTGCATCATTGTTGGGTCTTGCTAAGCGGGTGGTGCCTACCAAAAGCATTTTACGTTTTTCACCTACATTTCACGAACAACATGAAAAAGCTGAAGTGATTTCATGCACAAAACATTTCTACATCCTTCACAGCCTTCTTCCCAGAAGAGATACAGGAAGTAACTTCCTTTTGCTTAAGAAAGCAACTTTCCCCAATTTCTTACCAGTTGGCTCATCATCAACCAAGCAATGGGGAATTTACACCGGAGATGTCACTCAGTCAATAAACAAATCTGTTTTGTACTCAACCACAAAAAGCCTGAGTATCAGTTCAGCATGTCACACTTCTCCCTAGGTCACTGGTCAAGACCTACAGAATCAAGACATCAATTTCAATAAATATTTTCACATTAAAGAATCTGGGGAAAAGCCAGGAACTTCAGCCAATAGGATGAATATACAGGATAAGCCAAGCAGTCTCCTATGGTTATCCTGTCTCTGGAAACTGGCCTCTTAGCAAGTAATTTACATCTCACGTTCATTCATATTTTAAAAAGGTCTTTTAAAAGCTGTTTCCTACATGTCAGTGTGTTTAAGTATCTCAATAACTTTTTGCTTTCATTGCTGCATCCCCTCCCCTTTCAGCTTTGACCTAAAAGAGCACCAGAGCTATAACTGGATCAACCCACATCACAAAATATCCTGCCCCAAAAGAGGAAGGTCAGTGTTCAAAGACAAAGGACAAAGGTCTTTTGCCTGGTATCATTAGTTGACTGCGAGATAATCTGTGAACAAACAGCACATAAGTCTGACCCCACCAAAGCATTCTTGACCATCCTTACGGACAAGAACTTGAAAATAAGCTTCCTTCCTGTTCAGTAGGACAAGATTCCTGTTCCTCTCTACAATTCCTGTGTCAGCAACATCAACACTGCCCTCGATGCTTTCCCAGTTCACCAGCAGCTGCAAGGATTTGGAGATACATTCCCTGTCTATTTTGTATATACTCACAGTAGTACTTGGAAGCCACAATACGGTTTCTTGAGACAAAAGGTCAAATTCTGCAAATTACTGTAAATTTCAGCTCTTTGCAGAATTCATCTGCAGCCAAGAGCTTTTTCATGCTCTTGGGACATGTGGGACAAACCAAGATGTTGTGGGACAAGTGAACTACACCAGTGAGGATCTAAATTTTCAGAAAGCAATGCTGGCAGCCACAGTAAGAGTCTTCCCTTTGCAGTGCTCAACTTATGTTTCAGATTTACATTGGATTTACATAACATTAGTTTTAGTCAATCACTTATTGTCAGGAGGAGATTTGCATATGAAAAAACAAAACATGACATGGATATGACATGCCCCAAAGCCAGCACACCTGGGCCAGCTCACTCCAGTGCAGGGCTGAGCAAACACAGCCACACTGCATCCCATGCAGGTCTGGGGGTAGCAGAGCCACCTTCTCCTAAGGTTTAGGGATCTACTGGACCTGAGCTGAGATAACACAGAGTGCTGTGACCACCTTCCCACAACCACTAGTCCTGCAGATCTGCCTCTGAGACATTAGATGCACTGAGGTTGTGTCCTCAAGTCAGTGTGTTTCTGACACAGTTCTCCGCAATTCTGAAAAACAGACCAGGATCTGTGCCAGGTTGTGGCTCATGTGACTTCAATCACTGTTCACTATCAACATTCACAAAGCACTCTGCAGAAAAGACAACATTTTGCCTGAATCCTGGACTAAGCTCTTCATCATTTACTACATTTTGGCCTATAATAGAATTCCACTGTGTATTTTAACTGAATATATTATTCCTCATTAGCAGTCTCAGGCTGTTACAAGTCTTTAGCCTAGCAAAACACTGAGTGCAACTACTCCATGAGTGATAACATTCCCATGATGAGCAAAATGTTTCTTGCTCATCAGGTAGAGCAGAGGTACCAAATCCAGCTCCACAAGTTGTGAACCATTTCACAGGCAGTGCAGGCTCTGCTGCAAACCCAGCCTCTACACCAGAGCTACCACAGGGCAAGGTTGGGGGGAGGAGAAAGAGGAAGAGGGAAGAAGAAAAATTACAAGACTGAAGAAATCTCGGCCTACACTGAATGAAAGTGCATGTGTCTGAGTCTGTGTGTGAAGTCAGGGCATATTCAGGTAACTCAAACCTAACTAGGATGCTTGCAGCCAGTATTTTCAGCCAGCATTCCTCAGGGGCTGCTGCCTTCCTGCAGTCCCTAGCAAACACGCAGTACTCACAGCAACATCCATTCCTACCCACACATGTCAAACAGGCTACCACCTCAAGTTCCCCGCAATCACAGTTCTACCAAGACTGTGGACCTTAAATTACCTTACAGAACCAGCCAGAGAGAAGAAAACTTGACTGTTGTATCCCAGGGCTAAGAGAGTGTAGAAAAAAACCTAACACCCAAACCAGCCAACAACCCTTCACACCAAATGAGCAATTTTATTAAGGAAATAACATCTGAACAAGGCTTGCTGCACACACACACATTCTGCAGCTGGAATCACTTGAGCTGATGCATCTCTTTGTGATACATAAGTCAGAAAATAATTCAGCTCAGCCTTGGGGGGCCGGTGTTAGTGGCTCTGTGATCCTATCAAGCCCAAAGGTTGGTAAAAAGCTAAGCACAGACATTAAAAGATAGACAGAGCTAATCGGCTGAGAATCATCTTTCCCCCCGCAGAGCACTCTGCAGACAAAAAATTATTTCAGAGAGTCACCAATGTCCAGCCTCAGGGGAAGGGTTCTGGATGACCAGAGAGAAGCTGTGAGCCTCTGGAGCTCATGGGAGCCATCTATCCCCTTGGGCGAGTCCCCCTGCTGCCAGACTGCATGTGTGAGAAGGAATGCCTCAGCATGCAGAGAGGCAACACTGCTCCACGGCAGAGAGAGCTGCTGCCCATTGGTACAGTTAGAAACACCTCTACTGAGAGTGCCCCACAAACAAAATAACACAGGCAGCACGCGGGCCACGCCATGCTGTCTTTGTAAATTCTTACTGTAAACCCATGTGATTTATCGTGCTTTGGGCAATAACAACGAAGCACTACATGGCACTGACACACTGTTTGGCACCTGCTGCAACACAGAGCTCATCTATACAGAAACAAGAGAAATCTTCCCAATTTCATATAGCTGGCCAGCTCTAGGAGGTTACACCTTATTGCTTTGTTATCCCCACGAGCACCTCAAACACTAAGCATCCATCAGTGACAGAACAGCCCAACACCTTCCCCCCCTTCCACTTCAGGGTACAGTGGGTGGATACAGAAATCTGGATGTCACAAGCAGGACAAGCACCCTGGTTCTACAGTCTGGCTAAGGCTCTTTCCCTCCTGTCCCTGGCATTTGAAGGAAGCTGTTCTCCACCAAAGAGAGGGCACACAAAAGATGCTCCACAAAGGAAAGTTCCTGCCATCTCACTCTACTTGCAGAATAGGATTCCTTCTGCTCACACACAAAGTCAATCATAGTCATACATCTGCTAAATCACAGCAAGATCCTTCCACAGCACCACAGGTTTTCTATTTAAAGTGGATTAATAATTTGCAGGCAAGACACTTTCCTGACCATGCAGAAAAATCATGACATAAAAGATATATCATTAACACATTTCCACTAAAAGATCACACAGAGAGATGTATCAGGAAAGATGACTAACCCTTCTGTCGAGAGCAGATCCATGAGAGGGAAGAAATTCTAAATTATGATTTTCTAAATACCATGATAATATTTAGTCGCTAAGTGAAAAATCTTTCCAAGACATAAGAAGTAGCATAGGAGACATGCTCTCTTTTCAGGAAATAAAAGTGAGAACCTAATTTCCAGCTTCCACTAGAGTGGAGGGACCTTGCTGTAACAGATCCCAAGACCACGCAGTTCAAGATGAAGAAAAAGCCTTCATCACCCTTTTCACTCACTTTTTACCAATATCACCCAGGCTTCCCATCTCTCCCTACCCTCTCAAAAAAGGGGGATCCTCTTTTTGAGCCAGGAGATGGAGCCAAAGGGACACTCCCTACTGTGAAGAAAGGGCGCGATGCAGGGATAAAGAAATTGGGATAGCGAGCCTCAATTTCCATTGTTGAGGGTGTTACTATCAGTCTATTGCTATCAGTCCGTATAAAACGGCAATTCACAGGTGCTGTACAATACAAGGGACAGCTGCATAACTCACAAAACAGCTCTTAAAAAGTTGAGCCACCACCCACATGAGCTTGCAAACACCAGTTATCCCTCTTAATCACAATTTAATAATATCTCAGAATTCGAAAATTAGGACATAGACAAATTTCTAAGAAACATGCTGATCAGAGGTGTCAGGCACCAAAACTACCGTCAAGAGAGAGATGAATTAACCTTTATCATCAGAACTGCTGCTGTTTCAGACACTAATGCACGATATTTCTGAACAGCACAGGGTCCAGTTCAGATTGTGGATGCACTCGCAAACCCCACTTCCGTGAGCCAAATGCACACACAGCGCACTGTTGTGCAACACAATACTTAAGAGGCTTCCCATCTGCATTCCATTTCAAAGCATATTTTATTTGTTAGCTTCATTTAGAAGGTCCCCCAGTTCCGCTGCAAGAGAGGACCCTGCCAAAACTCAGCCGAGCCGAAGCACTGGATTTGTATCACCGCAAACTATGAAATAAGAATGAAGTACAGTTCTGACCTACATGTACCAAACACACTAAACACCAACAGACTTTTGTTTGCTCGGGGATTAGGAGATATTTAAGGAACATGATGGTTGTGGCACTTGAACGCCACCAAAAGCTCTCCTAACAGAAAGCCAGGAATCATGATAGATTTAGGAAGTAATAATTCAGCTCTATTTTTTGCATCCAGTTGAAAGACTATATTTTCCTTATTAAAAGCCTTCAGTACGCTGGCTTGCCAAGAGAAGCTCCTCTGCAAGGCTTTCAGCAGCGCTTTCATTTTAAAAATCTGGTGCTCGTGTGTCTTACAGGAAAGCAGTTTGTGCCTGGCGTTGTAAAGATTTTCTCCAAACGAACTGTTTAGTGGTTTTGAACCGAGTCCTGTCCCCACGGGAACGCGTACCCTCCTGCCAGATCCCAAATGAAGTTTCTGCCCAGCCCCGAGCCCGAGGCCCCCAGCACGGGGTGGGGAGAGTCCCGCCGCCCGCTCGGACCCTCCGGCCCGCGGCAGCCGCAGCCGGGTCCCCCCGGGCCGCCGCACACCCGCCCCGCTCCGGCCGCCGGCACAACTTGCGGCTGCACGCTGCTGCCCGCCTCGCCTCCCGTCCTTCCGCCGGGCTCAGCCTCCCCGCTACGGCGGGCGACGCGGCTGCTGCCCGCACCCGCCCCCCCAGCTCATCCGCTCCATCACCTGCCGGCGCCGAGCCGCGGAGCCGGTGCGCGCCGGCGGCGGCGGCGGTGCCCGTGCTGGTGCCCGTGCCCGTGCCCGTGCTGGTGCCCGCGCTGTGCTGGTGGCTGTGCCTGTGCCGGTGGCTGTGCCTGTGCCTGTGCCGGGGGCTGCTGCTGCCGCTGCTGCCGCTGGCAGTGCTGCCGCCGCTCCCGCTGCCGCTGCTGCCGGCGGGGAGGCACCTTCCTCGGCGGCGCCGCCGCCTCCCGGGCGCGGGGCGCGGCTGCAGGCGGCCACGCACGGCCCGAGCCGCCGCCCCGCCCCGCCCCGCCCGCCGCGCAGGTGGGAGCGGTGACCCCGGGGCACGGCCACCCCCCCGCCCCGCCCGCTGCCCGGGGACAGAGCCGGGCCCTCGCCCCGGCGCCCACCCCGCCCGCAGCCCCGGCCGCGCCCGCCGCGGGGATGCGCCGAGCAGCCTGGCGCTGCCTTCGGGCACCTTCACAGGTCGCTCTCCGGCGGGACCTGCTCGAGACATTGTGCTTTTCACACTTGCTCCACCCAAACCAGGCTCCTGTTGAGAGGTGTCCTGGGTATGCGCCCCCCGCCCCACCCCCCCCGCGTTGAAAATATTTCTCACTCCCGGCATCCAAATTAAAATCCCCACTGCTGCTTCCACAAACCTAGCAGGAGCTGTTTCCTTCCCCAGAGCCTGCCCTGTTGTGCCAAAGCCAAGTGTCTTTATCACAGGCTGTCATTTAACATCTCACGGCCATTTTCCAGGTGTGTGGCAGCCGATTCCCGGCAGACCTAACAGCAGCCAATATTTTCTACTTCTACCATCTAAACTATACAGCTGTGGACACGGCCATCTCCTGATACAGAAGTTTTGGCCATATACAGGTAGAAAACCCACTGCTATAACTGGGGGGGAAAGGTATATTTGCCCTATATATATACTTCTATATTTGCCCAAGGAGTGAGCAGATCACAGCTGTAATCAAGATGGACAGGGATTAAATTCTTCCGCTGAGTCCCATGCTGTACTCAAGCCATCTGTTAACACCTTAGCTTTGCCCACAGCAGTTCTGGCTCCCCGAAGTACTACCCTGCAGAGAAATAACTGTCCCTCCTGTTTTTCAGGATTTTCAGCGTGATTTTCAGCCTTCTATGAGTTTAGAGGGAGACAGGAGTTCAGAAGGAGACAGAAGAGCTTCTAACCTGCGTTCCTTGGAGCAAAATGCATGGCCTGATGTCAGTGCCTCAGCTCCCCGGGAGCACAGGCAGTTAAATAGGTGCCAAAATGAAACATACCAATAGTTAACATACCTAGAGCTAACCCAAAGGGAAGCTTTCAATCCTTGGGATGTGCAACTTTCTGGGGCTCAACACTGCTAACCAGGAAATGCCTCCCTTCCCACCATGATTCATGGCCTCACATCTCCCGAGGAAAAAAAAAAAAAAAAAAAACAAAAAAAAACCCAAAAAAAAAAAACAACCCACAAAAAAAACCAATCCAAAAAAAAAAAAACCCCACAAAAAAACCTCATAAACCCCTTCATTTTAAAAGCAGAGACCAGATTTTGAGCACAGTGAGAGGAGGCTGTGATGGCTGCATGCATCCTCTGAGCAGCAGAGGGGCTGGGAAATTTATCCAGGATATGGACAGAAAATTCCATAGCCTCTGTTCAGGAGGAGAGAAATGTTCACCAGCATTATTTTCCTAGGAAAATAAGTAGCTCTCAGATGACTCCTGCCCAAGGCCTCCCCATCACCTCTTTTTTACATGTATTCCTCTGTGCAAAACAGAATCCAAAATTCAGGACATTAATGTGGGAGGAGAGGTTGTTCTGCATCCCCACCCAAAAACTGTTTGCGTTTTGCCCATGACCTGGTTATTATAATAATACAAAAGAGTTTTGGAGTAGGAATCACACCCTCCTTTGTGCCTCCTTTGGTGTCACTACCTATTTATGCTATAGTCATAAAGAGAAAAGAGACCACAGCAGTTATTCTGCACAATCTCCTATCGTACTTGGAAGTCCAGAAGGATCCAGCAAATGTTTTTCCTATGGGCCACAATATATGACCCAAACTTCCTATTCAAATGCAAAGTAAAACGCAAAGCCCTGTCTGGTAAAACCTTGGCAGAAGCAGCCCAGGGAGTGGGAAGGTGGTTTCTCCTGCTGACTGGCCTGAGGAGGCACAGTGGAGAGGGAAAGGGCATGCAGGGTCCCCAAGGCACAAGGAGACAGATGAGCTGCTCAGGCTCAGGCAAGACTGAAGCACCCTGGAAGAGAGCACCTGGAAGAGAAACTGCCTCTTGGGCATCAGGAAAGTCTAGAACTATTAGACATCTCCCAGCTTGGTGACAGCTGTGCAGGGCTTTTCTGGGTCTGTTTAGGAGCCAACATCCCACTGAAATTTGGGGGATTGGACCCTAAATCTTCTTAGCTTTTATTTTAAAGAATATTGATAGCATTTACATATTTTACGCACATACACGCAGCTGTGCATTTCAAAGTAATCTGTTGTGCTATAAGCCAAAACAGGATTTGAGTCATACAGTTCTATAAAGATAAAGCATTGATTTATCTAAAGAAATCTGTCTAAAGAAAATTGGCTTCATACATATGCAAGAAGAACTACTTAGCACAGATCATTCTCTTCTGCCCCACAGAGTTGGGCATCATATTAATTTCTAGCTTGAATTTCAGGACTACAAAAATGAAAAATTAAGAAAATTAAGGATGGTGGACTGATAAAACCATTTCCCAAGGCAGTCAAAAGAAAGCTACAGAAAAAGCCACTTCAGTGCTTAGCTAATCAAGGTGCAGTTGGACCCCATGCCACACCACAGCGGCAATACTGCATGGCATTTCTGGGACTGCCATTATTTTTGGCTCTTTCCTTATGACTGTCTCTGTACAAATAAATTCTCGATTCACATTCAGAAAAACAACAAAAAGCACAAATCACCACAGGGCCACATTAGCACAAACTAAATGTCACTAAAATCGTTTCACTAATGTCTGAGTATAAGAAGTTAACACTTCGAGGAAACAACTGAGGAAAGTTCTTAAATATTAGCTCTGTTCCTAAATACCTTAAACTGCACTATTTTTAAGCCTTACCTTATCTCAAGCATTATCTGCAGAAGCTGGAAGCACCAGAAACATTTGTTCTTTACAGCAGTCATAGACATTTGCATTCTTTCAACATTGCTGTGTCCTGGACACTAGATGTCTGCCATGCCTGACACACAACACACAAAGATAAAGTTAATTATACATCATCTTCCCAGGATCCAAGACTTTTGTGGATCTAATGGGCATCAAAATGAATGTGCATATTTAAAAGAAATTCCTTTAAAAACACAATAAGCATCCACCAGGACCACATATAAGCCAGGACAACAATACAACGTTCCATTTTTTTCCTAAAACGAAACAACAATCTTCAGGACTCAGCCAAAAACCACAAAAATTACACAAAAGAGAGTGAATACTGCATGGGCATCCAGCATGCCAGGGCGGAGTCAAAGACTGCAAAAGCCACAATCTGCTCCCAGCTGTGACAGTGTAAATACAAAAATCCCTTCCCTGATCTCTGTGGCTCCCCTCACAGCTCACTCGGCCAGTCTGTGCATTCAGGCCACTGAGTTTCCCGAGCCTCTGAAGCCACCACCTCCAGAAAGCCCCATTTCTGCACCACATGCTCTTACACTGTGAGAGGACTGCCGCAGAGAAAACCTTTCCCTCTCCATTTCTTCTGCACACAAACAAAACAAAAGTAGTTTGGGTTGGTTTGTGTCTTTTAAAAAATGCAAGTTTAAAAGCTCCAACACACAGCTACTATGAACAGCCCTGGAGAGCTGAATACCACAGCTCACAGCCAGCATGCCCCTGGAGCCACCCAGAGCTCGGCTGGGAGTTACACCCTCGTCTTTTTGTGCTGGCTGCAAGTTCATGGGGTGTGCAGAACAATTTTAATGACCAAAAAAAAAAATCCAAGTAGCTCCAAGTTTGGCTGAAAACAACCCAGTCCTTAATCTTTAGTGGGGTTTTATGTGCAAATTGCAGGCAGACAGGCCTTTACAAGACCTAAACTAGAATTATTTGTAAACACTCACTTATTCCTGCCACCATACAAGTAGTAGGAAATTAAATGCTTTTTCACTGATTTTTGAGAGATATTCTGATGCCCTGCCTCTTTGTATCAGCAAGATTTTCATCTGTGCTCCTTACTTACATGGGCTACAGTCAGAGACATTTTCTACAACAGAACACAGGGATTTTTAGGTAAAATCCTAAAAGGAAAGCAATCCATAGGAAACTGAGAATGAGAATCCATTGAGAGCTGTCAAGAAATTGAACCTCTCAATTTTATTTTTCTATTAACTCGTCCATAATTATTATTTTTATAGCACTCAAAATGCAGTCAGTAGTTTTTAATGAAAACACAGACATAGGGTCTTTGTCCCAGAGGGCTGACACTGTGACTTCCTATGTTAAGGCTAATTGTTATTTAAAATGTTATTTAAGATCACTAGTCTCCAGTAGACTCTTTTTCTTTTCTTTTTTTGCTTGCTAGTTTCCTTGCAGTGATGTAAGGTAAGATGACTGCATTGATAACCCACTCCCACTGCTCCTCACAAGCCCCTTTCTGGAAAATGATCTTCAAAATATGCTCCATTAGCCAGAGGTTGAGCTCTGAGGGCAGAGCTGTTTGTGGAAATATTTATATTTAGTAAGCAATCATATTAGAGCTGATTTTATGCATTTGCAGTTTATTTATAAGCCGTTATTTTTAAAAATCAATTATATAAATTAAAAAATACTCACTTTTAGAGCATATTCCATGAAACTCCAAGCCATGATGCAATGTATCTATACAATATAGCTCTGACCTCACTTTTTAATTATTTTCCTTATGTGCTTGTAGAATTTATTTAGAGGCTTCTGTAAATTTAGATAAAGCTTTCTCCCTCAGCAGTTCTCTAATTCAGGTAAATTTGTAGGGCCAGAACAATACGATATCACATAGTTCAAAACAATGGTGATTTACATGGCATTAAGTATACTGTATTTAATTTCAAAACACAAAGCAATAGCTGAGGTTGGAGAGCAGAAAACAGATATAATGAAATGTACTGGTATTGCTGAAGTAAAACAGAGAGCAATAAGCCAGAAATCATACGGCCTTTAAGCAATTTACCTTATCTGCTACATTTAACTCCAGATACAGTTATTAGAATGAAAAAAATCATCAAGCTGTCTGTCACATTGTAATCCCTATTTACTGTATGCATTTTTCTCACTAATGTCCTCTGTTTTAATTTAAATTTCTGTTCACTTAATACATTCACTTCTTTACAGTGTATGGCCCAGTTCTGAGACTCTACACGGGAACATGCATTTGCTTAAAACAATCTGTTATCACTAAGAGTGTTTTTTTTTTCCAGGGTGGAAACACACATCTAAGCTTGTTTTTAGAAATTATAACTTGCAGGCCAAATTTAGAATTACATTACCCTCTAAAATCAAATAAAAAGTGAAAAGCCAGGCTTTACCGTGCCTTGAATTCAAAGACTCCCAGCAAGACTTTCATCCACTACACATAGTCAGACATTTTCTTCCAGATAAACTTTCAAGCTCTGAAGAAAAAATACTTAACAAAGATATAGAATCTTACATTACATACTCACCCTTAGATCTCCATTTAAATTCCATTCTTCCCCTCCCCAAGGTGATGCACTTGTCTCTGCTCCTAAACTTTCTCCCATATTGTGCAATTAAGACAAACTCTTTTTTTTTTTTCAGCATTAAAGACCATGTTCTGACTTCTCCTTACCCTGTTACGTCCAAAGATTACCACTTCACAAAGTATACTAAGGACATTTTTACTACCAATAAATATTTTGACATCAAGAACTATTTTTAACTCTACTAAGCTTTGCTGAGTGTAAAATGTGGCACGGGGTGCTCAGGAGCCTAGGGGAATGCAGCTATCAGGGTGGTTTATTTCCTTTGCACAAGAACAGCAATCTGAATATTCTCTGTACACACAGAACATGATGTACATCTCATTATAATCCCAAAGGGTCAACAGAGAGGAGAAAAATGTACCTCAGACCCACTAACCCAAATCTGGAGATAGCAAGGTGCTGCTGCAGAATGGAAGGGTTCTGCACACCTGTGACTGTTCAGGTCTCATACTGGGATTTCCAAAACTAACAGAGGAAATTGATTTGGGCAAGACAGCAACTAGCCCATCAAGATGTTGCCGGCAATCTGGTGTAAGAATGGTGCCAGGATGGTGCCTCCAGGTGCTCACCCTGATTTCCCTCACTTGCAATGTTGGAAGTGATTTAGCCATGACACAAAATGGAACATGACCACACATCCCAGAAAAAGCATAAGGGAGATTAAGCATAAGATAAAGACAAGAGAGGGAAGGGCCATGGAGAGGAGGGCTGGTGCCAGTTCCCCGCCCCTGTCACTACCTTGACTGCAGGATAATGCTGGGCCAGGGCTAGCAAAACCCCTGCTAAAGAAGGCTGCTGGGAGTGCACTAACTCCCAAGCACATCTCAAGGTGAGTAACACAAGTTCTGCCCTGTGTGTTTTCAGAGCAGACCAGGGAACAGTGTGTCTTACTCCCTTGCAAACACCCAGTAGTATGCTTAGGCTCTACTTGCACTGCCAGCACCCCAGCTAGCAGGACTTGTGTAGCATGTAGGGCCACACAAGCTCTCAGTTCAGGAATTAACTTTCCCAAGTTCCCAATCCATTGCCCAGATGTGCTTGCTCACTAGGATTTCCCATTAAGCAACACTTTTCCCTTCTCTTTAACTACAAAAATAATGTAGGTTATAACAGAGGCTGTCCCTTCCAGCAATCTGTGCTCCACCCTGGAGTTATTTTATATTACCCACCCCAGTGTCCTAGACCAGGGCTGCAGAGATTGTGGCTTTCATTTTATGCTAGAATAGCCTCCATTAATGTAATATGCTGTGATCCTTATGATATTCCAAGTGGAAGCCCAGATCTTGTCTGCTTTTTAAACATTGCAAACCATCCTGCATTTCATCTGTGCATACTTTCCAGCACATATCAGAATATGCCATCCACTCACGACTTATTAATGTTTCAAAGAGTCTTCCTTAAAACACACATAAAATTTAGGGGAGATCTTGTTCCAGGAGTCTTCTGCCCATTCTGTGCAGTTAGAGAGAGTAGCTTTATTTCACAGACTGGATTTAATATACAGAAACATACTGCATCTGTTTCCAAATATTTTCTTTCTAAAACCGTTACGAAAACTGGTGCCAAAATGTGCTCATTCCTCTTTAAGGAGGAAACCTAATTTGGGTTTCTTGATCCAGATCATCTTAACACCCAGGCTCAATTTTGCTTGCAAAAGCAATCTACAGGCTCCAACTAATACAAATTTAATCTGCAAGGCTTCCTGCTTGGGCTGAATGGGTCCAGCATTTCTTTGTTACAAGATCCACATCACGTATCAGCAGCATCTGGTACTGATTGCAAATCTCAGACACTGTGCCTATGGGCTCCATGGGCAGGATCCTTCTTGAATTTCTGATCCCTTTTGGATTTTTTCCTAGGCTATATCTTAATCTTTTTGGATTGAAGATTTATGACTTATCCTTAGCTTTTTTTTTTTTTGAGGTGTGATGTTTTCTTATGGACCAATCTGTGGTAGCTGACCATATTTCAGAATGCATCCTGCAGGTTCAATTCTCCTTTTACATGGTCATAAACCAAGAGTCACCTCTCAAGTTAATCAATCTGCCTTGCCATAATGCTTACACATATGAAAATCAGGAACTGCTCCTCTATCTCCTACACTTGGGATTCACCTCCTTCCCCCTGAATGAATATGTAACCATTTTACAAGGGATGAAAAATAGTTTGCCTTTTGATTGTACTAAGAAAGAAGGGGTATTTCAAACAACAAATGCTCTTCTTTGGCTTCAGGTTTTCATTTGGTAAGGTTCCAAGCCTTCCTCCTAAGTCAGAAGCAGATTTTGCCATCAATTGAAAGAGAAGAAAAATAAAAATCAAGCTTTAGTAATGATACGGGAACATTTTGATCAATTGCACAATCTAAAGGTTAAAAGTTCCAAATGCAGGCAACCTGGGGAAAAATAGGAGCAATGCTAAGTTTAAAACTTATATATTCAAACTATTTCTCCAGGACACAATTTCCAGGCTACTTTGATGAATGCTGCTGAAAGAGTGTGCAGCAAAACGTGATAAAAAGGGAAACTCTCAGCCCAACCTCACGTTCACTTTTTTGTCCCATTCCATGCACCAAGTTAGTCCTCAGAGAAGGAGCCTGAGGAATCCCAGAAACCCCATGGACTACATAGAAACTTCCTCCCTGTGTCTGCACCTGAAACTCCCACATCACTCCTGCACATACCCCATGGGCTCCTTGACTGGCAAACTGGGGACCACAAAGCAATGGGGACATGTGAAGTGACCATGAAGGAGAGGGTAAAGTTTGGGAGCTGGGGTTGCAGAATGGCCCCTGCATTACCAGGCTGCTCCCAGTATGTGTCTGCCATGCAATGAATTAACATGGTTATATTTAATCCTGTTATTCTCTTTCTCACATGCTTACCTTTTGGTACTGGTTCCTCCTCAGCTTCCCAATTAGCCTGTTCATACTTGCAAGGAAGTCCTCACAAAATAAGAGTGGTGTTAAACAGGAAACTATTAAATCACATTTTCCCCAATAAAGCTATAGAGTGGCCCCTTTTTCCTTAATAAAACCCCATCCAAAGTCTTCGGTCCTTTGAGACTTTTTCACTGTTTCAGCTCTAAAAGATAACGCTGTAAAGTATAATATGCAAAGTTTTATAAACTGGAGCAAGCACTCCAACCAGATAACTGGCAGCTCCAGCAGGATTGGCTTCAGACCTTCTCAGTTCACAGAAAATCTCAAATACTGTATAAGGAAATCAGACTTCAGCTGTGTGTTGGCTAGATCACCGCGACAAAAACAAGGCTGAGGAGATTTTTTGGTTTTGTTTTTGGATTTTTTTCCCCACATAGCAAGCAGTAGGCATAGGAAAGAACAGGGTTTTGGCTTCAAGGCCTTGGAAAAACAGAATTCAGTTTTTCCATTCTGTCATTACTCGAGGAAACTCGACATGTAAATAAATCTCTCTCTTGTACACAGACACCTCTTGGAGATAGTTGGGAAGACTGGATAATAGCTAAATTCATAACTTGACAGGTATCTCCTAAGCTAGAGCTTTTTGGTATTGCTCAAATGTACTTCTGCAGAAACAGGTATTTCAAAGAATTTTAGCCCTTGTGAAGGTGCTCTGACTTTATAACCCTGCACCAGACAAGCAAGAACCTGGAAAGAAACTCTCTGCCATAAAACCCAGCATTTAATAAAGTGCCCCGAGAGCTCAAGCCCCTGCAGAAAGTGAGCTGCTGTCATCACCTCCCTGTCACCAAGGCCATGACTTGTTCACAGCATGGGGAAAAAGCTTGACCAGGACCCAACACTTCTTAAGTCCACACATGCTATCCATTAGGCTGTGAGACCCTGACAGGAGGTAGATACATAGCTCTAAGTCATATACAGTTTATGAAAGCATAACTTACAAGTCAATGATTTAAAATAGAAGCACATGGAAGAGAAATGGAAGGTGAAGATTGAACCAGCATGGCCCTACTGTAGACAGCAGCATGAGCTACAAGCAAATAGCAAATGCCACTAAAATGTGAAGAAATCAAAACTTCACATGGAATTTAAACTAGTTCTTTACACTGGGTTCATGCTGGATTCTTACACCAGCTTATGACTCCATATACAGCACGGTATATGATATTTTTAATCTAGAGGAGATCTCCTCTTGTCTTCGCAAAGTCACGCATGATTCCCCCTGATGTAGGACATGGACAGCGCATCCCAGATGTGCTGCTCTGCATGTTGAAGATTATATTAAAAGGGAGACTATTACTTTTCATATTCTTTAATACTATTATTGATACTATCATTAAATGAGAGAATATCCCTGAGGCCGGGAAAACCTCAGGGAGTGTGGGAACTAACACCTGGACTCAGGATTGGTTTCCTTGGTTATTAGAGCTGGCTGAATGGTTTTAACAGATAATGATATCTAATTTAATTACATATCAGACAAAACATTTCTGATTATTATTCATCCAGCCAGGATTAATGAATTTCTAAGTCCTCCTTCCATCCTAAATTTTTTCTACCTTCTTGTCGTTTACCTCTTTTGTTTTGAACCTCATCTGAAATCTACCTTTGAAGAGAGATGTTTACTTCTCTAACTTGCATGATTTTTTTCTTAGTGAGGACACTGCCTAAATTCATTTCCACAGCTTACAATTTGCTTCCCAGGTCATCAGAGAAAACATTTAAGCCACAAAATCATTCTTATAAGGCACTGATATTCCACCTTTCTCATCCACCATATAATATAGAGTCCTTTTAAAGGCACAGCCCTGTAGTAAACCCTTGTTGATTTAGAATTCCATACACCAGCTATTAACTCCTAATCCATGTGGCATCTGTACACCTTTTTTAACTATTATTTCTTTCTCCACAGCATAACTGGTGAACTATTGAAATCCGATGTATTTTAACCACATAGCTCACCGTGATAAAACTGGATTACTAAATAATTTTCTGCTCTGCTGTATACACCACTTACTTTCCAAATGCAGGCCACAACAGAATACCAGATCGAGGATTAGACTATTTAGTGTATAGCTGGGACAGATATGCAGAGGCAGGAGGAAATTTGGAAGGCAAATTGGAGTGGGAAGGCATTCCAGCAAAGCCCATGGTGTTAGGGAATTGTCAGAGAGGTTGAGCACAGCAGCAAGAGAGCTGCACTGCAGAGCACTCACCACAAGGAAGGCAGAGGGGGCGAGGGGAAGACGAAGCTGTGAGCCTTGGTGGTGTGACAGCAGCCATGCAGGTGTGGCATTCCCTGGGCTGCCCATGAACAGGGATCCCAGCCCAAAGTGAACAACCTCCCCACACACCCACAGCCCCTAACATAGCTCCCTTCAGCCAGGCAAGGAATAATCCCCCTGTGATTAAGCATTAAGCTGCCAGCTAATTTAGAGAGAGTGAGATCTAAACACAAGCCCTAAATGAAGGTGCTGATGAATATAAGGTTCAAACACGAAGCTTCTCGTGCAGCAGGAGAAAAGAAACTAAGAATATTTACTTTCCTCTAAGGTCTCTAAAAATTTTTTCCAGGAACTTAACATTTGCAAACTGCTTATCATACTTCTGTTAAGGCAGAGTTTAGGAAAAAGTCCTGCCTGGCCAGCAGCAATAATTTAAAAGCAATTTTCACCTATTTAAGCTTTTAAAACTTACCAAAGACCTCAGATTTTTCTTAGAATTGCTATTACTCAGAAGTAGAAGGCAAATCTTACTTTGGTACCTAATGCCTGCAGGCTTTGAAGCTAATGCAAATACTGCTTTTTTATTCACAGGCCATTGTTTTCAAAATGAAGCACTTTGGGGAATAAGTGTTTTACTTCAATTAATTGTGGTTCCTGTTTGGGGAAAAACAAACTAACTGGTTTATTCATTTAGAGAACCTGACAACTGCAGATTGCCTGCTACTACTTTGGAAAAAATATTTTATCAAGAATGTTAACACACAAATTCAGTAAATGTATGGGATTTGCAAGACAATCCTGTAAAGCTATTATGGTGAATCTCCAAAGGACTAGTGGCCATCAGGACAGGAAAGGAGACAACACTGTAAAAAGATTTCCCAAAGGCCATTTTCATGTTGCAATTTCCAGAGCAAATTTTCCTTTTCCTAATGTCAGTGTGGGAGAACGAAGGAAGATAATGATACAAGTGACAGAAAATAAATTTATGCCCATGGAAATATCTTTCAAATCCTACACCCGAGCTTTATGGAAAACAGCCTTTATCTACAGTTACCATTTTTATACTACAGCGACTAAAAATGTCCCTTAAATTAAATTACTAAGGTCCAGAGTGACCACCTTTGAGTCATACTAATTTTAGCAGCTGTTTATGCGGACAAATAATTTGGAAATTGTGCTGTTACCAGCATCCATCAAACAAGCAATACAGTTAGTAAACCCAGGAATATACACATAAATTTTTATGGAAATAAATAACACAATACCTTTCTGTTTCCTAGGTCTTATGAACCACTTAGACTTGGTATTTAGATTTGTCCTCTGCTCTGAAGTTCCAGCTACAGACATAAACTACAACAACTGATAACTTCATTCTTAGACAACTGGATTATAATCTTTTTTACAACTGTCATATAAGGGGCAATTCCTAGAAGTCCTTGAAGCTGCACAGGTATAGAAGAGAGTCAAATCTTCATCAGCAGTTCCTTCTTCACATTCCAGAATAGCCAAATCTACCCAAAATGCACAACATATTTATTGCTTCTTAAAGGGATTAGCTACTGCACTCTACAAGCCTGAGAATCAGATTACATTACGTATATACACATCTTAAAAGCATGTAAAGAAACAATTTTCACTGCTGTCTTGCAAATTCCTAGATAAGACAGACTAAAATTCCCGGTTGACAGAACCAAGAAATTGCTTAAAATATTTATATGACATTGCCCTCTAGAGGAAACCGAGGAAAATCTGTTTTAGTAGAACTCTTCCAGAGATGAAAACACGAAATGTCATTTTCAGCAGAACAATTAGTGTTTGTTAGAAACGATTTTCACTGAGAACATCACACACTGGTTTGGCTCCATTTGTCATCCACAAGTTTTCAAGAGAGAATTCCCCAACCTCTAGCCTAGGGCTCCGTATTCAGAGAGATGGTACCACAGAATTTACTGACTACCACATGTCTGATTTTTTCTCTTTGCTACTAGAATAAAAATAGCCCAGTCTACGAAAAATTGGCAAGCACTTAGTAATTATTTATGATGGCAAAAAGAGACACTGGTCAAACTGCAGAAGGATGGGCAGGAAGACTTCCCTGACTTTTGTTTCATCAAATTGTTACCCTGCTAGCGTGAACCTATTCCAATGGTCAAATAATGGCATAGGAAACATAGGTCAAAGTTATTACTACATTAATCAAGTATTTATTTTGCAAGTTGTTTGTTTGTTTGTTTTGTTTGTTTTTTTGTGTTTTTTAAGATCATCTAGTCATCTATGCTACTAACTATGGAGAAGGGTTAAAACCAGACCTTGACAGGTTTTTAAACAATAGAAATGAGTCTTAGGCATCAGCTGTAACAGTAACCTCTTTCAGTCATGTTTCAACAATACTGTTTTATTTTGAAAAAGCCTGAATCCATTTTCCATTTACCTCTAGTTTCTCACATTTTTGTTAGAGAGGCTTCAGTTGGATGGGATTCTTGAGTCTTGGATGCTCTAGGGTGAATTTTGCTGCTAATAGTCACCATTTGCCTTACTCTTGTCTGTTTTGGAAGGTACAAGTATTCTTGAACTGCCCCAAATCTTGTCACAGTGCCTGCCAACTTATCTTTTTCCTGTTACTGGTCTGTTAAACATGTTTTCCTTCCGAGGCTCACATGATCTTGCTGAACAACATACACTTTACCCAGAGAAAGAAGCAAGAACAGTGAGCAGTACTGCAGAGTCAGCAGTTGATACATATGCCCTTTGCCTCTTAGCCCACATTTGATAAAAAGGAGACAGAAAAATAAGTTTCAAGGAGCATGTGATACTGCTTGGAGCTGGAGGCAAGTGTCACATGAGCTAAAAAAAGCAATGAGCTTTCCATGTTTAAAAAAATCCCATCCCAAAAGCCATCCACTGCAACAGCTGTCTCTGTGGCTATATACCTGTCTCTTTGCTGATCTCACCTCTGTTTATTATACTTATCCTCTCACTTATGTCCATAGATGGCAGGTTCATGTTGACAAACCATCTCTCTGAGGCTGATGTTGAGCCTCTGACCGTGGAACTGTCTCTGAAAGATGTTCACCATTTTTCAACCCTCCCTGCTCCTGTCCTTTCCAGTCCAGGCCAGATTTCCAGTGACAGGGGATAAGTGGGTTTTAAGCTGCCATCGCTGTTAATGCTTTTAGCTCTGGAGGGTCACAGTTCAGTTCTAGTCCATCTTTCAGGACAGCAACAGTCACACCCAGAGGTTGCCAAGCAGGTATGATCATGTCCTGCTTTGCAGAGCAGCTGCAAAAGACATCTAAGAATGAGAATGCTGCTCACTTAGACCATGCTGTAAGAAAAACTATTTGAATGAGGACTGGAGAGGCTGTGCCTTTGCAGGGCTCATGGCACATCAGTCAGTACAGGTGGAAAAGAACAACCTCACAGGATTCTCACTGCCACTCAGTAGCCTGGCTCCAGTCACCTCCTACTTTTGCAGCAGCTCAGAGCTTCTGTCTCAAGAAAACCAATCTTCAGCCCACAGCCTGCTTTGTGCAAAATTCTGGACTCCCAGAATATGAAGAGAAAGTCACATTTACAGTTTAGAAGATGCTGTGAATGACTGCACATGGCAAACTGGTGTGTTTGGGCATAAGCATTACAGAAAGAGTAGGAATAATGGGCACGGCATGTTCCCTGCTTGTGTCTTTGAACATCTGTATTTTTAATTATTGATGGCTAAAGCACTGTTCTGTGCTAGCAAACACACTGCTGGAGAGGCTGTGAAAATAACTGATGCTGTGGCTGAAGGCCTCACCTGTTACTTGGCTGAGCAGTGGAAAAAAGCAACTCGTATTTTGCACATTCCAGCAGTTTGCCAATTAGCTACGTTCTGCTGCGCCCTGACTGTACTTCCAGATGACCTGAGAGCATGAGATGCTTGCTGTGTGTCAGGCTGAAAAGCCCACTCAGGATGTAAAAGGGATCCTGCTGGCACTTTGGTATCAAGGTAAATGACAAGGCACAAGGCTGACTCACCAAAACAGGCTGTTCCCACAGAGGATGAGCAGGGAGGGAAGAGCAGAGAGGGCAAAGCTCCCTCCCAAACACTGGGCTTGTTCTCTTGTACTTACAGCGTGGTCAGAACAGCAAATTAAATGGAGAGGCACAGCCGTACATTGGGCAGCAAAGTACAGATTTCTAATCAGAACTTTCACCCCTCATTAAAACAAAAACAAAGCACAGAAAAAACCCTCTCTATAACCTCTGAAGTTTTTACACCTCCTAAGGCAACACCACCAACCACCGTCCAAGTCTTTTCAAGCCTGATGCAATGTTTCTGAAAAGCAAGCATGCAGAGGCAGGGCTGGGAGCAATTTTGGCAGATAACCTGAGGATGTTGTCTAGTTACACATGTATGCTCCTGGGGAATCACGATTTCTAGAGAGAGGCCAGCTCTGTTGTTCAGTGCCGACACTATGTAGGAGGCAGTGATGGGCATATCGATCCCGAAATTTTTGGACAAACATGCAAATACATAGAGGATGTGAGCTATTTAAATCAGTGGAAGTCTTTCCACCATTTTTAATGGGGTTTAGATAAAACTTGTCTGAGCAAGAAGCTAAGCAAGATTCAAATTTGAGGCAGATGAGGGGTTCAGAAAGTCTGTTAAGGAGGCAGTTGTGATAATGGGATGTTGCTAATGGCCACTCCTACAAGGGAATGAGTTGTGCCTCCACAGAATATCCTGGCCTGGGGAAATTGAGGGGGACGGCAGGAACTGGAGGGTGAGGAGGGGAAACCGAGTGAACACACACTCAGATTAATAAAGCAAAGAGGACAAACCAGCTAAATGATCTCTGCTGAGTCTGGGGATTAGTGACCTTCTATTTAAGACTTTGGCTCTTAAGAGAGGATTTGGAATAAAGCTCATTTCTTCAGAGCAATTTATTTCTCAACACGTGCAGCTAAGTCTGCTCATACCTTCCAGGAAACATAAAAGAAAGGAAGAAAAACATCTCTTTCTTAGTCTCTTAGTCCTGCTATATTTAAAGGGAGGGGAGAGGGAGGAATTTATATCCACTATCAAGCAGGGGATTTATATCCACTATCAGTGTAAAATACAGCAGCCATGCTTCAGAGGGGACTGCATGCTCCAGACTTCAGGAGCACAGTGAGACTTAGGCTGTGCCTTGCAAATGTTAGACACCCACAGGCTTTCTCTCATTTTGTGCAGGTTCAGCACACATTTACTGTATCCCAGCTCACAGCAGTTCAACAGGATGAGAAAAAACTCAGCCAAAATCCCTATGTGCTGCTTATTTTCCACCAGGCAGCTTGGAGGGCACATCAGCACAGGCTTCTCATCCTTGTCCATGATAACAAGGCCAAGGTTTCAACCTCTGTGCCCTGATCCATCACTTAACACTATGAAGATCGGTAATATGATATGAAAAAAGAAACTAATTCAATTCCACAACAGGTTGGGGGTATTTTTTAGGTCAGTTATGAGAACTCTATTCCCTGAGACTGCATTTGGAGGCTGCAGTCTCCAGGACCACTGTATTTATTTTTCGCTGTGTAGTCAGTGCTGTTAATATTTTAACAAGGAATTCACACAGAAATGTTTGCCCCTTGGCCAAGGGCAAAGGGACAGGATGAATTTCCATTATTTTTCCTATTAAAACAAAAATATTTTCTTGTGGACATAACCAAGAGAAGGCCCTACTAACACCAGGAAAAGCAGCTGCTTATACTGAGCAGCACTTTGTGTTGGCAGCACTTTTGCTTTAGGAAGGAGGTGAGGAAACACAGTAAAGCAGAGCAATCAATCCATGCAACCTGATGTGCCTGGGAGGTGGGGGTGCTGTTAGATAAAGCTTTCTGTGATGACCAGTGGTGGTTTTCTTGGGGTGATTTTTCTGTTACAAAAAGGATGTATAAAGGAGATTGCACTGCCGGGAAGATAAATCCCCAAAAATTCCAATGAAACACAATCCCATCACAGGCAGAGAGACCTGAACTACCCCCTTCCACCATAACACAGGCATTCATACACCCCAACATCCAACCCAGCTAAGGAATGGATTTGTTACCCAAAACGTGTCCTGGAGGGCTGCAGCTGATGTGCTGAGGGGGTTCCCACAGTATCCCATCCCCACACATCAGCAGGGGCACATGGATGCATTTTGAACACACTGACAAGTAACAGAGTGCAACAAAATCTTGCAGATGCTCCAGAGACAACTGCAGCTGCCAGGACAGGGACCAAGTAGTCATGGCAAGGACAGCCAGCCTCCTGGGGCAGTGACAGCACCTCGACACAGCATGGCAGGAAGCAGTGCCCCATGGAAAATGCAAAACTGGAGCACTTGAATATCAAAGAGGGACCACATTTGGAGGGGAAGGATGTTTCTCCCAGCAAGAAAATATTTCTATTGCAGGAGCAAAGCAGTTTATTTTTTAAAAATAATCCCATTCAAACTTCTGAGGAAAGGGGATCTCAACAAAAAAGTGCCTTGAAAAGCATTTGTCTTCAGACAAAACAGTTTTCAAATCACACTCAGATTTTTGAGCAGCTCTTCTCAGACACAGAAAATATTTCACTGCTCCCAGCCCCACAGCACATGCACTGCTCTGCAGGTACAGGTCTGCTCCTTGTCTGCAGGGCTCAGAGCACAGGAACAAAGAAGACTGCCCTCATGAAGACCCCTGTTCAGGGCAGAATCTTTCTCTAATTGCAGCCAAGAACTGCAGGATTTGTTTCCAGCACCAGCAAGAACCCTTGTTTTGACAAAGAACATCAAGATTTCACCCAGCATAGCCCAGGACTTTTAATGACCGCCACAGCAGGCAGCACAGAGTGCTACGCACATTTTGAGACCTGCAATTTTGTTGGACATTTTGAATTGTCCTCTGTAATCAGCTGCCAGCACTTACAGAGAGGCAGGACTGCGCTTAGAATGTTCATACATCACACACCTACTAGTGGCACTGACGTGTGAGGAGGATCAGGACTTTATCTTCATAGTTCCAGCTATCCTGGAGGCATGAACATAGGATGTGCAGCAGCACCAAGCATTCGGGAAAGACCCTGGCTCTACTGAAAACCCTCAGCTTCAGGTAAAGTAAAAGATTTGCCTTCAGTAGTGGCACTTGAAGCTCCCTCCCCACTGCAGACCTGATTCCTGAAGGTATTTCTCAGCACCTCCGAAAATAAACTGAATTCCCTGAAATTTGGCATGCCATATCTACTCTGAGGAGGAGCCTTAGCAACTCCCCCTGGACACTGACTGAAGAGGAGAGACTAAGAAAGCACTGTGCAAAGGTATGGCTGTCAAAATATTTCTGTCTTCGTTTTTTTGGAAGTAATTCCAGTTTGTGGGTTAAAAAGAAGCCAGCCACTTCTCTGACTGTATTCCCACATACTGCAATGTTTGGTAATTTTTGGCAATGAGAAAGATGATATCTTGAAGGAGTGGTTGGGTTTTCTCAGTGACAAAATTATAGTAATAACAACTCATGTTTCTACCACACTGTCAACACTGGTAATGTATCTTACTCTGCTTTTTACAAGCATGCATTTGAAAATCTATTTAACACTGATTTTAAAGATTAAATGTATATGGTAGCTGTGTCCAAGCGCTGCAGCTATGCTTGATGAAATTCATAATCAAATATTTCAAACTGAATTATATTCATGGAAAAATAATTTTTTTTGCAGTGCTCCAAGGACTTGCTCAATGAAGCTCCATTCAGTTATGTTCAAGAAATGAAGGATTCATCTGTCATCTGTAGAAACACTAACAGCCTTCGTTCAATAAGTGAGTAATAGCCCAAAATGAGTAGACTAGATCCAAAATACATAGGAAGTTGTTGTCTGGGGGAACATAACCCACATATTTTGGAGATACAGTTGTATAGACAGAAGATAAATAAATAGGCAGAGTTTTGACTAACCTTTGTTCAGTATTCCAATACAGCTCATTTCCCTGCAATTGTGTTTGATAGACACACAATTTGCTAACTCTAAAGAGAGCAATAATTTTCCCTCAAACACTAACATCACCAAAAATGACACCACCTACATTATTCCTCTCTAATGTAATAATACCCTGTTAAGCAAAGAGCTTTGATGATTTTATTACTGCATAATGTTTCTCTAAATGAAAAGAAAAAATAATAAAAGAAACAAGTTCAGCAATAATCAACCCGTCTCTGCTGTTTACATGGAAATCAGGTGGAATTTAAATAAATAACTTTTCTTTAGAGAAGTCATATTCAGCTTTCCTAGCAAGGAGAGACAGATGAGTGGTACTCACAGCTGGCTCCTCCAGGAAGTGTTGTCCTGCTCTTACTGTGCCTGACCCCATCATCACTCTGAGATGGGAGGATGTGTAGGCACACCAGGCAGGTGCCAAAACAGCCCTGTCTGTCCAGGGCTGTCCAATCTGTTCCAGCTCCCACCATCTGCCCCTGCATCCTCTAGAGGCTGACCACATCCACAGGACAGCCAGCAGAAGGGACTGTGTGCCCTCACCTCTTCTCTCTTGTTTTCTGGCGTATTAGTTTATCCCCTTGGAAAGGGGAGGGTTTGGATGGCAGGCTGGAGCTAGAGCTGAGGTTACATGAAGCCCAGGGTCTGTGAGAACACTTCTGCAAACCGTGCTGCAGAGGTGGGAAATGGCAGAGCTGTGAGACCCCCATGCCAAATCCTCCACTGTTAAGGGAATAAATCAGAAGATTCCCCACAGTATCAGCACAAAAAACTCCTTCATCAGGCAAGATGGGGCTGCCCTGGCACGCTTGGCAAGCGTGGAATAAACAACAAGAAGTGATTTTGCTTGCCCAGTCCAACTTGGTGCTGGAGGAGCTCAGGCAGTATTGTACTTTCACTGACCATGTGCAGGCTCCACAAAGTAAATCACACCACAAGTCAGAGCCCCTTGTATCCACCTGGAAGTGCTTCTCACTCAGCCAGGGAATAATTTGGCAGTCAGAAACTGAGTCAGAACTACTATTTAGCGCACTGTCCTGCCCCAACACCACCTTGAAAAAACAAGGGGAAAAGGGCTCTGCTACTTCTACCATAGCAGCAGGAATATGGAATTCCCTAGGAAAGTTTCCATTTGGAAGCAGTCTTTCCAGAAGGCAAACTGATGTTGTCTTTCAGCCTCTTGTAAAGCTAGACAGAATTATGTCCCTTCTGAGCACCCCAGGGGGGAAAGCTCCTGAAAGACTCTCAAAGCATCCTGAAGCATTCCAGACGCACAGTGTGGGAACATGGGGCAGGAGCTGCCAGCCAGCTCCCTGATAGGAAAAAAGCCAGCTCTCCAAACTGGGAGCACCCTCAAGGTCTCAAACTGTCATCCATCACTATCACCCTTGTCAAATAGCAGAAAACAGCAAGTTAGGCAAGGATGCTTTGGATGCTGAAAATAAAGCAGGAAATGTCCTAAATTTTGGCCTAAATTGGATGTTGAATATTCTAAAACAGGATTTTAAGAACAACAGTAGCTCCACACTACCAAAACCCTGCCTTTGTAATGGCCAAAAAAAGTAAGGAAAATGGAGCACTTGGTTCCCATTAGCTGCAGTCACAGGTTGCTGGTTTAATAACAGAGCTTTCCAAAAGGTACAAACCCTAAATTAAGCCTTCAGAGACAGGCCAAAAAGGACAGATATCCAAATATTTCCAACTTCGTTGGCTATTGTCTCTCATTTTGCATTATTAATAAGATAACATTATTGCTGCCCACTGCAAGCAATTCCCTTGTATTTGGAAACAGTGACATCTAACAAAGGGGAAACAGCAAACTAACTGCCTTTTGCCATAAACCCTCTCAAATTTGGAGGTGCCACTGATTGATACTGCCACAGTACCAATATGTACACACTTTTTGAATCACAAGCTAGGAATTACAGAGGGTTGTTGTCATACCTGTAAAACCGTAGAAGGTTGAGCTGACCAGCACCCACAGATTGAGGAGTCACTGCTTTTATTCTGCCACGTGTCAGAATTGGGAGTGATGGTTAGCCCAAACTCCTGACACATTCAAGTGAAGTGATCCTGCCTGCTGGGTTTCCCCAAGTGTCCACCCCCAAAATAAATTCCCTTTTGGCAAGAGGGGGAGGATTTCATTCCCTCAGGTACATTGTAACCTCAGGTATGAATGAACGTTTACATCCTCATCTACACCAGAGAAAGGGTTTTGCCTTTGCAAAGGGCAATGTGAGAAAGTCTACCAGCCCACAAAGAGCAAAACTGGGACAATAACTGATTTTACAGCACAGAATAGCTGAATTAAAAAAAAAAAAAAAAAAAAACGCCACAAGAATAATCTGTAGCATTGCAAGAATCCTAATTTTTGATTTGAACTCTTAAAGACTTCCAGTTTTCTGGGTCAGGAGACATTAGAAGAGAGCCAATGCATTAGAATCAAAGGGAATTTATTAAAATGAAGTTGTTCCAAACTGGAAAACACAAAAATGTCTTGCTTTGAGAAAGTCTCAGACAACATTTAGCTGTCAAAAACGCTTCCCTCAACTGAAATAATTCAACAAAAAATATGAGCACCTGTAAAAATATCTTCCAGTGCTGCTGCATCTGTGTTCATTTTTGCTTAAGAAAACAGTTTTATACAAACCCAGGAGGGCTCCTGCTTTAGTGCAGCCCCTCTGGTGATTATGGCTTACAATCTTTTGACCCAGTGACCCCAAAAAATTTTCCAGAATTGTGAGTAGCACATGTAGGCTAATTATCAATTTGATTTTGTTAGTTATTTTCTGCAAAATTTTAAGAACGAACCCAGGGCTCTCTCAGGGGCTGGAAAGCAAAGGTCAAAATCTCTTCTCCTGGACTTCTGTCAGTACCAACTGTGCCCTGCACCATGTGGCACCAGAGGCAGCTGCTGCTGCTCTGTCACCCTTACCTTGCTCCAGTGACATCCACACCGACCATCAGCTGCCCGTTCAGAGAAAGGATCTCGTCTTTCAGGCGCACTCTCCCGCACTTCCCGGCCGGGCTGTTCTTCTTCAAGTCTGTCACCCAGATGCACCCAACGTCGAGCACAGGCCCCTTATGCGCCTTCCTCTTCTTTCCTCCCCGACGCTTCTCCCCATAGTCCCCCAGAGCAGGGATATTCCCAAAGCTCAAGCCCAGGACTTCATTTTTCCGCATCTCTTGGGCCAGGTACATGGTGCAGATCTCCGTATCCAAAGTCCCACAGCTCCCTGGCTGCAGGTTGCTCTCGTCCACGGAGAAGTTGAGCTGGATGTACTCGCTCAGCTTCTGGACGGCCGAGCGGCAGAGCTGTTGCTCGGCTCCCTCGGCCCCCTCCCGCCGGCTGTTCTGCAGCCACTGGCACAGGAGGGAGAGGAAGACCCCCGCGTTGTCCTGTGTGATGGGCATCGCTGTCCCTCCCTGGGCATCCCCTCACGACCTCAGCCCCGGCCCCACTCGGCTCCCTTGTCGCCCGCCGCGGCGCCCCGCAGCCCCTGGGGACATGCCGGAGTGGGGCTGCAGGCCCAAAGCAAGCCCCATCTAGTCTCACGGAGATTTCTGGGGGGTTCCAGCTGACCAAAAACACAGTCAAGGAAGGATGTGTGGTGTCCAGGCGCTGCACCGGCCCTTTGAACAGGCTGGTGGGCCAAGTTTGCGAGCGTCTCTGGCTGTCCAGGCCTGCCTGCCGCCGGTGTCCGCGCTCCGTCGGGAACAAAGCGTCCTTCCCGCCACGATCACCACGGCGTCTCGTCCTGCAAGGATAAAGCAGCGTGGTTAGAAGTGTCCGAGCCGCTGAAGGCGCCCCGCAGCCCCGGCCCGGCGGCCCAGGGCCGGCTCGCACGGCCTGGCCGCTCTCCTCCTGCGATTTACCACTTGAGGGCACCAGCTGCTCTCCGCAGCAAGGGAATAAAAGGTCACCATTAGCTCCTGACCTTGGCGCTGAAATGCGGGCTGCAGAGCCCAGGGGATGCTCTTGCCGCAGCTCCGGGGCTCTGACCGGAGCGGGGGAGACGCTCCTGCCAAGGGCCGCTGGAGGGGCACCGGCCTCACCAGCGACTGAAGCTGACAGCGCTGCCGTCCATGCCAGTGATTTTGGGCTGGGAAAGGCTTAAACCGGTCTCTTCCCAGCCTTAGCTCCCCACCAAGCTGCTGAGGGATGGGCAGCAGCAAACGCGAACGGTGAAGACGCCAATGGGGTCCCTGCCTTCGTGGCAGCAGTGGCTCACAGCCACCTTGTGGGTAAACCATCTAAAGAAGTGACTGTCCGGTTTCCTGGGAAAAGAGTAGGGCAAGTGAATTCCCCAGTTTCCTGCAGTTTGGAGAGGGAGGCAG
Organism: Melospiza melodia melodia; assembly: GCF_035770615.1. Lineage (NCBI taxonomy): Eukaryota > Metazoa > Chordata > Aves > Passeriformes > Passerellidae > Melospiza > Melospiza melodia. The sequence continues at coordinate 10,109,341 of NC_086226.1, forward strand.
ACAGACAGCCAGGAGTCAGTGGGAGCCGGGGGTTAGCAGGCAACAGAGCAGACAGGGTTTTTTGCCAGGATCATTAGGATCTATGAAACAAGAAAAACCCCTGACATGACTGAAGTCTGGTTGACCAGATTCTTCCAGGGCTTTATTTTCTAAAGCAGTGGATGATGCTCAGTGCGCTGTGCACCAGGAAAACTGAAGAAAGCAGCAGCTTCAAGCTAGCAGCCAGTAGGTCTGTTCTTGCAGATGTGCATGAAAGGCTTGTGTTGGGTAGAAAAGCTGTAGGAAGAGCTTATAAGCCCAAAAGAATGAGGGTAGAGGAAGGCTCTTGCAAAATGCTGCTGCCCAGAAGCTGTATCCAAAGTTCTGCCACCTCCTTGGCTGTGGGGCAATACTTAGATGGACAGGAGTGACCCCAAGAAAGCTCAGGCAGGGACAACAGCAGCTCAGTTCCACGTCATGCTTGTACAGGAGGACACCAGCATCTTCACCAAGAGGCTGGAGTTACACCAATGGCTCAACAGGGATAGACATCAGCCTGGGAAAGGAGGAACTGGCCCCCTGCTTAGTGAGAGGGACTTCTGAGTTAGGCTCAGGGCAGGCAAAACAGGGAAGAAAAGGGGAAGAATAAAGAGAGAAACTGCTCAGGCACATGTCTAAAACAAGAGGTTTTAAACACAGACTGATCAGGAGACAAGGTTAAATCCTCTGAACATTTTAGATACCTAATGCAACACTGGTGAATATGTGGAGGTTTTACCACAGAACTTAAGTCTTGTTTAAGATGTCATATTTAAGACAAAAGCAATGATTTAATTGACATAACTGGAACTTACTGTAGTAAGACCTAGATCTGTAATATTGATCTAAAAATGCATAGCTTATATGTGGACCAACAAAGAAAAAGTAGAGGCAGAATGTCTTGGCATACTGAGGATGATGTGTATATTTGCTCTGAGGTCCAGAACGCAGGAGGAGTAAGAACTGCTAAATTATCTGGTTAATAATAAAGGCAGAAAGCACAAAACAAACACAGGAGAAGGCACAACAAACCCTAAACCAAGAACCTGATAACAGCTGACTCAATGGTAATGGGAAAGTAGAAACATAAGATTCTACTAGGAATGGAAAATAGTAAGAAATAGAAAGTCCTGGTGCCTTCAGAGCAACATTCTCACATAATGGACGGGGTCAAGGAATTAGCAGGGAAGTGCCTCCAAAGAGAGATGTGTTGGGGGTAAGAAGGTGAAAATAAACTCATGTAAGAATGCCTGTAAAACCAAGGGATTTGGAACAGCAAAACAGAAATTCCTGGTTTCAGTACATTAAAAAAAAACCTGCTAGGAGAGAATTCATGGAGAAGAGTTGAAAGGAAAAAGAAATCAAGGTGAGCTGTAGTTTCTCGAAGAAACAATATTTTGTGCTTAAAAGGCACAAGCACAATAGCATCTCAATGAAGAAGGATCAGAAGACTTGGCAGCATCACGAGCTTTTTATTTTCCTCAAAGACAAGAAGAAAGAACACTAAAAGGTTACTGAGCCCAAGTTTAAAAAAATAGTGTGAACACATAGGCAAAAATAATAGAAACATCAGGCTAAAAAAATGAAATGAAACTTGCAGAAGATTAAAAAAAAAGTTACCCTTTATATGCATATTAATACCAAGAAGGCAATCCTTAAAAATGTTGCTCAGAGAGAAAGTTATTGAAAAATGACACCAAAAGAGGCAACACTGGTTTGAGTTTTCTTTAGTCCTTGTTAAAATTACCAACTATGCACAGGGGATTAGTACACAGTGTGACACAATATCAGTACAGAGGCATACTATCCTCTCCTCTGCCTGTAACAGAGTAGGACATTAGTTCAATTCAGGTATTTCCAGTCCAGCAGAGTGGGAAAAAACACCATTTAAATTTCCTACAAAACCAGCTAAAACCATCTCAGATGGCTGGTCACTTGTGAATACTCAAACAGTAAGGGGGTTGGTCACTTGTGAGAACTCAAACACGTAAAGGGCCAGAATTAAGGACAACAGCAAATGCAGTGGCTGTCTTCAAGGGTCAAAAGAGAAGCAGCAGAAAAATGTGACATCAGTCAATCTAGCCTCAATCATCCTTAAAGCTCCAAATCAAACAGAGAAATAGTTTGCATGTATGTGGAAGAGAACAAAAATATAAGCAGCAGCAAACATAGGAGGCAAGAATAAAATCATGTGAAATCAAATTAATTTCTTTTCATAATGGAGACGTTGTTGAATATCATTTATCTGGTCTTTATTATAGCTTTTGTCACTGTCTCAACTTTCTCATAAATATACTAGGGAAATATGGTTAAATGAGACTTCTACAAATCCATACCCAGGGAGTAGTTATTAATGACATTCTGTGAAACAGAAGGACACTGAAAGTGGAGCTCTGCTGGATCTATATAAGTGTGGGTCTGCTCAGCACATTCATTAGTGACCTGGACAATGAAAGCGAGTACACATATTAAATCTGCAGATTACACGAAGCTGGGTGTGTCTGCAGACACACTGGAGAACAGGATTAGCATCTAAAATATCTTGGCAGAAATCAGAAAAACATAATCTAAAAATTAGGGTAAACTTCATCAAGGACAAATGCAGAGTACTACAAAAGGAATACCTCACTTAGAAAGGATTGGCTATGTGGCAAATCTTTGTCAAGAGATGCAGCATTTTCACAGAATCACAGAATGGACTGGGTTAGGAAGGAATGTGGTCCCAAGCCCCCCATGCCATGGGTAGGCACACCTTCCACCACAGAGCCCCACCCACCTTGGCTTTGAACATTTTCCAGGGTTTATAGGGAATCATTCTTGTCAATTTCCTGCTGTTGGAGGAAGAAAGGGGTCATTGTCCCAGGCTGAGTCAATGGGGACAAAGGTAACATGGCATATTAAGTATTTCTGTAGCCTCACACAGGGATGGGAAGGTCTCAGCAGCAAAACTGCCCCGTTGGAACAGAGTTCTGACATGATTTGCCAGTCTTGGAAGTGTGAATTACTAGGAAATACTGAAAAAAATTAGGGTCTGCTAAAAAGCAAAAAAGTATTGCAGGTAGGGTGTGAAAGCACAAGTTAAAGGTCCTCATGTACTTCACAATGCCCCACGGTAACCATGAGGAGAAAAGCAGTCTGCTCCTCTTGTCCATGATGGAGTAATGTATGTGAATCATGTCCAGGTAGATTTAGGGTAGTGGTTAGGTAACACTCAGAAGGATGAAGAAAATCAAGACCCTGGGGAGCACCATCTCAGGTGCTGAAGTCTCCAACACTCATGGTCTCTGCAGAAGGTCAGAGATCTGCCATGAACAATGATTGGAGCCAATATCTCTTGGATTGTGGGAGACATTAGATCTCTTCATTTCAACCCCTCTTTTACTTCCTTCAACATCATTTTCTGTCCTAGTGAAAGTCCAGGAAGAGGTCATTTAATGGATATCATCCCATGAGTTATGACAATGACACCCTTGTGACAATGACACCCTTTGCCAAAGGTACAGCTCTCACTGACCATACAGGGTTGAAAACCATTCAAGCTCTAGAGAAGATTGGACCAGATCATTCTTTGAGGCCCCTTTTGCCTAAAAACTTAAGAGGCTTTGTTCTCAGCTGTTTATCAGTTTTGACACTGGGTAGACATGTTACGGACTGTTTTTTGCCAACTATCCCCAGATCAAAAGCACAGCCAGGGTCCCTGGAGATCTTGGGGCTCCTTGAAAGCAGCTCAGAGTTGTAGGTCAAGTCTCCAAATCTCCTCTCTGCATTGGCAAAGGGCACTGATGTTGACTTCAGCTTCAATCCTGCAGTCTGGGGTGTTCAAAGGCATCTGCATTCCACGCAAAACTCATCCATCATTCATTCAGCAGCACTGCTGGAGGGCTCTCCCCCTCCATGCACACACATCCCTCCAGAGATAGAGGAGAACAGGCCCCTCCATGCCGCCGGAGGCAGGCAGCCTTCAAAACCCCATTCCTTCTCCCCAAAGGAAAAGCTGCGGGCATCGATACGCTGCGGGTTGCCTGTCTATGCCCCTGAGCTCATGGCAGAGCCACGGCAGACACTTAAATTAATCATGTAGATAATTATACAGTACTTTCAAGGGATTTGATATTCTCAAACAAAACCTTCTGGCTTTGGAAAAATTACTCCAGACAAGCATAAATAGGAAATACTCCTTCCAGATGTAACAGACAACACAGCACTGAGCTGAAAGCCTCTGTGCTGGTGAGAAGAGCGGCTCAGGTGTCCATTGCCATAGAAGCAAAAAATAGAAAGGTGGTAAGCTGTTCGTCAAGGGAAAAAATAGACCTGCCTGATAAAAATGGAAACCTCAATGCTAAGAAGAAATTTATTTTTACTCTTGACTTCCACAAAATAGACTCAAGACCCATGTGAGAAAATTTCATGGAGTCACCACCACCTTGCTTACTTGCTGTAGGTGACAGATCTGCCAGACCACCCCACCTGCCTTGCATCGAGTACAGACCTATATACAAAATACTCTAATTTTATGCCCACACTGGAATTCTCTGGAATAAAACAAGGCAGAACTAGGAACAGGCAGCCCCCTGGGCCCAAAGTCCCCTGTCTTGTGAAAAGGAGTCCCTGTTCCTGGGGACAACTTTCCACCAAAGAGATTCTGTCCTGGTTGCTCTGAATCCCTCTGAGGGCTACTGATTAACACTCTCTGGTAATTAAATCTCCCACCTTACCTACATCTCAGTAGTGTGGTCTGTTGAGATTTTTCATTAGCAGTTTCAAGGATAAAATGAACTAAGATTTTGCAGAGAGGATATTTGCAAGCACAGAACATCTCAGCTGGGAAAGAACTGGGGTGGGAAATGTCAATTAATATACTGAGTATGATATGGAAACAATATTAATCCTGTTCAAATAGAAGGATTGATGCCATTCAAATGATGGTGCAGAGACAGTAAGACCACTCAGTTTGAGGAGGACCCACAAAGGGGATCAGCCTTTCATGGGATTCAATCTTTAAAAGACTCTCACCATGCTAAGTACTGGTTTTAGGGCTCAGGCTTACACTCCACTGCTATGGCAGCCCATGGACTGAAGCCAGAGCCAACCCACAGCACAAGACAGGTGCTCTTCTTTGCAAGAAGAAAAGCTTTTGGGCCAGATGTTCTCAAAGGATCAAAAAGATGCTGCAAAAACCTTGATAGAAGCATGGTCCCCTCTCACACAGCAGTGCCAACAGCCAAGTCCCACACCTTTCCATCCAACCACAAAACAACCAGCCACTTTGCATGGCTGCAGCCTGGGTGCATGCCTCTTCCCAAGGGTGTGCCACACCAGCACCTGGTGAGCAGAGCTGCCTGGTCCCCTTCCTTGTGCCACCAGCCACAAAGATCCTCCTGAGCATCATCATCAAATCCCGACCCCAGCTATCACAGCAACTTTTTCACACTCTAATCAATAAAACTCATTGAATTTCAAATAGAAGTAAAGAACACTTACATCTCTGATATTTTGCTGGAAAGCTGCCCCAACACTTTGCATAGTTGGAAATGGCCTGTATTTTGGCTTAAATGTATTCATAATCAGTTTATACCCACAGACATGCAGCTTCTACAGCCCTCTGCTCTTCTTAGTGTTTATCAGCTCTTCTCACCTTCTTCCCTGGAGTATTTACAGCCAGAAAAATCAGCTCTTACCTGCCCTTGTTTCACCCCGCACGTCCACGTAAGATGTGCTCTCAAAGGCTGAAATACCACCCACGTAAATAAACTGGCTATCTCCTTCTCCATTCCTCAGTGAAAGTTTTTAGTTATGGCTCAGGAAGTAATACACTTTCTTCCTTCATTTCCAGCCTTTTTGTTCAAAATACTAAGCTAAACATACGTTATGTAGGTGAAGAGAGGCTCCTTCTTTGAGGCTTTCTTAAGGCAGCACAAAAGCTGTCTTAAATGACTGCTTATGGAAAAATAAAAATATTTTGTTTAAATACGTTGAGGCTGGAACTGTCAAAAAGCATATGTGGATATTCAGTGCATAAACAATAAGCTTTTTTCTTTTCTGACAAATTGAGCTTTTTCTTCCTATGTTGTCCTCGAAGGAATGATGTAAAGAGCTCCTATAATCACTGTCTCATAGGGGGAAACAGAAATGTAGAGGGTCATTAAAATGTCCCATTACTGATTTTTGAAAGGTGATTTGTGCAAATGGCTAAGACCCAATACTCCAGGATAACCCCTTTGGCATTTCCAGCCTGACCAAAACTTCCAGAAAAACATACATTCAGTTATTCCAAAAATTGTTTTCATCCCCTGAGTGAGATGACTTTATAATTGCGTTAAAGGTTATGTTTGACATATACCGTAAATCTTTTTATATATATAGATGAAGGCATTGTACTTGTTTTCCTAAAGTCATCTGGGCACTTCAGCACCAGAGAAATAAATCCACTACCAGCAAAAGACATTAATGTACTAATTTCTATTCAAGTGTAGCTTCTACTTATTAGTTAGAAACTAATAGGGGGGAAAAAAGCATCAATAGGAAGAAAACCACTTTGGAACTGAATCAGGGTTTTCACTAAAAGACACACTGTTATTTAAAGATAGTTTTTCTGTCATGGTCTGAGGTCTGAAATCCTTCAGGACAGCAGCAAATCAGTTCTATTCTGGATTACCCAGTGGTACAAATCAGATCCAGGCACACAGTTATGTTTCTGCTGAATTAGCCAGAGTGCACATTTACAGGTCAGCTTTATGCTAGCCATAGGAAGACTTCTGATATTTGACCTGGCAATAAAAATTTAAATCTTACTGTGGGAGGCTTTGAGAGATTTTGAACAAATTTGAATTGACAGGAAGTTTTATAGCAGTCAGCATTTTATATTTCATGGCCTCAATGCTTTTAGTACAGCTGTAGGAGCCCTAAAGCTGGATTTTCTGTACAGTCAAACCACAGCCTCAGGTTTGACCTCCCCACAAGTAAACAACAGGAATACAGGAATATTAAAACCAGGATTTTTGTTCTTTAACATCAGCTGAATCCTCATCTGAGATTGTCGCCATGGGCTCAATTTCTGGCCAAAGGAGAAGAACAGGCCCTCTAAGGAGAAAATAGTTATCTGGTCTCTTGTAGGTCTTTATTTTCAGACTAGATGCTTGACATCTTTCAAGTGCACTTTCTGCTCCATTGCCTAAAAAATGTGTGGCCAAGTAAAATAGAGGTATCTGAATATGATCAGATGAAATCTGCTTTAAACCAGTTAACCAGGCAAACTGGGCACAGAAAAAAATCGAATATAGCATAGCTAAATAAAAGCAGTGGTGAAACTGTATCAATTCTTGCAGACAGGTTCCCTGCAATGCTTTCTTAACTGCTTTGATTTTCAAGTATTTATGTCCACTATATTAAAGATCAAAAGGCCTGTGCAAACATCTAGACTTACTAAATCAAACCTAGTAATTGCCAGGACATTTACAGTATCAGCCCTAGCAAGCCCTGAGAACAAAGAACAGTTCACCAAGAGGGCACTGAAACAGCCAAGCATGGAAATGCGAAATTCTTGCAGGAAACCTTACACTCTAAAGGGGGGCACAACAGCTGGGTAAAAACCTAACCATATGCTTGGATTTGTTTTGAAAACCATGCCACCAAATAGCTCTCTAGAGGAGTTATTTATTTCCAGGTGCTCTCACAGTACCCATAACACTGGCAATTAGCAAAATCTTTCCTTAAGGAAATGAGATTGTGCCCATTTTTGTAAAGAGGAAATAGAGCTACAAGAAAGTAGGCATGGTCATCTGAAGCTTCCCTGTAGGCTCAGGGCCACTGGAAAATTTCACAAGGACAATATGTGCCCCCACTACTGGCATCACGGGAAGAGAGCAAGGCTCTCCTCATTCCTTCTACCCTTGCTCCAGATTGTCTGAGTGCACTGCAGGACTGGATCACTCTCAGCCCAGGGACAGTGTGAAGTCCACAGCAGCTTCCACCACCAGGGTTACCTCAAAGGCCATAGGGTATGTCCTTGTCAGCAGCACTGCTCAAGAGGAGCTGCCTCTGTTCCCACAAAACCAACCAGTGCCTCTTGGCTTATCCCTTCTGGAGCTCTGAAGCCGTCCACTTCCTCCTTCCCCTTATTTCCATACAACATAAGCAAGCTCATAAAAAGAGACACATTTCCAAAACATATCAAATGAAATTATACCTGAAATCGGGGATCATGATATCCTAGAAAGTATTTCCCACTGGACCAGGAACATGGTGAGATTTCAATGATAGTACTAAAAATTAAATGAACAGATGAAAGCTGAAGAACACACCTGCTGTCTGTCAGCAGTTAACAATGAAGCACTGAACCCTGGTGTTGACCAAAAGCTCCCGTTCCCACCCCAGCTCAGGCAGCACAAGCCCTTCCCTCACTGCACGTCCTTGCGGTCTTGCCTGTGTTTAAGAGGCTGGTGTCCTCTGGGGACAGCAAATATGATGTATTTTGGGATGGTGAACAGTCATGCAGGCAGCCCTGCTCTGAAAGCAGGGATAACCAAAGCCAGTTGGGTTGCAGATGGCAATAAAATGCTGAGCCAGGACCGCAATGATACAGCTTCACAGTTTTGTGTATTAAATAACAAGGTTGTTTGACCTGCTTGGTTTGGTAAGGAAACCTCCCAAGTGCACTTTTCAACATACCAACACTGCTGTGTTGCAAGAGGAGATTCAGAGACAGACACAGTGGGCTTTTAAACTGGAGAGACAGCTGGGCTCAAACCACTGGGCTGCATTTTCCACCATCATTGAGAGGAATTAAAAAGAGACAGCAGAGGAGGATGTATCCATCTGGCCATCCATTATTAACGAGAGGATCAAATCTAAAACACTTTCTGATACTGATACAGAAGCCCTTTAGCAAAATCAAATTATTCTCTTTCGTCCTCACCCTCTTTATACACAAACTATCTCCAGCAGCCTCCTCTCCAAGTCCAGGTCAGGTGGGAAAATGAAGAAGCTTTGCAATTTCTAAGTGATATTCTAAATCTTGCCAATATCCTTATTCTCAACATAATTTTGAGTATTGAAGTAAGACAGGCTTGCCTTTTTGCATTCATTTAAACCAGAATGAAACAACTTACTTCAGACAGGAGTAAAAATCACCTAATTCTCACATGATCTAGTGTCCCAGACTATATCAAAGCAGACTTCTTTAGCTGTCAGATCATTAAAACTAATCTACCTCTAAGCCCTTAAAGACTATTCAGTTTGATAGCAGAAAAAAAAGAATGTTTAAGGAACCAAGTTATTGCAAGCTTGTTCAATGATGAAAGAACTGTATTTAAAGAGTTTCTTGAAGAATGGTACCCATCTAGTTCTGCAATTATTCAGCCTCCTCTGTACATCAACATGCCTAATCATCCTTTGGATCTCTTCCACTTGCTGAAGAGTTCAGAGCTGATGCTGGGAAGCACCATTATGAATTTTCAGAGTACTCAGAATTCATTTCTGACATAATTTATAGAAGTAAAAATCTGCAGTAACATAATTAGTCAGAGATGCTTTTCTGGATTTACTCTACAATCGTGTAACCACAGAGGAAATCTAATTTTAAGTATGCAGATTCCAAGAAACATCCCTTTTCCAAGTTTGAAAATAGCACAGTTCTATCTCTCTCTCTCTCTCTCTCTCTCTCTCTCTCTCTCTCACACACACACACACACACACACACACACACACAAACAAAATTTTCACATAGAAGACTAGTCACAACTACAGGCATAAGGATATAAGTAACAGAGTTAGGACTTCAAATTTACATTTAGGCACCTTAATAAGTCACACAGTTTTTAAAGGCCCTTGCTAATGTCACCTACTACTGTATGACTTTGAAACAAACCCCTATTTACCTGTTACTTTATAGTGAAAACCCCAAATGTCTCAACTGCAAGGCTTCCTGAGGGACTGGCCTTCCATGTAATGTTTTGAACACTCTATAGAAATTTACTGTACACTCCAGATCTTTCTGAAAAAAACACTTATATTAAAATAGGTACAAAAGTAGATCTGTAATTATTTTTAAATGCTTCCACTCTTCTTAAGAACTTCCTGTGGGAAAGATCTCTGCAATACTTATTCATAAAACAAGAAAATGTAAATAACATGTTAAATTTGGACTGCATTGTCTGCAGGAGTCATCCATCTAGTCTTACAAACAAACCACAAACATCCCATGTTCCAATACTGCGATACTATATTAAATAAACAAATGTCCCCAACAAACTGTTTAAATTAAATGCTGATAAGCACCAAGAAAACAAATAGCTTACAACACTGCAAAATGAATACACTTGGAAGGTGGACTGATGGGATGTCACCGTGTTACTGGAAAGGCTAAAATTTTAAATAAATAAATAAATAAATAGATAAATAGATAAATAGTTTTCCATTTTCCCATAAGTCTGAATTAAGACAAACAATATTTTTATTATTATTGCTACCAGATATAACAAGGCATATTTCCACATCGCTATTCCCAAAATCCATTAATCATCTCTAATCTGATGACCTGAGCACTGGAAATAATTAACAGCCTGCTATGAGTGCTCCCAAGCAAGTGTTCCAAGTAGAGCTTATGAAAGGACTTTCAGAGAAGATCCTCTCTGTCTTGGCTTTGGCAGTGTCCTGGGGTGACTTCATGATGCTGAATTCACCATATCCCCACTTCATGATACATCATATCACTTCATGATACTGAATTCACCATATCCCCATTCACCTGTTTAGCCCAGCAATAAGTTCTGCACTTCTGAGACAGGTTCTGAGAGGGAAGGAGAGGGAAGAAATGGATCATTTGTCTGCAGAAACTGCACTCACTCTCTTGCATTCCTGCTCACGGACTGCGTTGTCTGCAGCACGGACAGACAGGGGGACAGAGCTCTCCTTTGCCTTTAGTCAGTTTTTAGCTGGCTTAGGCAGAGAAGTTCCCTGGATTGTGGCTTCTCCTTTTTTTGGAACCGATCAGCCCTGCTCAGGCCTGAACACCCAGAATGGCACCAGGAGCTCACACCGGGGCTGGGACGCTGCGTTCCAGCGCCACAGGGATGGATGAGAGACTGAGCGAGCTGAGCTACAGCCCATGACAAGCCCTCTCTCTGAGTCTGCCATCTCTGCAGAACAGGGAGAGGCCCCATTGTTTAATGCTGTTCATTTCTTCATGTTTGTGAGTACTTTGCCTGTTAAATAAACACTTTTTTCCACCATTCTCGAAGAGGGGCAGCTTCAATTTACTTTCTAGAGGCCACTTCAGAAGTTTCCTCCCAAAATTTACCCTAGACAATGACAGGCAGATCCCGTAACACCGTTCACTTACTCATCAGCACCAATGCTCTTTCACTTCCCACTCATCCAGTAGGTGAAAAACCACAGGACTTTCAGGTAACAGTTTACATTTCTACCACTAATATCTACCTGGAGGCAATACCTGCATTTCCCTTCAACACTGCATACACTTCACTCCTTCTCCATGAAGGGCTGGTGTGAAGACATCAACAGAGCTCAGCTTTCCTTCATGTAGCCCCGACAGACAAGAACACACATGAAGCTGACTGTTCATCACCTCCTCTAGGGAATGCATCTCCAAAACCAGGACAAGGCTTCATTCACAGCCAACAGCAGGATTTCCATAGATGGAGGCTCAGTCTCTGCAGTCTTAATTTAGTTCCCATTCATGCTCTCAGATCAATGCAGAGGTTCTTGAGGCACAAAGGGTTCATCTGTGACCTCTGAAGGACACAGACCACTGAACCATAACACAGTCATTGCTGCCTCCGTCCTCTTAACCTCCAGCTGAACTCCCTACAGCAGCCTCCCAAAGCATGCATACCAGACTGAATTTTTCTTTCCCAAATTGAAGGTTAACCCTGCGGGTAGAAGCTCACTGGAAGCAAGAGCTATCACCTCTCAGGGAATAGATGCTGCAGATGCTGACCACAGCATCCATTTCTTTCATAGAATCATAGAATCATTTAGGTTGGAAAAGACCTCCAAGGTCATTGAGTCCAACTTCAGCACCTCAGTGTCTCTTCTGCACCGCAGAACTTAAAACTGAGCAGTGCCCAGCACAGAGGGGCAGTCACTGCCCTGCTCCTGCTGCCCACACCATTGCTGATATTTTCAGGATGTCCTTGGCCTCCTTGGCCCCCTGGGCACCCCCAGCTCATGTTCAGCCACTGCTGACCAGCACCCCCAGGGCCTTTCCCACTCAGCAGCTTCCCAGCCACTGTCCCAGCTGGAGCTGCAGGGGCTGCTGTGACCCAGGGACAGGAGCCAGCACTTGGCCAGGTTGAACCTCACACAATTGGCCCCGTGGATCCAGCCTGTGCAGATCCCTCTGCAGAGCCCCCCTGCCCTCCAGCAGATCAGCACTCACACCCAGCCTGGTGCCATCTGCAAACTGCCTGAGGGGGCACTTGATTCTCCTTGTCCAGATCATTGATTAAGATATCACACAGGACTTGCCCCAGTACTGACCACAGCAGCAATGTCCTTCTGCACCCATACCTCTTGGAACATGGATCTGGAAGCCTCCCAAGCCTCTTCTGACCTTTCTTGGGCAATGTGTGATTGTGCTTTTGGAGGCAGCTGAATTTTATGGCTGTTTCTGAAGTTCCACACAAGCAAGCCCAGGATGGTACACTGGTTCCAGAAATAACTAGATGAGGTAATCACTGCAATCTTTGGTCCAGTGACTTTCAAACAGAGTTTTTTGCCTAAATGAAAATTATCTGTCAAGGAAAAGGAGAGGAGAGTGCAACTAGAGATAGAGCAAGCTTCTTAGAATATAAGGGGGATTTTACCTTGATAATTGAGAAGTATTTGCTGACATAAGAGCAGGACCTACCCCCAGCCAGTAGAGCCTGTGCTCTCAGGGGAAAGTCAGAATATGCTTCCTTCCTGGAAGTCTGCACACAGCATTCATCAGAGTCCAGATACTGCAGCCCAGACATGCAGAGTCTTCAGGAACGCTGTCACCACCATGTATTGTTCAGGACACTCATTTTCTACACATTTACACCACATCCCATCTCACTAAATCTGCACAAAGTCCGGGACAAAGGTTTCCTACACAGAAGTTGCTGTCGTGGTAGTTCTTTTGTATCTCTTTGCTGCTTTAAAAGACTTCAGTGCTGAATTGAGCCCCAATTAAAAATACATAAAAAAATGTTATGCTCTATAAATAATGATTCAATGCTTCATCTAATCATGTGCTTATATGCAGTCATCATCTCTACAAAGACAAGAAGCAAAGCCTGGAGAGCAAAGTCTTGCCTTCAGGCATCTTAAATATTCAAGTTTCTGAGTCAATGTTCTTACTGGGCTGAAGGAACAAAAGAGGGAGTCCATTCAGAGCAAACACACACAATAATCTTTACTATCCCAAACAGTATTGGTGCATTAATCACACACGGGACTTAAAGACACATCATCTGCACTTTCATGTATTATGTTGTTCAGATGGGTGTAACTGCAGATCATATCTGAAAGAAGCTAGGCAGGCTTTCAGAGACAGGTCAGAGATTAAGAACATGCAACAAGATGACTCCCCCACATAAGCTCTCATCATAATCATTCTCTGTAACAGGATATAGCCACTAAAAGAAAAGACACAAAACAGAACTACCACACACCTCCGTTTTTCCCCCAAATTTACCATTAAGCTCAAGCCTCAAAAGTGAGCCTTATTTAAACCAAGCAGACTTTTTAAAACTAAATATAGTGCTACTACAATATTGTGCTCATATATTATAAATTAAATACACATTTGGAGATATTTTTAAGAAAAAAGCAAGTGCAGCATAGGCAAAAGTCCAGTTATCAAAAACTAAAGTATTAATCCTTCAAACACTTAAGGAACTATGTAATATTGCTCATATCAACAGACTTACAATGTATCTGTTTCTTCATGTGCTTAGAAACATGCTTGGGATCAGGAGCTGAAATAGGTATATGTTGTCACCAGAATATTCCCAAAGACCATATTACCTATATCAATATTCAGCATATATTTCAGCATTAGAAAATTCAACCCAACTCTTTGTATTGGAAAATACTGTTCTTAAACACTTTCAGCTTCAAAGTCACCACAGCATCCCAAGCAACATATTAAGATGCTGTCAAAGAAAGTTATTTCATAGCCATATCACTGCACTATGTATCTATGAAAAAAAATCAGTTTTACTATGAGCAACCTGCAGGCAGGGAAGACTCAGAGCCAACAAGAAAAACAACCAAGAAAAGGAAATACTCTGAAATTGCAGAAAGAACCACTCTTCCCAAGCAGGAAAGCTCACAAAGAGTTGCCAGCAAGCATTCACAACCCAGGAGCCAGGAAAGCCAGAGCATGACAAAGTGTAATTCTTTCCACCCAGTGCCAGAGAAAGCAGGTACAACCTTCCCTGCTTTGCTAGTCCCTCATTCTCCTGTTCTGGCAACAAGCAAGCATGGACCTGATTAAACAGCATCTCTTTTGCAATACTGCTAGCGTGGTTCAATTTGGGCAGGGCGGATAAAGAGAGGAGGAGCAGGGTGTCACACACAACTTTAAAAAGACCCCATAAAACCTGAGCGATCCCCTCCACCAAAATGAAAACGGAGGAGAGGTGACAAACCCAGAAATCACCTTCACACTGATGGCAGTGAGTGGCAGGAGATTTGCTCCACTGAACGTGATCCGCCCTTGGAGGTGCCAGTGAAAGGTGTCCTGCCTCCGTCCCTCACTGGATTATTCAGTCATCTTCAAAGATCTTCCTCAGCTGGCTCCAAGCCCAGTGGAAACTGCGATATGTGGAGGCATTTCCCCACGGGGAGAGGTAGCAGCACAGTGGACACCCTGCACTGTGCCTGCTCTCCCAGGCACCCCAGGAAAACCCGCAGACCCTGGAGATCAGACTGTCCAGAGCTCCACCCAGGTGCTAAACCAGGACTGAAACCCTCAAACTCAAATGCAAACTAATGACGTGGCAGCACCGAGAAAACCGTGTGGCAACAGCAGCTTTATCAGCAGCCTCAAAAGCAGCTGGGCTGACCCCTCCAGCGCCAACCTCAGGAGGGCAAGGTCCTCTTCTGTCTGTCTTCACCTACTTTTCATCCATTATTCTACTAAAACATGCAGGACTCCTTTCAGATCACTGCATTTCTTCATATTTTGGCTGACAGTTTAGACGATACCCAGGGCAGGAGCCTTCCTACAGCTGTGCTGTGTGCAGGGAGGCAGAGACACACCACAATCCAAACTTCACCACTGAAATTATTTCTAGGAAAATGTGCTGAACGAGACTATGAAACAGTCAGAAAATTGTAAATCAGAAATTGTAATTACAAATTGCAATGACAACAGTGACTGTATTTCCTGGAAAAGGGTATTCTTCTTTAATTCCCTTTTGGATTTTACCAGAGCCATCAGAGCCCTTGTATGAACTCCTGTTGTTACAAAGCATAGAAACTCATTCAATTATCTTCACATCATCTGGAAAACAACAACACAACAGTCTTGTAATTCTGGGCTTTGTCAGGTGAGTCAATTTGGTATCACAGCATTTATTTAGCATATTATAATACAGTAGTTTGTAACTTTGGTTTCACTTTCTTTGTTCTGTCCCATGATGAAACACTAAGTACGTATATGTCAGCACAGCACTTTGTTTCTAAAAGCTGATTAAAAATGCATTCTTTAAAAAGGAAATATATGGAAGTGACTTTGGAGGCCTAGATTTTAAGCTTCTTTCATTTTTTTTTTTTACATCTGTTTGCTGAGCGCATATAATTTCTCCCTTGAATTATTTAAATGTCCCAGTGCTTTTTTCATAAAACAAAAACTGAACCCAGATGCCCAGCCTCAAGACGGAAAACCTTAAAAATACAATAAAGTAGAGTTAGTAACAAATTGGAATTCTCGTCCACTGGGAATACCCAGTATTTTAAAGAGACATATTCACTGGAATATAATATTTAAATTCCTGGGAAAGTTCCAGAGAACTATACTTAGAAATCCCCAAATATTTTCTTTTCTTTTGCCTTTTTCTCTACCTTCAGCCTTAAAAATCAGAAGAGTTTGGGTGTCTGATACTGTTCTTGCAGACAAGGCTGATGACCACACATCCTCATCCTGCCGGTCCTCAGCCCAATGTGAAAAGCCCAACGTGCATTGCAGGAGCCAAGCCTGAAAAGGAGATGTTTCCCCTTGAGAGGAACAATGTCCCACAGGAATTGCCACTGCAGGCTTTCCCATAAGAAATAGCTAATTTATGGACTCTCTATTCCCCACAGACAAAACACACAGAAATTTTGCCCTGCTTCTACAGAAAGCCTAAAAGTGTAAACCGTAACAGGAATCCATTAAGGAAAGAAGCAGAATTAAATGGGATTTCTTAAAACCATAATCTGCCAAGAGATATTTTGGATTATTTTGAATAGACTTGACACACCAGGTAACAGTGTTTCTCAAAGAAAAAATTAAGCCCTTGTTTAACCCATCTCAGCTACTCATCCCTGGGGTTTCC
The DNA here is from genome assembly GCF_035770615.1 of Melospiza melodia melodia. Classification (NCBI taxonomy): domain Eukaryota; kingdom Metazoa; phylum Chordata; class Aves; order Passeriformes; family Passerellidae; genus Melospiza; species Melospiza melodia. The sequence continues at coordinate 10,125,885 of NC_086226.1, forward strand.
AGCCTTGCAGTTCTCCTGGGGATAGGCAGGTTGCTCCCAGCTTCCCTTCTCCCATTAGAACACCATAATCTTACATTTGTATTCTGAAACTGCTAACCTTTAGTTGGAAATTAATTGTACTTAAGGAAAAAAAATTAAAAAGAGGATGAATGCAAGCTTTCTGGATCGTCATATAACAGGGATAAATATAAAGCAGAGCTGTTTCCAAAGCAGAAGTACAACACTCGGAGAGGAAGAGAGAAGAAAATGCTGAAAATAAGGTTGCTCAGATAAATTATGTTGCACTTCATAATTTTAAGATGGACAGAGATGTGGGAGATTTAGTTTCTGCCTCATTATCCATATGCCCACGGTTCATTAGGGCACCAGCTCACCCCACAGCCCCAACCAGCCCCTCAGGGCAGCAGGGACTTGCAGGAGAGCAAACTCTTCCATCAGACCTCAACTTGGGAGTGCAGGACAACAAACAAGGGATTACAGCTTGGCCACAACCCAGAACAGCTCCAGTACACTCAAGTAAAACCACTGAAATGCACCTTAATGAAGATCAAGCGAGCGGTCACCAGTCTGCTTCAGACATCTCAGGAGTGTGAGCCGTGATGCCAATCTTTACATTTAAGGCAGAAAATGCTTCAGAGAGCAGAGATTTCTTTAGGACAGCAGACAGAAATCCAGCTGGGCTGCCCTTTTCAACTGGCATGCAGTGAATCAAGAGCGGGACCAGACCCACAGAGAGGGGTTTTGATTTCTTCCTCCAGCAAAGAAGACCCAGTCTTCCCTCTCTTTCCCTCTCTCTACCTCTCTCTCTCTCACACACACACACAAACCAGGCAGCGTCTTTCCACACATCTTCTCCCTCCTCTGCCCTCTTCCACCCTCCCTTCCTACCATCATTACTTTGGGATGCTGCTATCAAAACCTATCCTGCTCCACTTTCAATGACTGAACAGCCTCACCAGTCTGAACCACAGCAGTGGTTTAGGAGGCTGAAGGCAGAATTTTCAACCCCCTCAAAAGACTTTTAGAAACCAAACTCATCATGCTAAAAGCAATGGTTTCTAAAAACCATAAGCAGCCTCAGCAAACTTCAGACTTACTTTGCAAGTCACTAGAGTAGAAGCAAACCTCATCTGGCACCAAGAAGCAATTTTTTCTGTCTTGGAAGCCACACAAAACATTTATTGTCATGAGAGTGGTGAGAAAGTAGAAACTCAAAATCTGACAATCTTTCTAGAAAAAAAGCTCAGAGCACAAGCCAGTCATCACGGCTGAGCAAGCTCCTTGCTGCATGTTTGGGAAAGCACAGTGTCCTCATATGCTCTCTCATCCCAAGGATTCAGAGGGCAGCTGGTCTGGGGCAGGACCCCTGCCACGGCCCCAGAGAATTAGCCAGGCTGGAGACCTGGCACAGAGGCTTTAGTGCTTGTGAAAGGGAAGGTGCAGGACGTGCCCTGGCAAAGAGCAGGGCAGGAGCCCCACAACAGCCTGGGTCTGACCTCTTGCTGTCCGTCAGAGGCAATCACTGAGCCCCAGTTAGCCCAGGTCTGCTGAGCTGTATGACTTGTTACCTAGTGCAAGCTCCACTGTGTGCCTGAGCCTGAATTTCCCTCCCAACACAATGTAATGGCTCACTCTCAGGTCACCTCTAATTTTTATTGCCTGCTATGAACTAGGTTGCAGGCAGTGCTGTGAACTGTCTCTTGGGGATATTAGGTTTCAAGTTATCATTAATCAGCTTTCCATTGAACAACGAGTTTTAAAAAAATCTTTGGTTTTACTTACATATACGCCACTTGTTGGACAAGAGTGACACAACAGTGGAAGGAAATATCTAATTTACAGTTCTGTGCAAATATGTACAACCAGGTGCTGAAGAGTATGAGACCTCAAAAGTCATCTCTGTTTTGGAGATAAGAGATATCTTGGGCAGTAATAAATAGAGAAATCTTCCTGAAGCACCAAATAGCACTTTTGTTCACAGTCTACTGAACTATAAAGTCTCACAAAGCCAAAGAATAAATGCTGTTTTAACATCACAGAAACAGTTACTTTTTGAAGCTTATGACCTGCTTAGGGTCAGGGCATTCCAGTGCAGCTGTAAATGTGTTATCACGATTACTACATGTCTTCTTGGACTTACATTCAGCATAAAAATATAAAATTAATCTCAAGACCTGCCAGCTTTAGACTACCCATTTTCTGAAGAGCCCTTAGGCAGAGAACTTGCTGCTAAGAAACCCAAAGGTCTGGAAAAAAATCAAAGCGACTTTTTGCAGCCATGGGGATCTGGGTCTTATTCTGCTCTGGTTGTACATAATTTTTTAATGTCAAATATTCTTTGCATTAACACGCTTTTCTGTCTTGCGCAAGGACAAAGGAAGGTAAGACTTCTGCTTTCTTGATTTTACCCTGGTATAACCATCTTCAAAGGCTGACTGCCCTTTTTCTGTCACAGAAAGCACACTAACCTAGTTTGCAAAGTACCTCAGTGGGCCTCTGCTCAACCTCCCTGCTTGAAATAGTGTTGGACAGAGATGGCACATCCCTGCAAATTCCTGCACAGCAATCTCCACTGGCGTGGATTCCCCAGCCTGTCTGGCTAAGTGACCCCAACCCTTACAGTCAGAATTTTCTTCTCTAATATCTGAATTATCCCTCCTTTTGCTGCAAGCTTATGTCCATGGGCCATTTTCCATCTGGTGTTAGAAGGGGAGGGGGTATGAAAGTTTGTGTCTTTCTCATCTTTAAAATTCTTGGAAAATCACAGGCACAGAGTAAAGGAGAGAGAGGACCAAATGATGCAGACTGAGCAGAATTTCTGTGTTAGTTTTATTCTCACATTAGACGAATTTGTCGTTTTTATTTTATTCTAAATGCTAATGTGTGGCAACACCAGCTGCCAATTTAGAGAGACATACTTGTCATGCCAAGATTTATGTCAAAAAGCTTCGCATCCCTTACTTAATTCTCCTGATAGTCACCAACCCTTCCAGAAAGCCAGATTTACTTGGCACTCTTTAAAAAACACTTACTTGATGAATGATGCTGCCTCAAATCATGAGACTCCCAAACTCAAAGCTCTTTGTCTAATGAAAACTATTACTGCTTTTTAATAAGTTCTTCAGCATTTAAAAATAGCACTCCTAATTTCCTGCTCCACCGAGCACCACCTTGACTTCAAGTCAAATTATTCACAACCTCTTCTCCGCCAGCCCTGGGGGATACAAGTCTTGCATTTTGGGGCTAAGTACTTCTCTCAACAGCTGTGAGAAGCTCTCTGAAGCAGGAAAGAGCAACTCACTCCTAACAGTATCAGACATCAAAGCTAAGCCACCCTTTTTTTCCCTGCTATTTTAACTCAAATGTTGTAGAGTTACAAGCAGCAACACCAGCAGGATTTCTTTGAAGCAACTTATACTCAACTAAATGATATTGTGGGAGAGCAATAGCCCATGAAAGAGATAACATTACCACGCAGGCAAGCTTTAGCAGTTTTGGCTTGCTCTAGTTCTCACCAGGCACATTTCTCTCACGAAAACACCAGAGGCATAATATTCACAACACAAACCCAAACAGAAGTGTGTTACTGTGCCACAGTGTCACAAACCTCAGCACTGATTTTTAAAGCAGCTCTTTCATCCACAAAACCAGTACATGGGTGCTGCACAGAGCCCTCCAGAGAACAAGAGATCTCCTTGCAGGTGTCATCCCAAGATCCAGGCATGCAAGGCTCCAGAAACTCACAGAGCCTTCACATTTGTGGAAACTTCACCCTTCACTCCAGCATGAGCAGCACCAGGACCAAGTGCACCCAGAGGGCACAAACATCACCAAAACCAATGATCTCTATATTCCATTGTCTTGCCCTTCTTCAAAATTGTCACTAAATACTTCTTCCACTGCTTCCTGAATTTTGTCAGACATCCAAACCCACTAAATTTCTTTATATGTTTCTGTAAATCACTTTTTGAGTTTCTTTGCTTTTTCTTGTTGTCATTTCAGATATTCTTAAAAGTCGGGTCCTTTCCCAAACTGCCAGACTTCCTGGAAAACTGACATTCCTCAAATATTTTTACAAATCTTCCTGTTAATTGCTTCATTAGAACATCCTTCTGTGATTACATTTTTGTCTGTAAGACACAAAAAGAAACACTGCACCCCAGTGTGACCTACTTTTCTATAAAACTAGAAAAGATGTTTTTAACAAACATGGCAGATAAATTCTGCACAATATCTGCCTTTTTAAGTTCAAACAGAATTTTTCTAAGGACTTGAAGGAAAGCACCATTTTTCTGGAAAAAATGCTGTGAGTGAGGGCTTGGTCAAATGGTCAATGAGACCTTGCCAGCTTTCTCCTAACGATCACTTTATATTATTTCTGATTCTGCAGCCTGTACAAAGGAGAAAAAACCAGTCAAATACAAGCTGTCTGCATTTTCTGAGTCAGTTATCCAACAGCTCTGATAAGATTTTTTGCCCTGATGCTGTGGATCTGTGAAAAAAATACCAGCAGATTCCTTCTCTGCAAAATTTTTATTAGGGCTATTGACCCATTGAGTTCATGCAAACTGCTTTTTCCTGAGTATACAAGTTGCTCATCTTGAGGGGAAAAAAAAATAAAATCCAAAGCCAACTCCTGGTTTTCCATGTGGCTAAAACTCTACTGACTCCAGGAGAACTACTTGTAAAGGTTATAATGCAAAGCCAAAGCATGAATACAGTGAGAACACATACTCATAAAACATGAAAATATTCATTTGCAATATATAACGCTTGACCTTCAAAATACATTAAAAAGTCCATTAGAAGCTTTTAATCCAAAAGCTTAAAAAAACCTTATTCCATTACACTGAACTGTAGTGTTTGTCCAAATATCCCAGCAAGCTCAATTGCAGCTTCTCCTTAATTTTTCCCTTTGCAAATGGAGACAACCTTTATTCCACATGTACATGCAACTTTCCTGTGCTAAGATCACAAGTTTTATAGAGACTCATTTCAAGCATGACAGGAGTTTCTCTAAAAGAAACAGGGCACAAAGATGCCGTGCCTAACAGCTCTTGCCTTCATTCCCTGTATTACAAATCTTCCTGGAGGACTACTTATGCTATAAACAGTCTTGCTGGACACAGATGGATGGAAAAAACAAAATAAAAATCTGTTGATATTTTTCTTAAGATTTTTTGACACTGTGTTTATATGCTTTTGCATATACACAGAAAAACCAGACACAGGACAACGTATTCTCCTATATAAAAACTATTAAAAGAGCTAACAGTTCCAAAATAAGGCTAAAATTGTGACTGCAGGGATTTTTTTTTTCACTAGGCCTTCTTGGGAAATGACTTGTGATAATAATAACAGGTATATGAATTCCTTAAGTAAACATCATGCTCTCTATTGTTTTGTGCTAACACTGTCATGGCCTTATTATATATGCAGAAGGATCTGGACTTTGGCCATAGAGCATTTTTGCACTGCCTTTAACCAGAGCTTTCTGAAATCAATAGAATCCATACGCTCCAGTGCACCCAGCTTGTTTCTCCAGGGACAGGAAAGAGGCCCAGTTTAATACACGCTTAATTCAATTAAGAGCTACACAGCGATAGCCTTTAGTAAATTTTAACCTCCTCTCCATGCATCGTTTACTAACCCACCATTAATTAAACACAGTTATTAAACTAGCATGTTTATAATTACTGCATTTTCAATGAATGAACAAAAGCTATTTATGGGGCCCAACCAAAGGGCGCCCGTGCCTCCGCGGCGCGGGACTGAGAGCGGATGCCCGGAGCCAGCTGGCATTCCGACAGCACAAACAGCAATCCACAGACACACAGTGGCAGGCCGGCACAAATGTCTTCTGCCCAGAAGGAAACTCTGCACTGGAATGCTTTAAATTCCTGCTTTGAACATTTACTGCTGAAAAACACACCACTGCCAGGTGCCTGGATAGCCAGAGGACCCACTAAGCCCAGCTCACCAGCACAGCCCTTCTGCAGATCCAACAGGTTGTGATCCATTGTCTTCATGAGTGCCTTCCAAACAGCTTGGCACAAAGTGCCTTTAGATAGTAGGAAATATTAAATACTAGTGTTACCACCACCTTCAAGCACGTGTCTCTCATCAAACAAACCTCTGGAAAGAATCTGCTCAGGGTAGAAAGGCGTGCTCATGGATGATTGACTGACAACTCCTCTGCGCAGCCGGTGGCATGATGCCATGAAACACACAAGCCTGCAGAAGTGGACAGGGATGCAGAATGTGCAGCTCACACCTTCCCACTAAATCACATTCAGCACCTTCAGGTAAAAAGATTAAGGTTCTTCAGATGAGGCAGGGTAGGACTGACATTGCATGGGGTCTAAGGCAGCAGCAACGCCCAGATTACCCACAGGCCTTTCATCGTGCGTTATCAAATTCAAACAAAATAGACAAGTGACAGCAAAGGTAGAGAAACAAAGGATTTCTAACTTACACCCCTAATCCAGAAATTTGTAACAAATGCATGAAAACTCAAGCGCAGATTTGAACTTTTAAAAAGGGAAAAGAAAGGAGTTTTGCCTGTCTTTATAAAAATAAAATGCTAAATGTTTGTGCATGTGACTTTCCATTCATGTGTAAATAAGTGTATGACCCAACCATCCTACATTGTTCTATGCGGGAATGTTTTTAGCATAAGTGGAGCAATGGGAAACTTAGTTTAAACTTAGCTCACAAAATCAGCAAGAAAATTCAAAGTCTTTCTCCTAGAAATACAGTGACTAGGGCATCTCAAGAGGTAATATGACAAATTTGTTACACTGTTTTCAAATAGCTCACAGGCAGGGGATTATACCCTGGCCACCTGCCTTTTGAATAGTTTCCATTAACATTTTTTTTTTTTCATATCAGATACCTGTGATGTTTGGCAGAGATGGCTCGCAAGTCAGGTGAGGGCAAGACCTGGGCTGCAGCACCTTGCTGCATCGAGCACTGAGCTGCAGTAGGGAAGAGAACCTTCAACACTGAAAGAACCATCACAATTCTGTCCCCTTGGATGATGGTGTCCTCAAAGTGGGAGAGGCTTTGCATGGAAAGGAGGGAACTGGGTGAACAGTCTCACCATGTGGTCAGTGGCAAGGGCTGATGCTGAATGCAGACCCTGCGCCCTGAGTGCAGGAGGGTCGTTCAGCAAACTGAGAGGCAGCTCTTCCCACAAAGTCTTATCTTGCAATGGATAAACACCTCACTGTTGAAATGGAGATCAGTGACGAGTGGTGTCCCTCAGGGGCCTGTACTAGGACCAGGACTATTAAATATCATCATTGACAGCATGGACAGTGAGATCAAGTGCACCCACAGCAGGGTTGCAGATGACACCAAGGTGAGGTAGTTGGACAGGATGCCATCCAGAGGGACCCTGACAAGCTCAAGAAGCAGGCTCATGGGAACATCATGGGGTTTAACAAGGCCAAGTGCTGGTGCTGCCCCTGGGCTGGGACAGCCCCTGGTGCCAGCCCAGGCTGGGCATGAGCAGCCCCAGAGCAGCCGTGCCCAGAAGGGCTTGGGGGTGCTGTGGGTGAGAGGCTGCACATGGCCCAGCCATGGCACTCCCAGCCCAGAGAGCCAAACGTGTCCTGGGCTGCACCCAGAGCCCCGTGGGCAGCAGGGCAGGGAGGGGATTCTGTCCCTCTGCTCTGCTCTGCTCTGCTGAGACCCACCTGGAGCCCTGCATCCAGCCCTGGGCTCCCAGCACAGGAACCACAGGGACCTGCTGGAGGCAGGATCTGATCATTCTCAATGCCCAGAGGAGGGCGTTGAGAATGGTCAGAGGGCTGGAGCACCTCTCCTGTGCGGACAGATTGAGGGAGATGGGACTGTTCAGCCTGGAGAAGACTCCAGGGAGACCTTGTGGCTTTTCAGTAAAGGGAGGCAGACTTTTTAATTAGTTTAGTTTATCATTTTCTTTTTAGTTAAAAAGATGGGGACAGACTTTTTAATAGGGCCTGTTGTAACAGGAAAAGTGGTAGAGATTTTAAACTAAATGAGTGTAGAATCAAACCAGATGTAAGAAATAATTTTTTTTTGTTGTTATGACAGTGACACAGGTTGCCCAGACAAGTGGTAGATGTCGCATCCCTTGAAACATTCAAAGTCAGACTGGGGCTGTGAGCAACCTGATCTAGTGAAAGGTGACCCTTGCCCATGGCAGGTGGGTGGGAACTAGATTCCCTTTAGAAAGCCCAGCCTATCTTACATGATTTGCCAAAAACCAGCAGAAAGGCTACTATAGAACAGGACCATGATGTCTGTAGACCTCATCCTTCGGTCTCTGCTTTAACAAATGTGCATGGTTCAGAAAATAAGAAGATAAGAAGATAAGAAGCACAAAAACTTTCCTCTTAGTCATTATTTCTAAATTATTATTAAATCCTTCTCTTCTTTTACTTCATGGTCAAAAGAAGCACCATTTTGCTTTGCCAGCAGCATTAAAAAGCTTTCACACCTGTTCTCAACAGCATTGCTACACAGCCCCTGTTCACTGAACACATTTGCAACTCAGGAGCAATTACTCCTGAAGCATATTGCAGTTTAGCCTGCTCATTTGTCTTCTAACAATTATTCTGCTTTTCAAAGAAGAAACTCCTCCCCTCACATGAGCAGATGGGGAAATGTCATTTCTCGTTCTTATAGAAGCTTTGACCAATATTCTGACTTGGGCATTAAATAGAGCAGAAGTCTGCAGAGCTACCTATGCTTTATGGCATAAATTTTTTTATGCATGAGCTCTGCTGTCAACAATGTCAGCAGGAATATGCATGATGTTACATGCCGTGTTTGTCAGCTGGTCGCTTACTATGCAGCAAGGGCCCGGGAGCAGCAGAGAGTGGAAAATCAGAGCCCTCTTCATTTAAATTTATAATCTGCAAATTCAGGACAATGAAGGAAAATACCAGAAACTGGCCCAAGCAGTAGGAATCAGACCAAGATTCAAGATGCTGAAGGTGCAGGAGCTGTGGTGATGACTCAGCCCATGAAAAAATTCGCAGAACTGCATCAGCTGGGGGAATGCACTGACAGCCAGGAGGCAGCAGGGCCTGCCCCAGAGCAGAGCAGGACAAAAGCAGCTGAGTGCCAAGGAGCACAGGGAAAGGGGAGGCATCTCTGCTCAGGCAGCACCCCAGGAATGTGAGTGGCAGTGGTGGGCACTTGTTCTTGGGGACAGCTAAGAGGGGTGTCCCCCTCTCCGAGGCAGGGCGTGAGGGATGCACTTGGCACCATTCAGAGCATCACTGGAGACAGCAGTGGCAAGGAGGGCACACAACAGCACTCTATTGTGGCCCACAGCTGGCAATGGCCACTACACTGCAAATCGGTTTGCATTTTTTATAATCTCCTAGGTGGGCATGCTCGAATCATGTCATATTTGGTTTCCAGAAAAAGGTCTGTCATTGTATTTTTCAAATTTTTTGTGGAGGAAAAGGAGTAAAAATTAGTCTTCATTAAAAATTATGGATTTTTGCACTGCAATGAAGATGAGTGGAAACAGTAAGGTTGCCAAAATAAAGAAGAAATGTAACTGCATTTCACTGAACAAATTTCCTTTGAAACCTGGGATAGGCATTATTCTTCTCAGGGAAGCAAGTCAGTGACAGTGGGGAAAGAGGAGCCAAGCAGCTATGGGAGAGGTGAGCTGCACATGGCACAAAAAAATCTCCAAAGCAATGTGCAACAGTGAAAACAAGCATAAGATTTCTCTGTGCTCACCATCAGGAGGTACCAACACTCCCAATATTTAGCTGCTCTTTACAACTAAGCTACCAACACTGCTTAGGACTGTGTCTAACAGTAACTGGATAGAGAATGGAGCAGCCACATTTAGTTCCAATAAACTGCTTATCTGCAGTTTTTCCTCCTGCTAACTATTTGCTAAAGATGTATTTTATAAACTCCATATATTTGAAAGCAAACTGTGGCATGCAGGCCACTGTTGTTACCTATGAAGTTTGCTAATCCATTTACAGGCTGGAGGGGTTTATTTGATTTTTACACCAGGCATCAAGCAGCGAGGGTAAAACAAACAGCACAAAGCAGTTAGTCAGCCAAGTTTCAGTGCCTCTGATGGGACCCAAGCAGACATCTCAGTGATGTGCTTTGGCTCTCAAACCAGACTACTGGGAGCACAAAAGAATTGATAAAACAGTGAGTAATTATGCATAACAATGGCTGAAAGATGCAGTTGCAGATGCAGCTGCTAACACATCTTTAAACTGTTGTTTTGTTGGCAAAACGAGTGCTTAGAAAAAGTAAAAATTACTGCAAGTACCAGGAAGATTGTGCTGCACACCCTTTCTTGTCTCCAGAGGGAACAAAGACTTAAGTATTGATATGGTTGAGGACCCTTCTTGCGTGTATTTTGTTTCTATTTTGAGTTGTTCCTATAGCATAATTGTTCTCCTTTGCATACCCTAAGGGTCAATGTGAGGTTGTGCTCCACTTTTCTGGAAGAGCTATCAGAATGCTGGTTGCAAACTTGCCCTCTTTCTGACCTGTTCTGAACTGAGTGTTTATATATGCAACTATTTCTCCCCTTGTTTCCAGACCTTCATTCAGGGATCTGCTTAGAGGCTTCCCCTTTTAACCATACATTTCAAAAGAGTATTTATGTCCCCAGTGATGCCTGCGGTAGATTTGGATGTCTGAAATCCTGTCTTCTCTTCCAAAGTCAGGAAAGGTTTTTGGCTGCTGAGTAGCATACTGAGTTAGCATACCTTCCTGGAGCAAAGGAGGGGACAGACCTGTGCAACCTGGGGACACACGAGTGTGCCACCAGCCCACAGGGCTGGGCTGCACCTGGAATGCCAACAGGATCCAGGGCATGCCACCAAAAGCATTTGCAGCAGACAGAACAAGAGTCTGCTCAGGGAGATTACAACCGCTCTCACCCCCAAAGAGTCTGGAGCATAAAATATCTTGTCTGATGTTCCTCTATCAGACAAGAATAGGAGACTGTGGGGAGGTTGGTGAGACAGACACAGACTTAATTTGAGAAGTTAAGCCATTTTATTCATGGAACTGCTCTGCAACACTTGCAGTATTGACATGAGCAGACTGTAATTGCCAGGATTGTTTTCTGCTGAGTTCTCACTTTTCAAAAAGTCATTACCCAATCAGTATGGAAAGTCATTAGCTAATCCCCTTAGGATCAGCCTGTTAACAGAATTTGGTGGGCTGCCTGGACACTAGCCGAAAATGTCAACACAGAAACGAAGGAAACATTTTAAGGATTACTCAGCTGCACGGGGCAGAGCCCCTGCTCCAAGGCTGGGTGCTTTTCTGTGCCAACTTCAATCCAGCCAATTGCCCAACTCCAATCTGGGAGAATTCCTGACCTGTCCTAAATTGTGCCAGTCTGCAGTCCCCACAGTCACTGCTGCACTTCTGACAGCATGTTTCCTGTGCCAACAAGAAGAGCTGCAGAGGTGGCTCTGCACTCGTGGAGAAGGTGACCATCAGTGGGCAGCCCGCTGTGTTGCGAGATAAAGCAGGCATGTGCAAAACCCAGATTAACTAATGCAAAACCGCAGGCTAAAGAACAAAAACAACCTAAGGATTAAAGATTAGAGTGTAGGGAATTGTCTGAGGCACAGGGAAAATAGAGCAGGCAAGGGATATCAAGGATACCTGGATTTAGCAAAATCAGGGAAACTGGGAAAAGAGAAAATTGCAGTTTGAGATGAGGATTTGCAAGGACTACTTCTTAAGAAAAATTCCAAGCAGAGTCTTGTGGTTTGGTGGGAGACTATTGCTGGCCAGGGTGAAGGCAGCTGGGTGCCAGCTTGGCTAAACAACTTTTCTAGAAGTAATGATTTAGCTAAGGCACATCTTGTCTCTAAATGCATGGCAGCTCTGCTTTTTTTTTACCAGTTATTTCTCCATTTAAAATGTGTCTTCTGATGAAAGACAGCCATTCGTGCTGGGCAAAAACTGGTGGTTACCATGGGAGAGAAAATAAAATTCAATTCCCAGTCGGTCTGCAAGTTCCAAGTACTTCCCTAAATGAGCTGCATGCATGCAAAACATCCCCCATGGGATCCTGACACAGAGGAAGGTGCACTGCTGCACAGGCAGGAATATGATGATGACGATTTGATGACCATCTGCACCTGGCAGCATCCATAGTATGATGGTGATGGAAACATGTAGAGGTAGAAAAGAAAAAACCCACCCTGATTTATAAAGTAGAATTTCACATTTTTAAAGAGATGGCAAAATGCAAAACTACATAGAGACACCAAGCGCCCCTTGGTAAATATTGTGGTTTTTTGGTTTTACTCTCCAGAGTTGAACGCTTACAGATAACAGAAGCCTTCACCCAGCACTGTGAGCACCTCAGCTGTTATAAAGAATTCTCCCAGCATCTGTGGGCAGCAGAAGTCCTAGCATACAAAGCACTTTGTCTTGGATGCAGATATCTTGTTCTCTGCATATAAGTCATTATACCAACTGTGCTGCTGTCACAGGCACTCGTGTCAAGCCCAGGCAGTGCCTATCAGCCCTCTTCAACAACATACTTATTGTCTGCAACAAAGCACTTAGAATGTTTTGCAGAAAAGTGGTTGAAAAAGGAAAAGAAAACCCCCTACCTCCTGCAGATGCACATCCTTAGGTTAGGCTTTGCTTTGTTATACCCAGAGCACTAAAACCTGCCTTAGCTGGAGGAGTAGCTCCAGCCCTGCACACCTGTGTGATAGCCAGAGCCAGAGGCTGCTCCTTGCGTGGCTGCTCAGTGTTTCCAGCCTGTTGTCACAGGCACCCACCAGGGACTGGCACATCCTTCCTCGCCAGTGCCCAGCAGCAGCCCAGGCAGGCAGATGCTCACACCATATTGCTCATGGTAGCCCAAACTCTGGAGCGTGCAGCATCGGAAACTGCCCAAGAGGCCAGGCCAGGAGCCGGCTGCAGCCTGGCATCACACTGGCAATTAACTTTGGCTGTCTATAATCTGAGGGGAGGACACGCCACGCCACATCACATGGCACAAAAATCCCTCCCAGTGATATCGACTGTGCTTTTTATAAACTAAGTACCAGTTTCTGCTGCAACACTTCTCCCAAGAAACTGAAGCAGAGTGCAAAATAATGCTTGGAACACACTGATTTTGTACATGTTGAGAATCAGGACAGCTACATCACAATATTTTGCTGAAGAGAAATATTAATTGCAGGTCTGTGGCACTACCTCTTTTCTTTGTGCAAAATATTAGTGATATAATCTGTATCCATGGTACAGAAACTGTGATCTGTTGAATAAATTTGGAACTATAATTTACTTAGTGTTTTCTTCCCCCCTGGTTTTTCATTGCCTTTAGGAGAAAACCCTCCCACACAGTCAAATATTCAGCTGCAAGAAAATAGTCTGAAGTCATTCAAATCCACAAAGCAACTCAAGCTCTGGTTGTCCCCACATTAACAAAATTGCCCTGTGGTATTCTGGAAGATGCACAATTTTTGCAGCAGGGTTTTGAGGTAAGAAGGAAGAATAAATGCCCGTGATTCCCTAAATCTTTCTATCCTATATTTTGCAAGGAAGTAAGAGGCATTTAAATTGTTGCTGTATAAAAAGGAACTTCAATAATATTTTGTGTTAAAGAAGATTTTTTTTTTTTTTGCTTACATGTACTCATATCTGGTAAAGTCATCTTTATAAAGAGGTTCAAAAAAATCTTCTTAGAAATAAAGATAGCCATGACAGATTATAACCAGCATTTTTCCATGAATCATCTCCACTGCACACAGTGAGAAAAATTCCCAGACAACCTAGTAGGTGACCAAGAGAAATATTCCAGATTTTGGATATTTTACTGCAGGGGTGGATGTCCCTCTGTGGAAAGGCTCAAAGAAAGGAATGTATGTATGCCCAGAAAGAGATGTCTGAACACATTAAGTCTTCAAAGCTGTGTAAGGCTGCAAAAAGGACAGCAGTGAATTGTACTATATGTCCATTGAGAGTAAACCAAAAATTAATCAGCTTAATTGCCAACACAAAGGAATATCTAGGGTACAAAGCAGAAAAACCTGCAAGGAGAAGGCAGTAGAGCAAGATACTAGAAGATGATTTTGCCTTAGGTTTTTTGAAGAATAGGCTAAATAAGCTAGGACCCATCTATCAGGGATGGCCTAAGCATATTGTTATGCTCTAAGATGGGTAGCTGGATTCCACAACTCCCATTATCCCTCTGGACCTACATTTTGTTGACTTTCTGGTCCAGAAATCTCCTCAAAACAAAAATAGACACCCATCAGAAGACAGAAAAAAATCCCTAAAGGCTGAGAGCACTCCCACAGAATGCTGTGCCCTCTCTAAGAACAAAGACATATTTTTTTTCCATACTGACCCCAGAGCACAGTGCAGAAAAACAGATATTCACAGAGTTGAAGTCAATACCCGTCTAACAGCAGCTAGGCATGGGTAAAGCAAACATCAGCGGAAGAAAAGTTTCAGCTCTGACTTCAAGATCAAAGCAGACACTTTCAATCACCAAGCAAAACAGAGATCGTGTCATTCAGCCAGAGACAACCATTCCCAAAGTACCTCAGAAAGAAAATCCATGAGTGAAGCAGGACAGCCAGCTCCACCAGTGACAAGGAGTGCCATTACCTTGGTTACAGACCCACAGGAAATTCAAATAATTTGCAGGAGCAGTGCACTGGAGATGATGAGTCAGAGACACGTCTGGTCACGGAGCTTCAGGCCAAGACCAAAGATCCCCTGGCTTCCTACTGAGCTCTGGATGTTCAAGAGATCAGTGTCCACAGGCAGCACAAATGTTTGGGATCCCTATAGGTTTCTGCAGTTTGTGCAGCAGCAGATCTCACCAGAAGGATGAGTATTTTCAAAGATATTCCCCTGAGGCAGAGAAAAACATCTGGCACCCCCCTACGAAGTGTTCCCTGCCACCCACACTTGGGCTGGACACCACATTGTGCCGTCAAAAACCTCAATCTGTTTTTAACAACTAAGGAAAAACATTTCCGGCAAAACGAAACTTAACCTAAATGTTCCTTTGCCAAGTGATGCCTCCTTCTTTCTGGTTACATTTAGGGGGCTGGAAATTCATGAGTTAGAAAAACAATTTAGTAAATCAGTGGCCACTGCCCTCTCCCTGCCAAAAAAAAAAAAAAAAAAAAAAAAAAAAAAAAAAAAACCAAAATAAAACAAAACCCAGGGAAAAAAAAAAAAAAAAGAAAAGAAAAAACAACCAAAAAAAAAAAAAAAGAAAAAAACAAAAAAAAACCACCTCTCCAATGAATCTAAGTTCTACCTTGTCTTGTTTTCTAGTTGATCTAAAACTCACAAGCCTCCCATGTGAAAATGCAGGACACTGACTGCGTCCCCCTGGGATACACACAGGCACAAGGAGGCAGCAGCAGCAGCAGAGGATTTTCAGCCAAACCCCAGGGAAACCAGCTGTGAGAGTGAGCAGCTCCTCCCCAGAGAACCATGGAGCAGAAGCCAACATCTCCCAGTCCCAGACAGATTTCAATTTTCAGGGCTGAGCTCAGTAAGCCAAGTGCTTAAATCAGAGACTTACTCTTTTCTTGCATGTAATTAACAAAGAGGAAAGAAAAGGCAAAGTGCCTTCGAGAAGATGATGGTTCTGGTGTGCTGGCCAACTAAAGAGGTTTGTCAGGGCTCAGCAGTATTTGTTCTCTGCAGTCTTTTATTGCATCCCCATCCTGTAATGTCTAAATTCTGCATCTAACACCATATACCCAAATGCACACCATTTTGTATTCCTGGGGTATAGATGGGGTTATTTGCTGCTTGCTGCAGCTCCTTTGTGTGCCTTCCCCAGGCAGCGTATTTCTGGGGTTTGAGGATGTGGAGCTGAACCCTTCCACCCACCAAGTCCTACCCCCAACACCATCTCTGGCCTCAGTGCCTCTCCATCAAGCCTCTTCTTTCAGTTTCACAACTGGCACACACTCCCCACTAATATTTAAGGGAAACTATGATAAACAATATGCAATATACCCCTGATGTTTGCCAAAACAAAGGTGCAGGATTCTAGCATTCAAAATCATGCAGGCATCTTAATCCCAGTCCAGGGTTTCCAGGACCTACCCTGGCCATGAGAGATCAGACTAGCTTGAAGAGTTACTTGACATCCTGCCTTGCTGTCCTACTTTTTCCAGTTACCCGAAAAGAGTTTAATTAAGCCCCTCTAAAGGACATAAGAAGCACTGACTTACATAAGAAGCTTACAAATGAACAATCAAATTAACAATCAAATTACTGAGTTTTGGGCTTTATACTTAGATGACAATTGAAGATACATGGACAAGCATGAAAGGGAAGGGCAGTGCACAAGCCTGCTGTTCACACAGATGCATGGTAACACCAGGCACATGGCACCCCTGAGTGTTAACCACCCCACCAAATAACAGGATGAAAGCATATTGCAACATCATCAACAGACAATATTCTCATTCCCTCTAAATTCATGATTTCGTGTACCTCAGACAGGGATCTCTGCATATCTGACCCCACAGATACAACCTGATATTGCATACTTCATTGCATTAATTCCCTTTTATTGAAAGGATCTGATGTTATTAATTTTTACATCCATTCAATTTCATATGCTTTTTCCCTGACAAATACTTCTAAGACAAAATAATTTAAAAATCGCTGCAATTAAACCCTTTGTGATGGCTTCCATTTAAAAAAATAATAGCCAAAGCCATGAAAGAGAGGCAGACATTAATTAATAAATGCATTTACAAAGCAAGCTCTAAACCTCTGACAAGACTTTGCCAGAAATACTCAATAGCTCTCAGTTTCTGTTCAAGACCCCACTAAGTCAGGTGGTAAATCAATTCCAGCCTGTCCTCTGTAACTCAAAAAAGTCTTAGGCACTTCCAGAAATTACAGAATTTGAAGAGGGGGAAGGGCAGGCCAAGGCCATAAAGCAGAGGAATCTCACACCAGATTTCCTTAGAGCTATTATGGTGTCCATCACAATTTAGCTTAAAAACCCTACACACTATAGGCCAGTTCAACAACAATCATCATCATGACTCCTTTCATAGAAAAGGTGCTTGTCAAAGCAGAAGTAAATGGATGTTTGTTCATGGCCAAAACCAGACCTTTTAAAGTCTGACAAGGGTGAGCCCAGGACCACTCTGCAAGCTGAGGTTTTCCTGTCTGTTTTTTTGTTCAGCCTGATCAGCTGGTGGTGGCCCCTCCAGACAAGCACTTTGTTTAGATAAATTGAACATTACACTTCAGGACACAACATTTCAGCCACCAAGGCCCCACACAGGGGCTGTGGATGGAGCAGGGGCTGGAGCAGAGCCTGGCTGCCTCCAGCAGCCCCTTCCTGAGCAGGCAGGAGCCAGGCAAGTTCTAATGACCCAAAGCCCCACAATGGTACCTCACCAGCGCTGGCAAACACTGAGGAGGCACACACAGACTTCAAAGAGGGAAGGGAGTATTTCATAGGAGATATTTTTAAGTTAGACAGAAAACAAGATTCTCTTTTACTTATGTTACACACAAATATTCAGCTCCCCTCTATCTTACTTTCCCTTTCTGTGTTTGCAACATTTCTGTAGATGCTGTCTCTGGTTAAAAAAAACATACTTAATTGTACTGTTGCATGCTCAGCTTTTAAAGCCAACAGTTCTTTGTATCAAGGCATAAAATACAGTCCTATAGCCAGAGTTAAATAAATTACTTAAGAAATCATCCAGCTGAAATAGGTTTTCCACGATTACAATAAATTATAGATGTGATTTGTTGGCATATTAGTTACAGATGCATGTGTACCAGTCTGCTGGCCAAAACATTCTGAGATCAAAGGAGAAGCTGAAAGTGGACAAGATTATTTATTATCGTGATGAATACCATGCTCAAGAAGTCGTCATCACAGCCGTGGGCTGTGCAAGTCCAGAACAAACAGACACTGTCCTCAAAAGCTGCGTGCTGAAGCAGAGATCATGAAACAGATACAGGGACAAGTCAAGGATGAATTAATGCATCAACACCTCACTTTTTAATTTCACTCTATTAAAAAAGTATACTTAAATTGCTTTCTCTGTCTCTGTCATCGTGTAACCATTATGTAAGACAGTATAATTAAAAATAAACTTTTCACTCCCCAGCAGCAGTTATGCAATAACTTTTAATTAACTAAGATCCTTCATGTTCAAGAGAACATTTAAGGAGTTTAAGTAATAATTCAATGCCCTTCTTCATAGCTTCACATTCAAATCCTCTAACATAAAGTATCTGCACTTTTCCTCTCATCTCTCCAGTACAAAGACGGTTTGTCAGATTTTATTTGGTTTTATCTGCTTGCAAGATGCTGTCTCGGGGTCCTAAAAATGCAGGGACATATTTTGTGCAATCTGTCAGCAACTGTCTTCAGATGCAAGGCTACAGGGAGTTGATGAGCTCTTTTCTTTTCAGAATGAGTCACAAAAATGGATTATCCACTCTTAATCCTCCCTACACTGGCAAATTTCTTTATTTGTTTTGTACAATAAAAATAAAATAAAAGTTAAAATTGGCCTGATGAAACCATATAAGAACAGATTTCCCTTGGAATGCTCCGGCAGAAGAGAACATCACTCTGCCATTTTAGAAAGCCACAGAGTTTCCAGCACCTGTTTCATTCTTCTCCAAAATCAAGCATTCCCCTGCTTCTAAGGACCCATTCTGGCACCATGGATGGTGTCCCCCATCACTCTGGGTTTTTGTCATGTCCTGTTCCCCCACATGATGCTCTATATTTTTGGGGATTCTTTAATGCTTTTTTGAAAAGTCATCTTCTCTCCACAAACTTAACAAACAAGAAATCATTTAACCTGTTTTTTTTTAACAAAACCATAAAAGTCTTTTTCACCGTAAAAGTCTTTACTAATCTGCATTCGCTTGAAATGCAAATATTTTTCACAAAATTTTTCTGCTAATTTTCATGAAAGCCAGCACCTTACAGGATCACAACCCCCTCACTGAAACTCTCTTTCAGTTAAATCTCAAAAGAACAAAACCTGGGCTTGGGTAACCTTCCTTCCATTTTGAAGGGGGATTTAGGGAAGAGAAGTGTGAGTTTTGCTGCTGTTTGCTAATCCCAACTGAGAGAAAAAGGAATCCAAACTGCCTGAGAGCTCATCCCTGAAAATAATGTGATTTTCCTATAGGATTTTAAAAAATGAATCTCTTCATAGATTTGAGCTTAAAGAGGAAAAAAGTAGGGAAAAAAGAGGTCTTCATACTTCTAACACATGGTCCATGGCCAACTTTTAGTGCAAAGCTGCCCCATCAGGCAGCAAGCTGATGGACAGAATGGAAACCAGGGCTTCTTCTTTATGGTTATTTCCTTGCTTATTGGATTTGGATTTTTAGCTTCACTCTGAAATGCTGCCATGCTACACTGAGTACAGAGTAGCTGGCACCGCTTTAAAGGCCCCGGCAGATCTCAGTCAGCAAACCAGATTAGTTACACCACGCAGGAAGGAGGGCCTGTGTGTTTTGGGGAGCGGTGGGGAAGCAGGAAGGCATCCCGTTGTGCTGCTGAAAGGGGCACTGGGGCAGGGAGAGGGAGGGGAGGGAAACAAGCCTGCTCTGAAATTCCACTTTCATCCTAGGCAGCGTGTGCTCCACACAACCACACCAGGCCATTGCGCACGGGTACGGCCTGCGCGGCCTGGGAGGGCTCGGCAGGCCGCGCCGCACGTGAGCAGCCTCGCTGCCAGGGCAGAACTCGGTGTCCTGTCACCATGCCACACCAAGTCCAGGTTACAGAGCGCTGCCAAGGCCGGGGAGCAGCACTGTCAGTGTCTGCATCAGCACCTGAGTGGGCTCAGAGGGTGACAGCACCGCTGATTGACGTCCCTGTGCTCCAGAAAACATCCCACAGCTCAAGGCTTCATCTCCCACCCGCATGAAGGAGGCTTCACCCACTGCCACTGTGCCATACCTACTTTGCCAGTCACTTGGAAGGGAGTTCGGGGCCAAGAGCTTCCTGTATATTACTCCTTTCTCTTCTTTCCTTTCTGGAATTAATTAAATGAAGGATCTGTTTGGCCCATGGAGTAGGTGAAGTGCAGAAATAGATTTTATCTCATTCCATTACAGAAAGTTTCAAAATGGAGACAAATTTTCAGTCATAGATAGACAAAAGTTATTATAAAAAATGCAATGTGAAAGTGTGAAAGGATTTTTTTCCTTCTACAGATCATTTTGAAATAGATGGTTTATTCAAAGCATGTACATCATTAAAGAATTACAAATGGCAGCTACAGAGGAACTGAATAAGGAGAAAACTTTCCCAAGAGCAGGCTGCTCTTGGGAAAGGTGTCCCTGTCTATGGCAGAGGGGTTGGATTGAGATGATTTTTAAGGTCCATTCCGACTCAAGCCAAACTGTGATCCTATGATCTCTAACCTAAAGTTAAGGTACCATCTTTTCCCCTCTAAACTCTCACACTTATTTTTATATTTCAGCACTTTTTCCACTCTCAAAAGAAGAGGAAATTATTTCATTATTTTGGACCTACCCCTTGCAAATGCTGCTTCCTCAGCAGTCAGATTTTGCTTAGGGCACGACTCCCTTCCCAGTCAAAGAATTGTACTCTGCACCAGAGGAGATAAAGGAATAGCAAAACAATTGCATGAAATGTTATGTATTATGGGAATTACACAATCTTATCAATACAAAAAAAGCATGTAAAAGGATAGAAACATATTAGGTCATGTTTTGGTCACAAACCACTAGTTCCCTTTCGGCTGTCATCCTCCTATCTTTGCCTGCATCACCTCTGACAACGTTCCCAATGCCCTCACTGACCATCACTCAAGGGCTGATGACAATATTTGCTGCATGCCTGCCACCTCTGGCTTGCACCTTACCTCCCCAGGAAGACACACATGCAGTGCATAAAGATGGTCTTTCAGAACCAAAAGATTATTTCAACATGACATGCACACAGAGTGCCATCTTGGGGCAACCTGCTATGAAGTTTTACAGACATTTTCTCACTATAGGAACTACAGACTGGATTAATTTCAGCTCAGTTCTGCTGCCTGTATTATATATCTGAGTGCATGTCTGAGCTGCTCGAAAAGAAAGGTGGCTTTTTGAAGGAACAATTGATCGGATTTTTCTATTCATCAGTGTGAAGGCTACCTGAGCTGCCCAGAGCACTGCCAGATTCTATGCCCTGAATTCAGGAGCAAAAGCTCTGACAGCATTTATTTTTGGTCAGGTGACTGCACATTTATACACACACCTGTATAGTGATTAAATTAATAAAACCACAGAAAACACAGCCTGCAAGAAATCAAGCCTCTGCTTTTAAGAAGTCAGCCATTGCCCAGGGGGGGAAAAATATGAACAGCTGATTCTTGGAGAAATTACTAAAAATTAAAGCACTAGCACACTGGCAGAAGAGCTGAGCTGCTCCTGCCCTTCTCTTGTGCTGTGGAGGCAGTGCAAAGCACCAGGTCTCAGGGCTTGGCTCTGCTTGAGGATCCATGCAGAATCAGTCCAAAATCAGCACCATGTCTTACCTCTGATGTTCAGCCTTAGCCCCACACGACTCTCAAACCTGTGTGACAAACACACAAACCCCATTGACAATCCCTCAGGGGGAGCAATGTGGTGGCACAGAGGGGTTTCCAAGACCTGTGCCTAGACCACAGGAGAGCAATGATCCAAAAATGACCATACAACATCAGTACCACACAGAGTTGTTACACAGCAGAGAATAAATGCTCTGAGGAGATGAAGAACTGCATTGTAGTAACACTTCTATCCTTCTTACCATAATTTAACACCAACAGGAAAAAATACCAGCCCTTTCTATAAATACACTTAAAGTATTACTACCATGTGTGTGGAGAAGGGTTTTTGCACTTTCTTTCATTGCAGAGCTTAAATCCTGGCACGATCTCAAGTGAAAGATGAAGCCAGGGGTCTGCTGAGAGCCTGTGTGTGTACCACAAACCACCAGGCGCCCTGGTGCAGCTCAGCCCTGCCAGCAGCTCAGCTCCTGAGGGCCAGGACCAAAATAACCCTGTGGGAAAACTTCCAGAGCCACTACCTACCCACTTTAACAAATACAGCTCACACTAATTTTCAAAATTCCCCGTTTTATTCACTGAATAACAAATATGCATGAGAAAGACAGCAATGGAATTTAGAAGAAACAGGTCCAGTGTTTAAAATTAGCCCCTATGAAGAAGCATGAGAAGACATGGGACAGGCAAAAAGAGAGATTACAAAGTAAGAATACATCATCTGTAGAACAGATACAAAAGCAGTTTCTGCTTTAATACAGAAGGATGGCATCCCCTGCACACAACTGTCCATACAGAGAGCATGAACAGCAAAGCACTGCCCTAGGTTGGAACAAGCTGGTTTCTACCTCACAACCATCAGGCAGACCCAGAAGTCCATCTTTCCGTGCCAGTTCCTACAGGGCTGAGTGCCTGGACCTAGAGAAGCGTTTAGGAGAAGGAGGGATGGGCTATGAACAGTCTCTGCAGTGTGGCCACCAAACAAGCAACACTGTGCAGAAGGGTGAGACCATGAGTGCTATCACAAGCTACAAGGAGCCCTCATCTGGGTGACCTCCTGCCCACATGATTGAACCTACCAGCCATGAAAAAGTATGGCAAAGTATGGTAAGTACGGCAAAGGAAACACAAAGTGGTGTCTCCTGTGCTGAAGAGTCAGCAAGGGTCAGCCAAAGGCTGCCACAGCACCAGACCAGATTGGTATTGAAGACCCTCTGATACCTCAAAGAATGTCTACACAAGTAGATTCACCCAGGCTGAAGCAAATCTGGATGCAAGCCAAAATTACTCTTCTTGGTTAAGGGGACATGGGATGAAATAAAATCAATTTGTAGTAAAAGCTCCAAAAAGTAAACTGTCAGGGAATTCATCATGAACAGCATCTCATGAGGACAGGTCCTTATTTTCCTCCTACACCACCTGAGATCCTTCAGCCAGGCAGGAAACCACTAAATACCAACAAAACCCATGAAAACAAATGGCCTCATGCTTTTCCTGCAGGCCTTTGCCGTAACGAGTGGGGCCAGTGCCAAGCAGAGAGAATGGATACTGGCAGCCTTGTGGTAAAACACTCCCAACCTGGACTACAGCTTCTGGGAGAGAAGTTTCTGCAGCCTGCAAAGACAAAGTCGGGCCCCGGGCTTGCGTCACCCCACCCCTGAGTCATGCCACCAGGCAGATCCTCTCCCCTGCCATCACTCCTCAGCCTGGCTCATGTAATTATTACTGCAGAGCTGCAATCATCCCTGTGCAAAGCCGGCATCCCAACCCACACACAGAGAAAAGAGCCACAAATTCAGCACCTGAACACGAAACTGAGACCCCAGGATAAAAGGAGAGGCAGGGAGGGCTCCCCTCAGGCTCCTCCAGGGATTCAGGCAGGGGATGCTGCCTGAGATACAGAATGCCCTACATAAAGGGGACAGGAGAGGGGACAGAGCAGCGGTGGGGGATGGATAATCTGCCTGGCTCGTGTCTGTGACCAGGTTATGTCAGGTGCTATTAAGGCACGAAGTGTGAGCACGCGTGTCTGAAACCCCACTGCGGACTGCTCCAGCAGCCTTGAAATAAAACCTCCTTTAAAAAATAAAAATATTTTAAAAATAAAACAAGAAAACACCAACAACCAAACTGAAAACAGCACGCCATATGCAGCAGTTAAGAGAGAAAAACACGCACCCAGATGTGCCCGGGGGAGCAGAGCAAGGAGACCCACGCCTCCAAGCACACCCTCCCTCCCCGGGCTGAGCGCTGCCGCTCCGTTCCGCCTGCTCAGCTCCGCCGCCCATCCACGGCCCCCCAAGGCAGAGCCGCGGCCGCCGGGGAGCTCTGCCTGCCTTCAAAGAGCCTAAACTGGGTCAGCAGAACGCAGAGAAAAAACCTGATTAAAGCATGAAGAGAGCTAGCAGACCTGCTAGCTGGCTGAGAGACAGCAGAAGGCAGGGAAAGGCACTCACAGGCTCTGCATCTCCTTGGAGGCACGGAAAGACAAGGGCTGGTCCCCCATTCCACAACTGCAGGGAGGGAAACATGTTTCTAAAATCTGTAATGGGATGCAGGCAACAGAAACACATTTGGGGATGGGGGAGTATAAGGAGATAAGTGTGTCCCCCTGTCCTCCATGCAGCACTCTGCCTGGGGCCACCCTCACCCACATTTCCAGTCAATTTATTCTGACTTAAACCAAGTGAAACAATTTAAATCCATGCAAATCTAAAATCTTTCATGAGCCTTATGGCTACAACTTGCACAATCCTTTCCTGTGCCTGAATAAACCCAGAGATATTGGAGGAAGAGCCCCAACAGCTGCCAAACTCAAGCGGCATCTTTTGGAAACAATTAAAAATGCTGAACAGGATAAACAGGAGACCATAAGGAGAAAGATTTGTTTCTCTGACAGCGTCTTCTGACCTTAAAATAAAACAAGCCAAAACCACTTCTGCATCTGCAGGTGAAGTGCAGCAAAAGGATTTGGGGGCTGCCAAGTTCCAGGAGGGAGGTGGATCCTTAAGAAGCACATGAGTGCTGGAACTGTAATTCGGGTAACATTTGGACAGAGAGTTTTGCAAACCACAGAACTCGGACTAGCTGAGAGCTCTTGCAGTGACCAAGGCTTTACTGATGTCCAAACCAGGTGCTGGTGGATAACAGAGATGCTGTTATCCCCTGGTACCACCAAAACCTCCAGGACCACGCACCCCATCTGCCTGAAACCTGGCATAAATCAAACCCACTCTGGAAAACACCTTCCCCAAGCCTCATCGCTGAAAAGACAAACAGGTTTTCTCCACAGATGCTGGGAAACCAGCTCCAGATCCCTCTGTGGAGCTGCACACCCACCACCCCTGTGGTCTGTGGGCCCACACAAAGCCATTGCACCCTCATCCTGACCGCTGGCTCCAGGGTGGGCTCTGTATTTGCTCAAAGACGTCCAATGAAAATATCAGCTTAAGAAATCACAGCAGCATGGGATGGGTGGGGAGAACATTCCCTGCTAGAAAGAATCTGAGCTCTGCGTTGCACACGCCATATCTAGATGTTGTTGTAAAGACCTCTGTCTACATAAGGAGCAGGAGATTTGATCTAGTACGCAAATGAAAATCAGAAATCTCTCCTGTCAGCCACGGGAAAGGCTATCAATAATTCATTTTAACAAAAAAGGAGATCAAAGAAAAATGCTGTGTTAGTTTGACATTTTGATATGTTGGTTCAGGATTCTTCTTTAATGTAATATGTAACAAACAGCACAGTTCATCTATAAATGCCAGACACGCTTGCAAATTGTTGAATATAGCAGGTCCTATTAATATTCACTTAGGCTTTTCAAATTAATTCATTTTCACTGCCTTTATATCACTTTTACTGCCTCTACCCAGCAGTTGTAGGTCAAGTGGAGCTCTCAAAAATGCTACACAGAGTTTCCAAAGATAAAGTTTCAAATTTGTAACCACATTTCCATTTATTTCTTCATGCTACCCACCACACAGCTTAATGTCCAACCCAACTTATTTGACTATTACGTACTTGCTGTGAATTGCTTCTGAAAATTGTACAGTCAGGAGCCAGAATGAGGTGCTTTTGTCCTAAATCAACTGTCTGTGCAAGTTGACTCTCATACATTGTGGTTTAATTTCACTTACAATTTCCTTATGGGCATTTGGTGGAGTGGATGAAGTATATTATACTCCAGAAAGCACAGGCTTGCAATCCACAGATTTCAGTGTTATGTTGCAAGAGGTATTTATTGCAGTGGAGAACTGCTGGCAAATTTAACATGTATTGCTCAAGCTCAGTCTGTATTCCCTATGCTGTGCAGAAGACACAAGGGGACTCACATCTTCTAAATTTAAGTAGGGTAAGGCAAATTTCTTGCAAGATAAAATCCCCTCTAAACTGCAGAGAATGGTTAACTCTCTGTGACTTATCTGTTCCAGGGTCAAGTAGAAAAGTAAATACTCCTGTTGTTACATCACTTTGATTAAGGATTCTCTTTAAAGTACATTTTTAGGCAATATCGAGGCAGTTCTTTTAAAAGCTATTTCCCTAGAGTAAAGTCCTTGATGGTAGCAACCTTTGTTAGAGCCTGACACAGTATTGTGCTGTCTTTGAAGGAAAAGCAGTGGTCACTCATGTCCTGAGCATGGCCGGACAGTAGAGACTCTTGGATATGGACTTGTAAATCCATGGCTTTTCTAGGTATTGCAGCTTTTAAATTACTATTTACACTGGCTGCTCTATCTAGAAGAGAGCTGTAGTTTGCTGGAGGGGGCAACAATTACTGAATGTGATGACACTCCAGATGGGAAAGCTGTTACCTGATCCAGGTGATAAAGTTGTATCACCCTTGTTACTTCCAGTCCATTGAGAACAGGAAGAGCCAAAATTACAGATTTTTTTTTCCTCCACATGTCTGCAGAGTGCCATGATGACATTTGCATCTACTGGAATCTATGGCACGGCCACATCTTCATGAACAGAGCTCACAAGACTGAACTGCTTTTACCCATTTGGAACCAGGTGGGTCAACCTCCCTGCTAGGGGAAAAACTGCCAGAGGAATGCCTTTTCCTCACACACTTCAACCCAAGGGCTCCCATCCCCAGAAAATCCAATCCCCAGAACTCCCACCCCCACACACAGTGTCTCTTAGATCAGTGCTATTTGCAAGGAAGCAGCGCCAAGGACAAGATCTTAAAGCCAGGGCCACCCACATCTCTGCGTCTGCCTGACTGTCTCCTGGGCATCTCTGAGACCATGCAGGTGTTGCACCATATTGAGGAAAGCAAGTCCTGGCCATGCCTGCAGATAATATACCTGCAGGTGGGACCAGCTGGTCCCAAAGGTGGCCTTGGGTCTTCCCTTAATTACATGTGGAATATGCACAGGGAGTAGAAGAAAAACGTTCAAGCTAAATACAGCTCTCAAGTCTTCCTTAGTCTTGTTTTCACACATGCCAATAAATTTGTTAAATCACTTAGATGCTTTTGAAAATTTTAGTCACTGTTGGAATGATCCCCAAAAAAATCCCCAAAGAATCTCAAAAAAGACACTGCCACTCACTCAGAGGGCTGCAGTGAGAACTACAAACCTCTGAAACCTGTTTAGAAACTGTTTAGAACTACAAACCTCTGAAACCTGTTTAGAAAAGCCACTCTGGAGCAGGAGGTAAGGAATGGCCACAGCCAGCCAGTGACAGACTGACATGCAGCAGGGTCCCATCTGGCAGCATTAATTTTATTTCTGATTACAAAAAACACAGCCCAGAGGCGCAGCAGCTGGACAAGGATCTGGAGCTCAGACTGTGACCCCCCACTAACATGACAGCTCCCAGCTCCTGGGATAGAGGTCTGAAGCTGGTACCCTGCCCTGGTCCCAGCAACACCACAAAATGGAGAACAGAGCACTGAGCTGAATTTAGGGGGGATTAGAGCACAAGACACAACTTTACGTGAGCCTGACCACTCTCAGATCTTCACTTGTATCATGAAATCAGGAGCAGGGGGGAATCCTTCCCTGACATGCAGTACGAGCACAAACAAGTTATTATTTGAAAGGCTGTACAAAGGTTAAGTCTTTAATCCCCTTAATCCAGACGACAAACAAACAAAACCCCAAGAATGGGATCCTGGAGCACAGCTGAGTGCTGCCAGGTCTCTTGTGGGGGGTCTGTATTCACATTGCTGCAGCCAGTTATGAGCCTTCAGCTAAGAAGTTGCTGCAATGAAAATAGATGCAGGCATGGTTTTATTCCCAGTTCTTTAAAGCTTATCACAGGCAATTTGGCAGCCTGGGCTCATGTTTCAGTGAGCAGGGTTTAATCCTGAGGTCAGTGGTACCAGGGTTACTGGATTTCCAGGTCTGGCTGCCGTTGCCCTCCTGCCAACTCTCAAGTGCAGTGACTCCTCCTGCTTGTTACTCCTGCACGGGGAAGATGCAGATTCTGCTGAATGAAATCAAGAGTGGTGAAGGCAGGGGAGGAACCACATAGTGAACACAGCAGCATCAGAAGATTAACTGCAGTGTGTTTGGGGGCCAAGGAGAGCTCCTCTTTTCGTGCACCTTATGGAAAAAATTCGGGTCAATGCAATGCATGCCAGCATTTGTACCACTTCCAAACCATGACTCTGTGGTAAGCAGACAGCACAGCAGGCACTCAAAGGGTTAAGCGGATTTAGGACCTGACCTGGGTTTATAGAATACTGGGAAATTCTTCCATTTATTTCAGCAGGAATTGGGTCAGCTGCAACCATGCATCCTAAATGAACCGCAGGAAGAGTGTTGCTAATTTCAGCAGTAGTATTCATGCAATTCAAAGTAGATGTGTGGTTATTTACCTTGCTGAATCAAGTCTGCAGGAAAGGTCTAAGCCAGTGAAATAAGCAGCACATTTAAAATGGCACCATCCTCTCTGCCTCTCTATCCTCTCTGCCATACAGCCCATCACAAGCTGATGAGCTACCAAAGCAGGAGGTGCAGGAGATTGTAATTAAAAACCACGTTTCCTCTTAAAGTTTTTCTCATCTTTTCTGCATCTGTCTTACCAAGTATGAGCCATTCAGTGCAGAGTCTGTCAATTTAAAGAGAAGAATTGGTGCACATGATCTAAAAGATCACAACTTCAGCAGTACTTAGATAAGCCAGAAGTAGAGTTAACAGCACTGGCTCAGCACAACCCTTGACAAGAATTTCTAAGTGTCTTTTTGGAAATAAAATGTCCCCTTTCTCCTCATTTTGAAGACTCTTCAGGTTGCTGCAACAGCTCCCTCGGCCTCTCCCCACATTGCTAGAAGCTGAATTGGACCCAATCTCTCACTCTGAGCAGAGGTCAGCCCAGTCTCACTGGCAGAGCAGCAGAGCACGTGGAGGCTGGAGGCCTGCGAATGTTCTCTGGTTGTTGAGCAGTCGCTCTGGTGAGTATCAAGCACACCAGATCCACATCATCCCTGCAGTCCTGCTCACTGTGTCCCCACCGCAGACAGAGCTGCAGGTCACACACAGAAAAGAAAATGCAAAAGGCAATTGCACGATGCAGACAGAAATTATGGGATCCATACTCCAAATGCCAGCACACAGGGCTAGAAAAAGAACACAAAGGCCCCTACCTAAGCTGATGAGACCAACACTAACCAGATCCAAAGGGATGTGCAATGACACAGCTGTTCTCCACACAACTCTCTGTCTCTGGTCCAGCAAATTCTACTAAAGCATGTTATCCATTTGAGATTATATGTGCAGTGAGAGGAAAAACTAGATGGGAGGAGGTAAAGAAAAAGATACTCAGCACAGATCCCAGTTTGCAACTGGGCCCTGAATTACTGTTGGAACAAGGCTCTGTCTGCCATGAGGATGGCAAGTGTCTGATCTCATTTCGTAAAACTGCAAAGGTCACTGTGAAATTACAGTTCAGTTCTGGTTTCATTTGGAAAGAAAAAAATTCCATGGCTCATTGTCAGGAGTTTAGTTCAAGCACGGCTTAAAGAAAAAGGCCATGAAGCCATACAATTGAGAGAAAAGTAAAAGGTAGTTGCAAAGCAGTTCCAAAAGCAGTTCCCAGCCTGATTTCTATAAACAGTTAGACTCTCTCAGGCATCACTTTATAAACAATAAGGTTCTCAGGCAGTCTTCCCATAACAAGCGAAACACCCTCTCTGGGAAAAGATGGCACCCTGAGAACAGATATGGAAGTTTTGGGAACCTTTCATATCACAGTGGGAACACTGGTTTTGTTTTTAATAAACAATTGTAGGTATTGTAAAACAAAAGGAGTGGTTAGTTTTCTCTGTTAGCCTATCGTGAACTTGGATTTTGGAATATGCATGGAGTTAATTAACACTGTTATTTAAAGTGACTGATCAATCAATAAATAGGAGTTGATGCATTAAAGGATGGTCATCTCCCCTTCACTTCAACAGCTCATTTAGATCATTTGGGAGCAGTCAGTCTTCTCCCAGCACAGAATCCCATCTGCCCAGTGTTTTACCCCACTTTCGCAGAGCCCAGCAGTTGTGTTTCAAGATGCATTACAAAATCAAAAGGAAAGGGGCAATGACTGTAGAGTCCAGAAGGGGTGAAAAGGACTATGAAGGGCAATAAAACCCCTTATTTACAGGGAGACTGCTCATGCCATCCACTATCAGGCTGGCAGGCCCCCTGCCTGCCTGAGTGCTGACAGCCTTTCCATCCCTGACGGTTCACAAGGTCGTGGTCCCTGCTGACATTTCATTCCACTCACCAGCCTGGTTTTCCTTAGCCCCACCAATTCCAGGTCTGATCTCACAGCCAGTAGCTCAAGAATATGACAATTAAAGATTTATGTTATAAGTGCATGGGAAGTTGAAAAATCCAGATTTTTTCAATGTCAGGCCAGACCTATTCGCTTTTAAACCTTACCCTCATGATTCAAGACACCAGGCCAGGAGTGTCACTTTTCCCCAGCAGACTGCAAATGCATTCTTCCTTTCAGCTGCCAACTAGTTTTGTGGGCTAATATATTTTTCTTTATTTAATTATTCACTGCAACACATGAAACATTAAGCAGCTTCTTTCCATGAAGAAGTGAGTGCTGTTTCCCAATGACAATATGCTAAGTATCCTTAATAACAGGAATAAGGAAATGAGTTTACTAGAACAAAGGGGGAAAGGGCAGGGAAAGCTCAGAGCAGCTAGAATTTACTAAAATTTAAAAAAAAACACTAAGACTTAGTTTCTAAGAAAATGGTCACAATTAGCTGATCTGGGAAATGAAAGCAAAAAGAAACAGACCTTTAAAGTGCAAAAAAAAAAATATTTTCTGATATGACTTCTGGACTACAATTCTTCTCTTTCTCAACACTGGTGGCGACGGGTCAGTGAGAAAGAAGCCACAGATGCGATGTTACAATATGTAACAGTTGTGTTTTTTAATGGCGCTAAACCCCTGATAGCTGTCAGAAATGTGTGTTCTCCCAAAGAACAGAAAGTTAAAGGCTGAAGTCATCAACAAAAGCCTATCCAAGCCACAGTTTTTCCTGTGAAAGCAGGACTGCAGACACAACTTCCAGTCTGTGCCCTACTCATTTAATGTCTTTTGCAGCAGCAGCAAGAGATGGTCTCATCAGGTTACAGAGTATTGCGACCTCCTGAGAGCACCCCACACCACAGCACTGCCAGCTCACCATCGATCCAGGGTGGGACAAACCTGGAGACCTTGGCACCTCCACGGGCTCTGATGAAACTCCTCACTCTGCCCTTGAAAGCCTGGATAGGACTGTGTGGGCGAAAGGATTTTTCCTGATTCTAGTGTTTATTTGTTGGGTCACAGAGGTAAAATTATCTCTGTTTGATTACTTAAAGCTGTTGGCTGTGGAGATAATCTGTGCATTAGCAGCTGTACGGTGGGTGGTTTGCAGTTCTGAATCTGTGGCTGGAAGCAAAGAAGTCATTTTGCACAGCACTTTAAAACCTAAAATTGAGCACACAGGACAAAAAGCCCTCCACGGCACCATGCAGAAGCTGCTTTCTGCAAGGAGAAATCCTCTCATTTTCTGGAGATGAGGAGGGTGAGTGTCCAGCCGTGTCCTCCTGAACTCCCCCACCTCCCACGGCAGCACCCACGGAGAAAGAGCAAACACTCAGTGGAGCCTTAACTCCTGCATTGCAACATCTGTCTCTTTATGCTTTCACAAAAGCAGGCTGATTACCAGCAGCACAGCTTAAAACAGTCCTTCTCAGCAACTTTGTTTAAGAGCCACAAACTTGCTATCACAAATCTAAATCCCATTACCCTTGGGAGGAAGGGGGGCTCAAAGCTCCTACCTGAGCACAGCTTCTCTGGGAAAGGTGGAACAATGCTCCTGAGCACAGTGGATAAATATTTAGAGTGCAAACACTGCTGGAAACAACGATCTAAACTCTCCATCTGCTAATCCACCAAGCACTTGTGTCTGTAGGAGAACCATAGCAAGCTGCCCCTTCCCAAGGCATTACTTCCCAAGCATTACTTTGCTTTGCACATTTTTCTCCAAGGATTTGCAATTTTTCTTCTCTTACCTTCACTTTGTCTGCAGCTGCTGAGCTTTAGTCCTGCCAAGGAGGAGTGGGGGCAGTTCTGGGCAGATTTCAGGCTGGAAGATTTATAAAGAACAGACATCAAAACCAAAGAGCAGAAAACTGATAGAAGATAGCAAGGGACATGAAACTTCCCAGGGACAGGAATGACAAGAAGCAGAGATGCATACTTGTTTTATTAAAAATCTGCATATGAAAGCAGAGAGGAGCATCCTCACGCACAACAGACCTGCTCTGTGCTATCTCTTCACTTTGGCATGGCCTGAGACAAAGCAGAGACACACAGCTCATGTTAAAGTTTAAAGTATCACCTACAGGGGGGGTTTGGTTGTTTGGGATTTTTTTGGGTGGGAGGGGGCAGCAGTTTTGCCAGCACCCTATGCACAAGTGCCTTACTGTGGTACACAGACACGTGCAACCTCCACACAGCCACATGTGCACCAAAGATCTGTAGGCACAACTGATAATATCTGGAACACATTAAAAAATTAGAATATATAGTTCCCTGAGCAGCTGTACTACTTTTCTCACAGTCTACTAATTAACATACATTGAGGAGCTCCCAACAATCACAGGCCCAAGGTCGTGTTTAGCTTCCTTTCTAAACAGAAAAATACCTTCAGCCTTGGCAACGCTGCAGTCTCACATGTCACAGAAATAAAACTTCAAAGAGCTTCTTTGCCATAAGCCCCCATTTTTTTTGTTTGTTTTTAATTTTAAATCACATAAATTAATCAAATATGGCATATTCGTGGATTGGTCCACCACCTCTCTTTTTCCAACCTCACCCATTAAAATCCTGCCTGACTTTGTGAGCAAAACTGGAGTAAATTCATCCCTGTGTATTTTATAATCCAAATTATCACACTGAAAAATGCACCTCAAGGAAGACAGCCAACAGACAACTCATTTTTGTGAAAGGGGTGGGAATGGAGGACAGGGAGGCAGCCAAGGCAAGAAACTGCTCAGGTTTGCAGATCCCAAAGGCAAGCATTAAAACACATTTTGAGGCCCTCCCAACATTTCCACTGCCATCCTTCCCACACTTTAAAAGCTATCTCCACTGTGGCACCAATTTTTATCTTTTAGCAAATAATTTAAGATAGTTTTATCTGCTCATTACCATAAAGAGTTAAAAGTGACATGGTCTGTATTGTCTCAGGATGAGAAAAGGGACAGACAAGGCAAATGTTTTATTTACACTTTAAAATTGGATGTGGAAAGATTTATAAATGGATTAATTTTAATTAGTGTCCTCATTTTATTAACAAAAAAAAAAAAAAAGCATGCCTTAAAATTAATGCATTGCTACCCTGAGTATTAACAAATATGTCAAGTCTTTGCTTCTTTTAAAGCTCCTTTGTTGCTTAGAGTTTTTTTATTATATATCAAAAGCAGCCTCTGATGAGGCTAATTTTCAAAAACCATGATGGAATACAGCATGGCACAAACATTTTTCTTGTTTTTTAACAAGGCAGACCCAATAACCATCATTCTTTGGGGTGAATGTTTGCACTGTGGCCTTTGTGCCCCTCCTCGCAGCCTGGTGGAGGCAGGTCCATCCCCCAAAATCATCCCAAAGAACCTCTTTGCTGTTTGAGAAGTTAAAACTACGTACCCACCCCAGAGCAGAGGCATTTGAACAATGGCTTTAACATTTGTGTTTCCTTGAACTGTTTCTCTGGTGGCTGCAGGAACTGGATTCCTTGCAGATAAAGCACAAGTGTGGTACCTGGGAAGAATTTTAGAAGCCCACATGAGATGCCTTGGCATTTGTGCTGTATTTCATTAAGGCACCAAGCAAAATGGAGTCACAGCAAGGCCAGAAGTAGAGATTTCATTTCTCTGGGGTTCAATAACACAAACTCTGCCTACCTGAGTTTCTTCTGCAGATGCCAGGACCACAGAGAGCAGAGATGCCAACCATCAGCCTTTGTGCCCACACTGACTTGCGACAAGCACAGGGAGGTGTCTGCCTTAGGGGGTTTACTTGCTGTACAAACCACATAAAAGATCTCAAGCCATTTGCTATCTCCATGATACCAAGGCTCAACCACCTCATACACAAGTTCACTTGCAATATTCACTTGTAGTATTTTTCACATTTTAGGACCATGTCTGAAGGCATCCCTTCTCCTAAACACAGAGTCCTGTGAGTAAGCTCTCTCATCTGAGCTGCTTCTTCTTGTGGAAGTTCCATCAGATTCAGCCTTCCCCCCACCCACACCACCTGCACCCAGCACTGAAGTTCTCTTCAATTCCCATTCGGTCACTGCAGCCTCTTCCCTCCACACTGTTAATCTGACTTGCCTCCTCTACAGCCAGCACCACAAATGAATTAATTAATTTTAAAAATTAACACCGTTCTATTCCTGCTTTTTTTTCTTCTTCTTCAGTGCCTTGCTCCAAGAATCTTCCAGTGCTGAACTTGACATGTGCTTTGACTCTGCACATGAGGAAGGCTTGGCCCCCTCAGTCACTGCAGCCCTTTTCTCACTCAAGCCACTGAAATTATTTCCTGTGCTGGAAGGGGCTGGAGAGGAGGTCCCATCAAACATTCCTACATCTCCAATGCCTCCATGGCCACCACGAGCTGCCTATGTCCACACCAGGTGGAGGGGACCGGCACAATGACACAATGCCCACACCCACACAAACCGGGCCGTCTCTTCATTGTCTTCTTCTCTTCCACATTTATCCTGTCAGCACCCTGCCCTCTCTGCACTGCCCAAACATGTGGATGTGACTGCTCTCTAGCTCCTGGCAGCCTGTCTTCAGGCTCCTGCTCCTATTCTGGCAGTCCAAGAAGGAAGAACATGAAACCCTGGCTGTTCTGGAGGGCGTGCTGCTGTTTAACAGCCTCAGCAGAACCCACCTGAGCATTTTAGGGTATCACAGCTGTGAATGACTGGCTTGTGAAGGATGGAGTCTGGCACCTTCCTGTGCTCCAGCCAAACAAAAGGGAGGAGGAAGAGAGAGAAGCGACACTTTCCCCTCCACTCGATGAAAGCAAAATCTGATGGAGGCGTGGAGGGGGGAGAAACAGTCTGGGGCACTAAGCCCCTTATTAATTAATGCATGTTTTGAATAAAAGAAATGCAACAGTGCACTCATTTCAGCTGGTTTCTAGGAGCTTTTGTGACCTTAATAATTCATGTTTATGCAAGCTGCTTATAATGTTAAGCAGTTGGGTTTTCTAGATTTTGTCCATTGCATTTAACTGAGATGAATTTATCTAGCTGTGAAATGAGGTTGGTCATAATACTCACAGGGAAGCTTTAAAAAAAATTAGTGTGTTTTTAGAAGGGCTAACAAAATTCACAGCTTTGTCTGAAATAATTTTCCATCTATTAATAATACACACAATATAAGAAACAGAAAATAACTTTTTACCCAGACTTGTCCTTTCTCTTGCTTTTCATGTTTTGGCAGCACTTCCAACACCATTTAATTGCTTCTTGAGCACATAATCAGCGTCTCCTGCCTGTTTTGCCTTTCTTCATAGCAACGGGAGCGTAAAAGGGGGGATTACAAATACTAAAGTGGTCAGGAAAACTAAGGGGCAGGTGGAACTCATATTTTGGATATCAGTTTGGGCTCCTGCAATGCAGAGCAATAAATAGCAAGAGCACTGCTAGCACAGGGAGAGGGTTTACTATTCCAGGCTTGTCACCTGTGGACACACAGCTCCTCTGGGACACCACTTCAGACAGTGGCCTGGACTGAGCAGCAGATTACACCTGACACTCCAGGCAGTCAGAAAAAAGCATGCCAGCACCCAGAATAAGCAGCTGCTTATTGTCCTGAATATCTTTATAAGCCTTTCCCAACACACCAGGAATATGACTATTCCTACACACTCTTCACTGGAACAAGCAGGTTTCTGAAAAAAAATCTGCATTCACTTTTTATCAACACAAGATAGGCCATTTTTCTCACTAGCCCTTCAAAAAATTTGGTGATATTGAAGGGAAATTGAGAACCTGCTCTTTCCTGAACACCTTCAACAAGGAGACAGGGACACTGCTGTAAGGGGTCACCCCTCTGAAATGCTGGCAGGTTTGTGCATGTCCCTGCCAGGCCATGTTTAAACTGGAAGCTCTTCCATAAAGACTCTTAGTTGGTTTTAAACCTTTATTTAAACAAGTTCTTATTTAAGAGAAGCAGTGTTCATTTAAACTGAAATCACAGCTTGCCCCCCAATGCAAACTGCCAAGGGCACCTCGCAGCAAACAGAAAGTTTCCGAGGGCAGCTGAGGAAGAGCAAACTGTCCCTGCAGTGCCAACAGCATCATGAAATAAATGGAAGTGGGAGCTGAAAGGAAAAGATGACTGCAAAAGACATGGGGTTTTGCTCCAGGATTGCTCTGGCTTTATAAGAAATGGGCCCCAATGGGTCTTCATTCCCCCCTGCCCCCAAATAAAGGATGTTGACTCTTGACACAACCTACACTCACTGACACTCAGAGCCCACACAATAGGCTTGAAATACCAACCATTTTCAGCAGTCAGGGCAGCCAGGTGAACTCCAGGCAAGTACAGACCAAAATGAAACCTGGTGAACCCTAGAATTTCTGTGATTCTGTGATTTTAAGGCAAGTATTACGTTTTCCATAGAAAACCTCAAGTTCAGTTTTAACAGACTAACTAGTTTGTTAAAAATAAAAAAATAATACTGTAATCAGTTTTAGCAGCTTACAGTAGGCCTTGGAAGAGCCACCTTCCTCCTCCCCACAACAAAAAAACAATGGATCCAGAGATCCCTATGAGTATGAGCCCATGGCAGTAACATTGCCAGTAGCTAATGTAATGTCCACTGTCTGGACTATCAAATAGTACATAAAGTTCAAGATATATTTCCTTGCATACCTACATGACTCAGACTAATAGTTTTACTCATTATAGATTAGATACCTAAATCAGTTGTCATCTAATCCAAGCTCCATCAAATTTAAGGCCGTCCCTAACCCCAAGGTAGGATTAGCCCCTATGAACACTGAAGGGAGGCATTAAAGATGTCATATCATGCCTTCCAAACAGCAGGACCTCCTGCCTCCCATCAGAGGGATCAGTCCTGAGCTATCCTCCCATCTACAGGAGGTATTAAAAGGCCACAGATAAAATCATTAATCTCAAAGCAGGCTTTCTCCAGTCAAGGCTTCCTACTCACAGGCTCCATTTTTCCAGTGTCTGTATGTACTGAAAAGCTCTTCCCTTAGAGGATCACTCCAAACAAGAAACACCAATTCTGAACAGCTTCCCCATGTTTCTCAAGCTGAGCTACCATTTCTGATGCTTGCCCACACCCACAAAAGTCACGTAGGACATACTGCTCTTCAGACGGACAAACTTGAAAAAGCATTTAAGAAACTTGCAACTAAACCTTTCCCTACCTCCCAACCCTAGATGCACATGAAAAGAGGGCAGCTACCCCCTCTTTGGCTGTGATTCCACAGTGATCACAACCAGTGATTTCACATCTATCAGACTGGAGCACTCAGGCTGCCTCCATGCTGGGAGCGCCACAGCCAGCCAGAAGAGTCTGACAATGAATGTTCTTTCTGCAACTGTAACTACAGGCCATTACCTTTCACATGGAATACATTTAAATGTAAATAAATGTACAAAGTACCAAATAATTTACTGGGATGCTCTGTAGACAAACAATGCTACCTACCCCTAAGAATCAAAATTAATTGGAGGAGGAAGAATCTTTTAATTGATACAGCTCTATATTGTAAAATGGCACTTGAGTGACAGGCAATTACACTTTAAGCAATTTCTATGATATAGTGTCTAACAGAACAGATACAGGAGGAAGTAAAAAAACCAGCAAGCCTAAATACCGCAAGAAATAAAATTTGTGTGCACTCTCTGTGTGATCAATGCAAACATAACCACAAACATTTGCATTACAATAGTGCAGTAAATAACAGCCTCACAGCTGAGACATTTACAGGCACATTAGTAAATACACTTTCACATCTCACAGAGAGGACAGCAATTTATTCAACCACCCAAATAAGACACCTTGCATCACAAGTCAGCTTTAATTAGGAAGGATCCTCGTGAAAGTAAAGCACAGGTGACCCAGCAGGTCCTTCCCACCCTACACCTCCAGGAGCTGTGATTCACCACACTTCAGACTACTCACGGCACAGAGGTTTAAATCCTTTGATGAGCATGTGGACGTGGCCTGAAAGACAAGGCTGCAGGCCAAGCTGAGCCCATCACAGCCTGCTCCCCAGAGCCCACACCTCTCAGCAGCCACGGCACACCAACCTGAACAACTGTGCATTCTGGAATGGTGCCACCCATTTGTTTGCTGCATTTATTAATTTCCAGCTGAGCTACAAGACATAGCTCGTTTTCCCATACAGGAATGCTCATAGTTTTATTCAGAAGATAAACAGGAGGATGTTTTCTACTCCATAATGGATTCCTGCTGGAATAGGACGTGTCACATGTCATCTTGCAGCCCAAACTCCATCATAGCAATGAAGACATTCCTCTGCTCAGTTCCTCAACCCAAGATGTCGAAGATTGAAATACAACCCATATGGAGGAAGGTTCCTCTGTGGTACAGAACAATAAAGGGTGGGGAAGATGATTAAGAGAAGGGGAATATAATCTATGCTGCTGAGAGCCTGGGAAGAAAACTGAAAGCTGGCCTGAATTCAGCATATTTGTATTCCCAGATAAACATGGTGAGCATGTTTCCAGCAGAAACACCTGTGAGGAAGGCTTGAAAATTGGAAACTGACACTGCAGATCTGGGATGACCACAAGACAGGCAGTCATCACTTGTGAAACTCCTTCAAACCCAGGCACACTGGGAAAACAGGTAAGAGCATAAGAACAGGATTAATATTTTAAAGATGAACAGCTGGTTAAAGTTTAATACCTGCACCACTTGTCATCTGAAATCCTTCATGAAGGGAACTGAGTTCAGATGAGACAGGGACTTTACTCTTTAACATGAGGTCAGTTGCCACTGAGGCTCCTGCCAGCCTTGATTAAAGCTGACGTGCCGACAGCCAGGCACCACAATGAGCAGAGGTGGCTGCCAGGGTCCCATCCTCCCCCCTCCCCAGCACAGGGGACACAGATGAGCTGCACCGTGTGCCTCAGAGCATTGGGGTGGCATCAAGAAAGCAGAGCCTTTGGGGTTTGTGCTCTGCTGCAGACTCTGGGCAGAAGCTTTCTCAAAATCCATGGATGCCAAGTGTCTCTTCGATCTTTGTATTGAGAAATGCACACCCCAACAGACCGCAGTCATCAGTTTTCATTGGCAACTTATCTTCCCACATCCCTCAAGTGGATGGACAGCAGGATGGAGACTGTGGGGGACCAAACACACTCCCACTCTAAGTAGAGATCAGGTCTATGACCACCTGAATACATAATATAAATAAGGCACCACCACATGTGTAAGCTCACAGGACCAGTGAGGTGCATCCCTGAGAGAGTTGACTGATGTGGTTTGCAAGACACTCTCCATGATATTTGAAAAGTCATGGCAGCCAGGTGAAATCCCAGGTGACAGGGAAAGAGGAAACATTGTACCCATCTTTAAAAGGGGAAGAAAAGAGAACTGCAGGAATCACCTGCCACCCTCACCTCTGTGCCTGGGAAGATCATGGAAGACATTCTCCCGGAGACTGTGCCAAGACACTTGGAGGACACGGAGATGATTTGGGACACCAGCACAGCTTCACCAAGGGTAAGTCCTGCCTGACCAGCCCAGTGACCTTCTGTGATGGAATGACCACATCAGCAGACAAGGGAAGGACTACAGATGTCATTTATCTGGACTTCTGTAAAGCCTTTGACATGATCCCCCCCAACATCCTGCTCTTTAAATTGGAGAGACATGGGTTGATGAGTGGACTGTTAGACGGATAGGCTGGTTAAAAGGTCGCATCCAGAGAGTATTGGTCAGTGGCTCAGAGTCCTGATGAACATCAGTGACAAGCGGACTCCCTCAGTGGTCTGTACTGGGACCAGTGTGATTTATTATCTTTATTTATCACACAGATGAAGCGATCAAGTACATCCTCACCAAGTTTGCAGATGACACCAGGCTGAGGTGGTTTGACACACCTGAAGGACAGGATGCCATCCAGAGGGACCCAGACACACTCAAGGAGTGGCCCATGGGAACATCATGGGGTTTAACAAGGCCAAGTGCTGGTGCTGCCCCTGGGCTGGGACAGCCCCTGGTGCCAGCCCAGGCTGGGCATGAGCAGCCCCAGAGCAGCCGTGCCCAGAAGGGCTTGGGGGTGCTGTGGGTGAGAGGCTGCACATGGCCCAGCCATGGCACTCCCAGCCCAGAGAGCCAAACGTGTCCTGGGCTGCACCCAGAGCCCCGTGGGCAGCAGGGCAGGGAGGGGATTCTGCCCCTCTGCTCTGCTCTGCTGAGACCCACCTGGAGCCCTGCATCCAGCCCTGGGCTCCCAGCACAGGAACCACAGGGACCTGCTGGAGCCAGCACAGAGGAGCCACCAAGGTGATCAGAGGGATGGAACAGCTCTCCTACAAGGAAAGACAGAAAGACTTGGAATTGTTCAGCCTGGGAAAGAGAAGGCTTTGGGGTGGGACCTAATTGTGGCCTTCCAGGACCTGAAGGGAGCCTGCAAGAAAGATTGAGTGAGACTTTAGTGGTATCCTGTAGTGACAGGACAAGGGGGAATTCCATCAAACTGAAAGAGAAAAGATTTAGATTACGTATTAGGAAAAAATTCTTTGCTGTGAGGTTGGCAAGGCACTAGAACAGTTTGCCCAGAGAAGCTGTGTTCAGGTTGGATGGAATTGGGAGCAACCTGATCTAGTGAAAGATGTCCCTGTCCATAGCAGGCAGGTTGGAATTCCATGACCTTTAAGGTTCCTTCCAAACCTGGCCATTCTATGATACTAAGACTATTAGTAAAAGACATAGCTCAGTATTAAAGCCAGACTTTCCCCACACCACCAGGCAATTGCTTTTGCCCCGTAAGCAGAGAGAGAAGCAGGAGTGTGTTTCTTCAGTCATATCACAGTTAGTGATTTATACAGGTGTTGCATTTGCATACAGCTGGGGGAGTGGAAAAGCCCTGCTCCAGCAGGAAACAAGCTGTTTTTCACCCATCTGGGAGGAGGAGAGCATGGCTGAACTTACAGACAACATGCAACAGGACGGCGGCACGGGTGAGAGGACACCTAGGGAAGTCCAAAGCACTTACAGGAGACCAAGCAGCTGGGCTGCTCTCATGCAGATCTGTAATACCAGGAGGCAAAAGCAGGATGTTTTCCCTGGAAGGTAACAGTGAACACAGTGGGTTTGGCATCAGCATCAGGAGGTCCTACCTCTGTCGAAATTCTGGACAAAGCCTGTTTGTCTGAGAATTTGCAAAGAGTGGAGGAAGCATCAAAGGTCTCCTTCGTTTTGTAGGTCAGGAAGGCTTCGGGTTTGGCAGGGTGTCAGCTCGTGTATTCTGTAAAGTGCACTTTAATTTTTCATTGTAGCAGCACCTACAGACTTTGATTGAAATAAATAATGAACAAATTTGTATCATGAATCTAGGAATCACTCTCTTCTGGTCCCCATCATGGAGAAGGTTTTCTTCCCAGTGACAAGTGTTAATGCATTTATGCCCTAGTTTCCCACAGTGGGTGTCACTATTGAAGTGTCAGGAAGGAAGGTTAGAGCTGCTTTTTCAGACTGTTCCTGTCAGCCTCAGCAGTCCATTTTGGATGAAAACATCCCGGCAGAACACAGCCTGAAAGAAAGCTGGATTTTAAACAGCACAGCAAAAGTCTTTGTGTTGTATATGATTAAAATGTAACATTGAATAGGTCTTTTTCCCTCTCTGAGTCAGGGAGGACAGCTCCACTGTGTAAAAATTACAGGGTTTTTTTGCAGCATGACAGAAGTTTCACAAGTGTTTAATGTAGTTAAGAGACCATTTTCCATGGTTTTCTCATTTTTCAATGCTGTTCTTTCTGACAAGTCCCCCAGCACAAATCCTGGCAGGTACTGTTCCACTTGTGAGAGCTGACAGGGGACAGCCGGCCATCCACCATGACGAGGCCCCAAAGCAGTGCCTACCTTCACCTCTCACATAGCAAAAATGGTCAGAACCAAAACCCAGTAGGATCCAGACACTCTGTTTGATTTGAACCATTCTGTGTGAGGTCATGACAATTTTAATAAACACAGTTAGTTGCAGGGTGGGGGGGGGGATGACTCAATTATCAAAAACAGCCTGTAATTTCAAAGTTTTACTGAATTACTTTAATACAATTCCATTTTGAGAGAAATTTAGATTAAGTGCCCACAGTAAGTGCTGTTACCCACCCAGATACTAACTCCCTTTGCAAATTGTCTAACACTGCAGAGAAAGTGAATAAAATGCTGGCCAAATCGAACAATAATGAAATTAAAGCTCAACAGCATGGCTTACGACAACACTCCAGCAGCATCCTTGGGAGGCTGCACTGAAGAGGAGGTGCCATTAGGCAGGTATCAGAGGAGAAGTATTGGATTGCAGCATTACAGCTGCTCCCACCTCCCTTGCAGTGCTTTACAATGTCACAGCAAGGCAGCAATATCAGTGTGCTGATACTGATTAGGAGCCCTTTTTAGACAGAAAAGGATAATTGTTTTCTTCTGGAGAGGACCTGTAAATTAATTTTATTCACCCAGACCACCTCTGTCATTGCTGGAAGCTGCTGCTGAAGGACCACAGACTCTGCCCTAGATGACACTG
This sequence comes from Melospiza melodia melodia, assembly GCF_035770615.1. Lineage (NCBI taxonomy): Eukaryota > Metazoa > Chordata > Aves > Passeriformes > Passerellidae > Melospiza > Melospiza melodia. Next base: position 10,168,746 of record NC_086226.1, read on the forward strand.
CATCGCATGCAAATCTCCAGCTCAGAGCAGTGGTAACTGCACAAGATATAATGTCTTGTGACACGGTGAAGGTCATATTAGACTATTTGACCTTCAGGCTAAATTTATCAATTCAGTGAAATATATTAATAACACAGTCTTTAATTAAGACAACATCATAGAAAGAGCAATACTGCTTGGTCCATTGCAGATCTGTATTAAAGTACAATATTCATTTAATCACTTCGGTACATGATCTAGTTAAAATTAGCCGGGAGAGCTGTTACTATAACACGTGGGTAATAGAAGCAGAAAGCTGAGGCTCACCAAAGCAAAGCCACTGCATCCATTACAACCACAGCAGGCTCAGCAGGGCCAGGCACGCCAGTGGGGAGAGGCACAAGGGGAACGCTCAAGCATCATACATGCTGCAACTCAGACCTTGAAGAACAAAATGCAGTTCATTACCCTGCTATTGTTTTGACAGAAACAGACCCCAAATTACTCATTTGCTGCTGCTATTCTCACCCCAGCAGCAGTCGGGTATGCCTGAGTCAGCGATGGACACGCTGCCCAGCCTGGTGTGAGGCAGTGCCAGGCTTTCCCAGGCTCTGTGCAAGACCCAGCTGTCACAGGGACAAGGGGGGCAAATCCATAAAAACACTCTTTTCTTTTCATAAAAGCACTCCTTCTCTGCATACGTTAATCTACGTGTTTATTCCTGTTTACATTATGAGGTGTATGTCTTGAAAGAGCTTACAGGATGTGTACTGCAGCCAAGTTAATATTGCTGCTGGAGCCTCAGCCTCTGTATTTCCTGACTTAACATGGCCAAGTTAAAACTACTTTTTTTCTTTTTTGTTTTTTAAATTCTACACTTGTCTAATGGAGTCTATGAGGGCTTGGAATTCATTTCAGGTAAGAATGCTACATAGAGCACTCAGAAACACCTGCAGGAAACCCAGCAAGAGAGCAAGTTCCATACTGGAGGCAATAATGATATACAGAAATAATAGCTATTATAGAAACGTGTACAAATATAGTAAAGAAGCTACTTTTAGCAACAACATTCAGAGCAGTTTAGAAATGTGTCTGCACTGTAAGACCTTTTCACATATTACTGCGGTGAAACCCAGACCTTTTAATTTGGGGCAACTCAGCTGTCCTTTCAGACACAAAGTGTGCAGAGTACAAGAACTATAATTTTTTTTTTTTTAAGAGTTTTTCTCCACAGATGTAATGACTTGGATTTTAAAGGCAGGAAGCATTTCCCAATGCTTGTGCAGATGAGCTAAGGCAGATGGACCTCATATTAAAGCCTTCCCAACCTCCCAACACAAGTGTGCACTCTTGCACCCAGCCAAATTCCTGCCCAGAGATGTTCCCTATTTCACAAAGCTACTGAAAAGCTAGTAAAACACCCATGGCAATAGCATGAAGATAGGCAATAGCTTTTAAATTTGACCCTTACAACATTAAGGTTTGATGTCACCAGCATTGCCAAACAACCCTGCAGCGGATACCTGCCACACAAGACAGCTGCAGCTCTCCACGTTCCTAGGAAATCCTTTGCAATACCACTTAGACTCCGACCTTCTCTCCCCACTTCCAACTCATTTGAGACAATCAGTGCCTTGATTTCCACCCTGGGAAGCCTGGGCATCCCTGGCTGGACCCAGCTCTGCTGTGCTGCTGGCAGAGCTGCTGGCAGCTGCATTTGCCAGCTCAGGAGCTGGTACACCAGACTAAACATCTACTCACACATCAAGATTTTAAGACCAGCATTCCCCTGTCAACATTTCAGACGGAACATAGAAAAGACCTCATGTCATGAAAACAAAAATACTTAAAAAAAAGAAAAGAAAAGAAAAATAAATCCTTCCCACTTCTGTAAGTTTTATAAAAGTTTAAAAAATAGGTTTCCTCCAGATTAGGCACTGAATAATTTTAAAGAAAAAAAAGACTTCAAAGACACATTTTCCATTCTATTTGCGTTCAGGCATTTTGTTTTTCAGAAAATTATTAACTCAGTAATATCGGTAATATCACAGGCTATTCTTCACTTGGCATAAGCTTTGGCTACCCAGATAATTCATCGAGTGCAAAGACCCATCATGCAAGAGAGGGAGAAAGCACTCTACAAAAGTTTGTGAGTCATCCCAAGGGCTTAGCACGGCATTTGCAAGGACAGGCACCCTGCACACGAAGGTGAGAGCTACAGAGGGTGTACAGGCATTGCAGTGTGCCTTAAAATGAAGGCAGAGGAACCTGCACCAAGGCGGCTGAGCACTCTGGTGACACCTGCTCACAGCCACTCTGCCAGCAGTAAAAGGGACCCCCAGCCCTGATGTCTCCACTAAAACCATGAGGCTGGAGCAGGGACAGTGCTTGAACGTGCTGCCCCTGCTCTGGCCAGAGCGCACCAGCATCTTGTGCCAGTGCCCCACGAAGTCCCGCAGCACCGGGGAGGAGGGACTGAAGGCGGTTCTGGGACCATTCCTCTCCCAAGGCTCCACAGCGCTCTTTCCCAGCCAGAAGCAGAGAAGGTTTGACAGCCCGTTGAGAGAAATTCACGAGCATTGCTGTTCATTAAAAGGATACCGAGGGAAAACACTGAGGTTAACGGGATAGGCTATATTAAGCGCATTTGCAGCTTTATGGCGCCTTCAAAGGGGCATCAGAGCTTTTTACGGCCACGTGGAATGGTCAGATAGTTACAAACGGAGAGAGGTTTAATAGAGTACCCCAGGCCACCCGAAGGAGAGGCAGCACAGTTAACTTCAGAGTTTGAGGTCAGCTCTTGATGTTTTCCTGTTACATATCTCATCCTCAACTGCTCCCCGGCTTACAATACTGCATATATCTCAGCCCGCTTTGTGCCAACAGGAGTATTTAATGACACAGAGAACCACCTTCTGATGATTGGGGGGGGAAAAATCGGCCACATGCTTCATGCTGTCTGATTTTATTAAACTGCTCTGTACATGGAAGTGGGGGGTGGTTGCTGCTTTTTCTGCAACAGCAGCCGACCTCTTCCTCACATCCCCGGGTCCTGTGCACTGCAAGACAGTAACAGGCACTGTCACAACATGACCTAATCCACGCCGGGAGATAGGACAAAGAGTCACAGCAGGCGATGGAGCTGCCCCTCGCCCCTCCAGGGCAGGCAAGTCGGGAATAGCAGAGCGAGGGCTGGTCAGAGACCCTACAAGCACCCCCAGATCAGGGGATATGGCCCACTGACCCCCAGAGGAATGAAACCCCACCAACCCCGGCAGGATGGACCCTGTCAACACCTGTCCCATTGACCTACAGAGCGATACACCCCGGAGGCCCTGGGCATGGACTCCAGCAACTCACCAGCCCCCTGGGGATGGAGCCCCCAGCATGACGGGGTGTGCATTCCCGAGGGGATGCGACCTTCAGCCCCCCTGGGCATGGAGCCCCAGGGATCACGGGGGAGGCATCCCACTGACACACGGAGGAGGGGCTGCTAACCCGCACAAACAACTCTGGGTAAGATGAAGAGCCTCAGCCCCGGGGTGGGGAGATGCACCTTGCCCTCCCGCAGGACACAGAGCCCCCACGCAACCGGGGCAGGCACCCACGACCCCCGGCAGACGCAGCCCGGGTGGCAGCGGCGAGGAGGCTGCACCTCACGGTCCGCCGGGGCACGCAGCCCCCGGTGCCGATGCCGGGATGACCACAGCGACCGCCGGGCGATGCAGCCTCCGCGTCCCGCTGCGGCAGCGCGGGGGGAGCACCGCACCCAGCCCAGCCCAGCCCGGCCCGGCCCGGCCCCGCGGGAGCGAAGCCGCCGCCGGGGCAACCCCGGCCCCGCCGCTCCCGCCGCCCCCGCCGCCCCCGCGCCGCGCTCCCCACTCACCTCGGCGGGACGGGGCCCGACACCTGCCCGGCGTGCCCGGGACAGGCGCTCCCGGCCCGGCGCCGCTGCCTCGCCCGTGGAGCGCCCGGCCCGGCCCGCGGAGCGCGGGGGCGGCCCCGGCGGGGCGGGAGCGGGGGATGCCGCGAGGGGCGGCCCGACGGGGCGGGCGGGGCTCCCTCTGCCCGCCCGCGGGGCTCCTCCGCCCGCCCGCCCTGCGCGGGACACCCGGGCCGGGCACGGAGCTGCGGGAGCTGCCCGGCATCTGCGGCCCCCGCCGAGCAGGCGTTGCTCTCTGCCAGGGTTTTAATGTTTTAGGGCACATCGGGATTTCTTTCAAGTCTTTTAAACGTTTTCCTTGTATCGCTTTTATCTTCGGTTCTCGCTCAGCGGGCAGTGCTAGTTCCAAGGATGATTTAAATGAACAGTGAATTCACTTTTTTTTTTTTTTTAAACTAAGCTGATCCTTTCTAATATTTTTAATAAAGTTCTTTTTTTCCCCTTAGTAGAAACCTCAAGATTATCCAAATGAAACTACATTCTAAAGTGTTTAGTTGCTTTTTCAGGTTCGCGCTCCTTAAGCACTGCAAAAGGGAATGGTCAGTGTCTCTGCTTTCTTTCAAGCCAGAATCCTCTCCTGACTCATGGCCCTGTACAAGGCTCAGGGAGTGTGTTTCTATCACTGCTGTTCTAAAATTAAATTTGGAAAAACAAAAAAAAAAAAAAAGAGAAGAATTCAGATCAACCAAAGTGTCTCTAAAGTATTGTCTTTATTAAAGACTCTGTCAGGTAATCACGTTACAATTTGGCCCAGATGCTCTGCCTATCACTTCTTTGAAGATGATTGCTCGTGATGACAATGTCTGGGCTGATAACTAAATCAAGCTCAGCGTTTAGAGCAGAGGGTTGTCTACAGGCACTTGTTGCAGTGACAGGCTCACCACAAGATACCAGGCAGTGCCTTAGGACTCTTCAGCCCGGGAAGGACGCTGCGAGCTGAGCAGAATCGTCCTGTGAATGCATAGTGCTTCCATGCAAACAGAACAATACTGCAGAGCACACCCCGAGCACCCTCCGTGCGGAGCAGCGAGCTTTGCCTGGTGGCGCCGAGCCCATGGCGTGCAGAGAGAGAAGAAACCCATCCCCTCTCACACGGATGAACTCCAGGATGAGGCGCAAAACACCAGGTGCGTGATTCCTGTGCGAGGGAATCCCAGGCACAGGAGCGAGCAATAACTGCTGGGACTGGCGGCAGAGCAGCTCCCAGCGAGGGGCGGATTTCCCACCTGCACTGCTGGCAAACAGGCTGACACCTCGCCAGACCCCACTAACCCACAGCACTCAGGAGGACCTCGTCCCACCCTGGTTTTCCCCTGCGTCTCCCCTCTGCAGTGTGAGCCCATTAGGTGGTTCCCTGTGGGGCCAGGGTTAATCCTGCACACAATTCAATGAAATGACAGCAGCAACAGATTTGGGGCTGCAACAAATTCTGCCGCTGCCCAAGACCCATGTGGTTAATGCTGCCTTGTGCCCCTGCCAGTGCAAAGTCACAGGGTATGAAGGCCTCTCTAAAAGCACTGTAACAGGAAACTAATTCAGCCCCCATTTGTGACTTTTCCTCCCTGTTTCTAGGAACCTGCCTCTGAATGATGCTCAGTTCATTTTTTAACCCCATGAGAACAGACATGCTTGCAAATCACTCCTCTGTGCTGCCAGGTAGCTCTCTGGAAATGGTGCTGGCTCACAACAGCAAGATGGATGGTGAGGTGAAGGAGGGTAACTCTGAGAATTGTACCTTTTGGCTCTCCAGTCCAAAACTGTGATTATATCCCAGTGGGACATGAAAAATTCCCAGAGGGCCCGTGGCAGCCAGAGTGCTGACCCCTTATTTCAGAGTACAACTTTTCCTTGTGATCAGTTCTTCTGCAAAATAATATCCAGTAGCCATGCAAATGTTATGATTAACTTTAGCAGCAGTGTATGGATCAGGATCACCAATATACACATGCACTAAATTCTGATGACTCATTATCTTCATTTTTTAAAGATACACAAGTCCAGCCTATTTGTACAGCTCACTAAGGCAAAAGAGCAGATTATGCCTGAATCACTTCTTATTCAATCAGAGGAATTCTGCTCATTTCAGGGGTTACACCAATAGAGAAATGGCATGGAAAGGGTCTGCTTTATCTTTCTTTCCTCCCATATAACAGTATCATTTAAATCTCTCTAAAGTCAGTTATGTCCGTTTTCCCCATTTTCTGCATCAATTACAAAACAACAATATAAAGCAATATGAACAATATAAAACAATATGAAGGCTGGGTGCTCCTGCTGCAGAGCATTTGGCCTCTGGCAGGATTACACACTGGAGTCAAAGCTAATGCTCATAAACAATGTCTTTTACTAAGCTTTCATAGGCAGCTGTTGGCCTTTGGCTTTGTGATGTAAATCAATCACCGCTTACATCTTCTGATTTCAGGCTGAAAGGTGGAAAAAGATATTGTGCTATATGTGTTAGGTTTATTCTGCAGATCTCTATGGAAAGGTCAGCTTTATCTACCACCAGAATCAGTCATTCTGGAGGCTGACAGCAATATTTTACATTCTCCTGTTATACCTCTGAGAAACACTGCTTTTCCTGCTGCTCTTCCTGAAGGTTATGCACCTCTTATGCAATATAAGCATCAAAATCCTAATTAAATGGGGTTTCAGGAGTATGGATCTCCCAACGCTGATATATAAGAATTGCAGTAATTGTATTTTGCAGCCTGGTCAGATGTTGATAGCATCAGTAGCATTCTGTGTTCTTCTCAGACACCAGCCGAGTAGAGATTTAATATATCCCTCAATGTCTTTCATACTTCACCCCCTAGAGAGTGCCCAAAGTCTCATTTTGAATTGCTTTAGATAAGGGAAGAATGCTGAAAGTAAAACTGTTATCTGGAAGCCAGAGGAACCTAAAGAGGTTCTAGAGCCCAAGGAAAAAGAGAGAACCCAGAAAGCAGAGAGTAAGATCAGATCAGGCCAATTGAGTAATATTCAGCTTTTGAGATCCAAATGATCCTGATCATATAAGGTTGTGTGGCTGTATCAGCAGGACTAAACTTCAGTAGCATATTTTCAGAAACATGGAGTACTTTCAGAGTGGCTACACAGCAAAATTTTGTCATCCTAACAACATTTTATCCCAATGCCATCTTCAGCAATCTGTAATTTTGTCACGTTTTCCAAGAGCAAACAGGATTTTTCTGCCCTGACCCATGCCACCCTGGCAGTGTCCATCTTCTGCCAAGCTCTGGGGATGGCTGGACAGCATCCAGCATTTCAGGCTGATCAGCTGAGCTGTGACCTGCCCTCAGCTCTCCCTGAAGTCCCCAGATGTGAGGGGTTTACATTATTCTGAAGTTTTCCTGTGGCTGACTTGATAGGGCTTTTTTAGAGGCTTGGGGACAGACTGTCTAGCAGTAGGTACAGAATAAGATGTAAATGAAAAAGCACAGCATCATCATATCCAGGTAGGGTGTACATAATGCTGCCACTACCGACAGCAAAAAGTGGGGCAATAAGTATCTGGGACTGATTAACCTGAATTATGACTTTCCCCCAGCAGCTTCCAAATTTCAGGCTGTGATTTAAAAACCTTAGCATGAGTCCTGACACATTGTGAGCTCCACTGGCAAGACTTGGGTTTGCTGTGTTTATGGAACAAAACTGGTACCCTTCATTTTTATTATGATATAATAATATTCTCTCTCATCTTATATCTGCCCTTTACACAGACTCCCCCATGGACATAGCTGGTATGAAATAGACCAAGGATGAGCCACCACTGGCTGTGCTATTGTAAATTCCATTCACAAGGAGGCTGAAATGAACTATTCTACACAGAAAAATTAACCAGCATGATTACAGTAATAACCCAGAGTTATCACGGTCCTCAGGAGGGCACACTGTTCCAGTTTTATTTGGAAATAATTGCTTCAAAAGCAGAGCAATTTTTCCAGGATGCTGTCTTACTTTGAAGGAATGTATCCGTGCTGCTTCCTCTGCAGCAGCAGTGACAGTGATTTTCTTTGCATAAGCAAAGCCCAAGAGAGGGAACACATTACATATGTCTCCTCCATAATGTGCTGGAGTAAATATGAGACTAAAAGGGCTGAAAAAGAGAAATCTTGGAAGTTGGATAGAGCCTTGCACAGAAAATGAAGAGTCACACCAGGCTGGGAGCCACAGTCACAATTTGGCTCTGCACAGCCTTGTGTCACTTGTAGCAGTGACATTCCACTTTGTTCCAGCTTTGATTTGGATTATCAACCACAAACAGGAACAGCAATAATGAAAAAACAAGGATCCTGCTCCAAAATTTTTTCACTCCTTTCTGAAACCCAACATCTTTACAGCAAGGGGGGAAAACAAGCAAAGAGCTGTGAATCCATCAGCAGGGATTTCTCTCCATTTATGCCTCCCCTGGGTTTTCATAGACAAACCACAAGCCTAACTAGGATGTAAAATTCTGCAGATACAATGAGTTTCCCTCACAGCACAAAAGTGGTCAACCCCTAAGAAGTATTTAGTTTTGATTAGTGTGAAACAAAAGCATAACTGTCCTGAACATATGGGATGGAGAGGTAAAGGCAGGAAGCAAAAGGGCCATTATCAACAAGCTTTAAAATGTAAAATGGGAAAATATACACTAGATACACTTGCTATATATTGTTTGTGGATATCATACATTAAATTTTCATTTTCTGCAAAACTCTAAGATATGTATTCTATATAAATACTTTAAGGGACCAAAGTCAATATTACTACTCGGAGAGTCTCAGATTCAAACATGCAGCTACAACTTTTCCTAGAAATATTATTTTTCCAAGCCCCTGAGGGTAAAAGCCTTAGATTATTTTGGTATACATAAGACATAGTTCTCTAAAGACCTTCTTCCATGGAATTCCAAGACCAATACTTCTTCATGTTCAGAGGACAAAAGAACCCACTGGATGATCTTGACAGTAGACAAGAGACCAAAGAAATAGATAAATCCTAAGGTTAAAATAAATCAGTCACTAGAGATCTTAGAGCTTCTCATCAAGGTAAGACTTTTTGCTAATTCCTTCAGCAAATTAGTCATGCCCCTCTTTGTATGGTGCAGTGTTTATCAAGTCTGCTGTGACACTGTGTTTGTTTTTCTTTGATTTCTGTTATTAGGTAATCAGTTCCTCCCTTTGCCTACAGCAATGCCTCTGTGTGTCACAGAATTCACTAGATTTCATGGTTAAATATATGGTCACATATATAAAACCATTTACCATTTCAAAAGCACCTTCTTCAATTTGAACTTCATCTTTGCACAAAAATCTTTATCTGCTCATACCTATAGGAGAAACCAGAATGTTTTATTTACAATAGTTGAGTGTGTGCTGTCTCGACAGGATGATAAGAAAAGCCCTGATTGAAGCCTTTCTGCAGTGCTCCGGCACCAAGGAGTTATCAAATAACTCTGCAATAGATACCAAGCCTTGCTTAAACATTTCCAAAGCAATCCGTCAGCAGGGAATGTCCACAGCCTTAATGCACAAATAGCAGAGGCAGTGCCTAGTCAGTATCACATTAATCAGGGGCTGTGCAAAGAGAAGTGTTTCAAGAGATTAAGGAGTTCTGGAGAGGCACTGCCCCAAGGGTACCCAGCTGCCAGCACTTCCCTGCTCCTGGGTATTGGCACTGCTCCTGCTTTCCCCCTGCTTTATCCAACACGGGCCACAGTCCACCAGAACCAAAGGGATCATCCTGATTTCATAACACAAACAACCAGTCTGATGTCCTCTCCTTGCAGGAAGCACTTGCTGCAGACAAATCCCTTAAACAGTCTGCCCGTTGTTCAATAAAATGCTTGTCACACATGTTCATCATTATAATCCTTTGCAGTCAGATAGTACCATTCTTCTGATGAGCTCAGCCTACAAATTTAGCTTGAATCTGGTCTGACATCTGCCTCCAAGTATGCTTTGATTTGAAAAATCACATTAAAACCCAGCCTAGAATTGTCTCTGCTCATGCATGTGGGTCTCTGTGTGCCTGGACACATGGATAGAAATTCCTAATATTTCAGTGCTGTTTGAATGAGTGCTGAGCACTGCAGGCCATCTGCCAGTAACTATTTTTCTAAACTTGGAAAAAAATAAGAAAGGAAGAGATATTTTAAAGCTTTTGCTCATAACAGCAGTGATTTTTCTGGAAATTCAAGCAGATCTGAAAGGGATGTACCATTTCCAAAGGCAGCTCTCACTCAACAGGTTTTTTTGAGTTCTCCGTATCTATATGTCTTCATATTCTACCATGTCAAATAAGGACAAAAAATTACATCTTCATCCCCAGGGTCCATATGGCAGATGCCTGTCCAAGGCATTTGGAATCTCAGATGTAAAGTGTTGAAGAAAGGAAAAATCATCTTGTTAAATGAGGGCAAGGCAGAAATTAGGTGCACTGTCAGAATGTCTGAGTGGATCAGGAAGGTCTTTGTAATACTGCATATAGATGTTCAATATTCACAAGAGACTTTTTAGTTTAATCTGTCAGTTTTTAACAGTATAGTATATGCAGTTTCCTTTTTTGTTTATATTTTTGTTCCTACATGTTTGTCCCCAAATTTCATTAGTTACAGTTAGAAATCCTTCATCACAAAACTTTTCTGGGAAAGAAACAATACAAAACACCCAGAAGAGCAAGAATATCACTAACTGCGTGGGCTGCATTAGTATTTATCAGACTCCCATTGCACAGGCACAGCAACCTTTCTGAATATCTTTTAATTGAGGCATTTGCACCATAATATTTTGCTTTTGTATTTATTCTATATCATTGTTAAAAAACAAACAAACAAACAAAATCCCTAAAAATAAACACGGGGGGAAAAAAGAGAGATCCAAGGCTAGCAAAATACTAACTGGCTAATGAAAAAAAATGCACATCAGAGTTCTGTAGTCCTCAGAGCATATGATATGGAGACCTGTGAAGCAGCAAAAATCTCTCAGAGCTCCCAGATCTTCCCTCAGTGGTCATTTCTAGCAACCAATATTTGGTTTCCTTTTTTGGGGTCAAACATGTTGTTATTCAGCTTGAACTACCTGGGGTCTAGCATTCTGAAAAAGTTAATAAAAAATGTTTTCTATACAGTTCTATTTTTGTATCATATCCAAAGCCCTTCAAGCCAGAGCTGTTACTTCAAATAAATGTTTTTCTGTGCCATTGGGACACAGGTGCGTTGTAACAAGCATAAGAAATCCAAAGGACCTGTGAATCAAATAAATCTGCAGAAATCCTGATAGAGAGGAAGAGACAAAAAGACAGCCCTAGAAAATTAAACTGCTACACTGCTCCTGAAGGAGTGCAATTTGCAGTGATGAAAAATGTCCTTGCAAATAACGTCATCACAAAACTTCCAAGAGATGAAATGTCAAATACTAATGCAATATTGCTAAATATCCCCCATACAAATCTCATTTCAGTTACATTAAAGAGTCAGAAGGCAGAGAATTACCATCCAGAGAAGGGTGGAGTGAAGATATGCCTGAACAGAGACGGGTCCAGCTGTGGGCCAGAATCAGCAGCACATTAGGCTCGCCAGCCTGGTGAATTCCCACATGGAAATGAATCAGCACAAAAGATGTTTATATGCCTATTTCTTTCTGAGAGTGGGAAATGAACGAGCCTTGTCCTTATCACGAATCTGCCAAGTTTAATGGAAGGCTTAGACTGATTTTGAGTTAATTTGCTTGGAGTAAAGGAGCATAAGTGCCATAAACACCATGAGTATCAAAGGGGTCTAAGTGACACTTGTGATCCAAGTGGCTGTTATGCAGGCAGCCAAAGGTCTTGCATCAGCTCATTTCTTTTTTTTTTTTTTGTTTTTTGAAGACTTCCTTGCCAATGTCAATCTGAGCAAGTACCTGGTGCCAAAGGGATCCAGGGACACCCAGGTACAAAGCCATCACTCCCCACAGCAGCTCAGTGAGCAGCTGCTCCTGCCCCACTCCTTTAGGGAGCTGCAGCACCACAGATCTGCCCACAGAGGAGGAAGAGGCAGCACAGCAACGTGTTGGTAACTCCCAGTTTATGTCCCATGTACCCAGTCTGCAAGCTGGGATTGGGGCAGAGGCACAGGAGCCTCCTGCATCTCACTTGGTCTCCCAGACCAGAGAAATAGTTCCCATCAGGTCTTTATTTCAAGGGGCCAGGCCTGCTTGGGAACACCTACAGCCTTGGCCTCTGGGGTCTTGCATGACAGTCTGGGCTCTGCCAAGTTTCTGTCTTACAAACCAGACAGGTTCCTGTCTGCATGGAGACCACTGGACCATGGGCCATGTCTGGGTACAGATACAACTTTTAAAAATAATATTGATTGCAGTCTTTTCCACGTTGTAATTACAGGGCTGGTGGAAGGTTATTGAGCAAATGCCATTTCTGATGGTGCCAGATTACATACTGGTAGACCTCCTTGTGACAACTTCCATCAGTCACTTTTATATTCCTCCCTAGCCCAAGATGTAAAGTGCCAGAGTCCTTCACATCCCTTCCTGGCCTGGCATCCTGTCTGCTCTGGGGCATCTGTGTGGCTGGGGCTGCTGAGCCCAACCTCATCTCATCCTTTTCCTGTGTAGAAAGAAACTCCTGCCTGTACCCATCTGGATGGTGGGGGGGAAAGCTCACACAGCCCCAGGACCATGGTTCACCAGCTTAGATCAACACAGGTACAGCAATGAGGACAGCTGGCATTCATTCACAGCACCACAGAATCATTAGGGTTGGAAAGACCCCCAGTGTCATCAAAGACAGCCTTTGGCAAACACCATCACACCAACCAAGCACCAAGTGCCACAACCAGTCATTAAATATTGTACCTGTGAGTGTAAACTTCCAAAGTCACAGAGCTGCAAACCACATCTGTCTAGGAGATCAATAAGGGTTTTCCACTCTGCATTTCTGCATGGTGCCCAGACATAGAGGACAAGGCACCAAGGCAAGGAGCCTGCTGTGGGCCACCATCCTGACTGAAATGCCAACCCAACTGTGATTCAGAACTCTTGTTCCGCTGTCATGAAAAAGTGAGGCTTTTGCTGAGAAAAATCTCATTGAGAGCAACACCAAAGCTATTGCTGGGGGCAGAACCCACCTGCTGTGGCAGGTACAAGGCTTCCCAGCTGAAGTGGAAGAGCCCACATCTGCTTCACTTTTCTCTACAGCTGAGCTCCCTGTAATGCAGAAAGGAAGAATATGCCATGTTGCTTCTTGGACAGAGAACTTCAATAGGAATTCACAGCTTGACAGCCGAGCACTACCCATCGTCTGTTTCTGCTGGCATTTCTTTGAGCTGCTGCAGCTCTGTGTAGACTAAGTGGGGACTGTGAAGCCCTGACAAAGGAGAGGGAACCAGTGGGATATTTCTATTTCTGGAATTGCCCATTAGAGAAGCTATTCTATGGTACGCAGCATGCCAGCACACTTTAAAAAAATAAATAGGAAGAAGAATACTAGCAGAGGAGAGGAAGCATATGAGGCCTCAAGACCATGACTCATCAGGTTAAATCAACCAGCTGAGGTCAGTGCTTCTATTTATCAGCTTTTAGTTGCAAGAATGGCAATGGGGACAGTGATTCTATTACTTAAATTTTACATGCTGTGAAAAATACGGCAGTGATTAATGTCTGTAACAGGCAGCTAGATGTGCTGCTTTTAGAATCTAGAAGCTATTTCAAGGTCAAGAGTTTTAGTTTTCTTTCTAAAGTGGGTTTTCAACTGGTAAAGGGAACTTCCCACCGATTTCAGGGTCTGTATTTATGGGCAATAAAAGTATTTTTTGTTCTCATCATCATCCAGAAACAGCTGAACTACAGCTTGATAAGAAAAGCCCCACTAATTGCACTTCTGGAGTCACCCATCCCTCGTGAACTGTGGGACCATGAAAGCATTGACTGTAAAAAGATTGACAAACATGAGGCTATCTTAACAAATACAGAAAACATTTCTCTGATGTGCTGTTGAATTTCTCTCCGATGCCCCAGAATTTGGCTGCCTAGAATCCTCACCTTAGCTAGTCTGTACCCTGGTATTTATACCATAATGTGGGGGGCTCTGGACTCAATGCTGCAGGGACAGAGGCCCTCGCCTTGGTTTGCTCATGGGCTGCTGCATCAGGGCACGCTGAAACTCAGGTTTGAATAGCTGGGGGAAAAACCACCTGTCTGAGGAAGGTCCATTGTTGCTGCCAGGATATTGTATACAGATCATCATGATAGGTGCAAACAGCCTTACATTCCTGCTGTCTTATATGTGAGCCGTTACCATTTTCGCTGTGAAATTATCCCGTTCTGGTCCTTAGTGTGAATTTAAAGAAAATAAAACAGAGGTATTGTTGATGGGAGGACAGAAGTCTGTAGACATGTCTGGGTATCATGTGATTGTGCAGGAGGAGAAATGCCCTGCTCTCTTCCCTTTCACCATGAAAGCACAGGACGATGAGAGGGCAAGCCCAGAGCTGGAGAGTAACTGCATTATCTGCAGTTATCTCCGATTCCCAGCAGAGAAGCAGAGGTAAGTTACAACCAAGTGACTCATGGCTCTGATTCACCTCCCGCTGCCGCTGCCCTTCATCCAAGCCGCTGCCGCACGGGCAAACAGGAGCTGGGCAGATCTGCTCAGCAAAACCCAGACGGATTTGGCAGGGGAGCTCACCTCAGGCTAGCGTGGCAGCCAGAGACTGGGGCTTGGTCTGGTGTCTGTGGGAAAAGCCCAGAGCAGCAGCCCAGGGGAGCCCAGCCCAGCAGCTGTGCAGAGCAGCCGGAGGCAGGCCGGGCCTGGCCCTGGGCAGCATGGCCAGGCAAACACCGATGGAGACACACCAGGATGCAAACACACCAGTGGAAACACACCAATGGACACACACTGGGATGCAGACACACCGATGGAAACACACTGGGATGCAAACACACCAGTGGAAACACCCCAGTACGGACAGGCCAGCATGGGCCCAAGGCCTGGCCCCCACATGGCGGAGCTCCCTGGCTGCCAGCCCAGCAAGGAGCAGCCTGAGGGGTCTTTTGGCTTATTATCCAGGCATTCAGGATGGTGCTCCTATGTCCCTCTTCCCAGGCAGGTGTTGGAACACCAGGAGTCAGAGTTCCAGCAGGCATTCCTGTTGGAACACCAGGAGTCAGAGTTCCAGCAGGCATTCCTGTTGGAACACCAGGAGTCAGAGTTCCAGCAGGCATTCTCCTCACTGGAGCCCTGCTCCTGCAGGGCTGCTCCAGGGACAAGCCCCATCCCTGCAGCGCTGCCCAGCCCCGCACACCCATGGCTGTGTCTGCCCACAGCCTCCCAGCAGCCAGACACAGCCACTGGAACACAAACCTTCCACGGTAATTACAGCAAACGGTGGGGCTGGTTGGGCCTGTGCTGCAATTGCCGGCAGCAGAGATAAAACCTCAGTACAGGCTCTCAGAGCAGCTTGGAAGATAACCCCACTCAGCTCAGGGCTCTGTGCAGCAACATCCCTCTTTCAGCAATGTCAGCTGGTGTCCGTGCAGGGATTCGTGCAGAGCTACCTGCTCTCTCATTCTTCAGGTGCTTTGTTTGTTTGTTGAATTTTTCTTTCTGTTTTCTCTTGAGGCTAACTTCCAAATGAGGTACTTTGGTAAGATTTTCTCCCATAAAACTCTCACTAGGCGCCACTTCCAAGGTTCACACTCATGAATTTCATTATTTCTGATGGAAACTGCATGCATCCCAGGTCCCTGGAGCATTGGGAGGAGGTGATTTAACTACTAATGTCAGTCTGATAATTTTCTACCTGGGTTTGGAGGCATACTCTGTGGCTGGCTCTCCACTAAGTGCTTGGTGTGTTGAATTTTTCATGGGTAAGACATCTATGACTAAGGCATCCAGAAAGATTATTCTTTTTAAATACAGGTTAGCTACTCTTTTATTTGATTTGTGTGGGTGTTATTTCACTCAGCACTTGTGTCTTGTGACCCACTTACAGGCTGAAACAGGCTCTAGTGAACTTTCATGCTTTTATATTCCTATTGCTCTTAACTTACCTCAAAAAAAAAAAAACCAAAACAAACAAAAAAAACCCCACCCAAAATCAAAAACAACCCAACAACCTAAACCAACCTCTGAGGCAACTGTCTTTGAGGTATAAATCAGAAGTGGCTCTTCTGTATAAGTGGTTGTAAAAGTGTTCAACCTGTGTGTCTCTTGGGCTGTGACAGTGAAGTGGGGTCCCAGCAGGTCTTGGGGTGTTGGGCTTTTCTAGAAGGATAACTAGTGGCAGGGACTGTCATGAGCTTTTGTCAGCCCTTGTAAAAACTCATTTCTCACATCCAAGAGGATCTACGGTCCCAGGGCATCTCCTGATTTACCTGTGGCATTTGGGGTGAAGCCATGGCAAAGGCTCAGGTGCTCCTCACCTACCTCCAAATCTTCCCCCAGGCAGAAGAGAGCCCTGGGAGAGCTTCCAAGATCACTTTGGAAGGAGTTTAAAAGAAAAGGAAAAGAAAGCCTATTTCTACTCCAAAACAACAGTGCCCTTGTGGGGAGCTGTGTTGGTGCCTAGCACTTTATTTTACTGGTATAATTGTGCCAGGAGAATGTGTGTGCTCTTCTGCACAGACATGTTCTTAAGCAGTTCAGTCTATCTTTGAAGATGTTCTGAATTTACTTCATTTCAATGTCAGTGCATCTTCAGAGGGAAAATATCTCAATATAATGGCTGGAAGTTACAGTCAGGATACTTGCCTTGGAAATGTAGAGCCCTTGCACAGTATCAGCACCACAATAATCTAATCCAAATGAAGTTAGTGAAGCATGAAAGAGAAGTGTAAGGCTCTCAGTCTCCAGCCATCTCCTTATCTCACGGCAGGATGTCTCACCAGAAAATCTGATGTAGCCAAGACCCATGATACACAGTGGGTAACAGATACAGGGTTTGGTGAGGAGATGGAACTTGATTTACTGACAGTCTCTCCTCACCTTCAAAGTAACATTCTTAACAGCCATGGCACAAGCTCCTGGAGCTTCAATGAGAGGCTTATCCATTTCAGAGCATGCCGACTGATGATATAGATATGTAGTGACTCTTTACAACTTGGAGTACCTGACTTGTGTGGAATACTGTGCATTTTACTTTGGTTTGGGTCGGGTTTTTAGGAACCATGTGATACAGCAGATCATGAAGGAAAGCTAACAAGAAAGCAAAGTGACTCATTTAGAGAAAACAGAGTGGAGACTAAGAATTGTCCCTTCAGTCCCAAAAATAAGAAGCACCTAAGTAAGGTGCATTTAATGTAAAAATTTGAGAAGTTCAGCTCATGCGTTAGAGAACATCCACATAAACAGAGGCAACAAGGACAAGAATTGAACCAATATAACATTTTTACAATCACTTACAAATAGAGGCAACAAGAACAAGAATTGTCATGGTGTAACATTTTTACAGTCACACAGAACACACTGTCTTCCAAAGGCAACAAATGCTTTCAGAGCCACTGATTTCCCTGGGCACTGGGCTCAGCCTGTGCTTCCAGTGAGTTCAGTTCAAAGCTCTACCCCTTCCTTTCTGTTCCATCCTGTCTCTGGCACATGCCACTGTGTAGCCAGGGATCCAGTTTCCAGTGGCTGCTGTAAAACACTCTTTTTGAAAACTTGGAGCACCTGTTATAAAACTTCCCCTTCCTTTTCCCAAAGATTTGGAAAAGTTGGTTCACATGCCCTGTGGCTTAAAGCAGACAGTAAGACTGAAAGTGGTGGGTAGTTTCTAAAAAAATCTGGAACGCCTACATGCTTTTTAATTATATAGCTATGTGCACTCTTAATTTAATTAAAAAACAATTACCACAATTTATGATATGAGTACAACTGTTTAGCAAACCAGAATTGCAGCTGAGTTTGCTTTTTAAGTCTTCTTTTTTGTTGTTGTTGTTTTTGAGTGTAAGTGATCCTGGCTGATGTTTCTCCTTATGGAATAATAAAAGTTTGTTAGGACAGGTGCTCTGGCTGCTAATTTCTGAAGTGGCATTAGACTTTTTCTCTTCCTGAGGCAGGTTGGACAGAGGTGGCAATTTGCTTATTGGACTTAAATTATGTTGAATGGGAAAACAGGAGACTACAAGAACCTGTG
This sequence comes from Melospiza melodia melodia, assembly GCF_035770615.1. Lineage (NCBI taxonomy): Eukaryota > Metazoa > Chordata > Aves > Passeriformes > Passerellidae > Melospiza > Melospiza melodia. The sequence continues at coordinate 10,186,781 of NC_086226.1, forward strand.
CTGAACATTATGCTGTAAATGAAAGAGTCTCTTACTGTGCAGAGCAGAACAGCAGGAGTGATCCCTGCAGGGAATACAAGTTCATGCTACACCACTAAATTCCTTGATATTCATTCATAGAAATGAATGTGCATTAATTAGGAAAGAAAAGTATTTCACCAGTGCAGATATGCTTTTCTGTCTTTGAAGAAAGCAATAGGTGCATGTATTTGCTGAAAATATTCCAGAAATTCATGTTTTGAAAAATAGTTTCTCACCTCCCTTTATTTAACAGAAGTATCCACAACAATTTTCTTCATGAAGAAGTGAAAATAACTATAAACAACACCCATGGATTTGAAGGACATTGCAAAACCTCAAAAAACTTCTCAGCTCTGCTATTCTGACAGTAGTGGGCAGAGGTGCAGCGTTTTTGCCTCTCCCCACATACTTCATGCCAAACTACAGTCAGGTGCCTTCCTTGGGGTTTGCTGCCTGGATGAGACCTCTTGGTGCATTACTTGCCTGATGCTGTCACCATCTTGCAAAAGAAGTAGTTATTGTGGCAGTTTAGCTGGCAATAACTCCAGCTTATCTGTCAAATTAGACATTGAAAATCTGCATCTAAATCCAGTCCCACGAAAGAACTGAGCAAAGCTTCTGGCACATGTGAAAAATTGGGGCATTCAGGACAAAGCTGAATAATATTGTGAGGACTGAATTTCTGCTGCTCTAAGAAAATGAGCAGACCACCCTCTGTTTCCCTGCTATCTGACCAACCTTTTGAGCAGGAAGCTTGTTGGAGTATCCAACTCAGCAGCCACAGTCCAAGCAATGAAACTGATCACAGGATTACAGAAATATTAGCTGAGAAGGACCTTTGGAGGTCATCCAGCTCAACCTCCCACTTGGAGAAGGGTTTTTGCCAGCACTGGATCCAGTCAGCTGTGGCTTTGTCTAGACCAGTGCACAAGACCTCCAAGGATGGAGCCACCACAGTGCCTCTGGTTAGTCTATTTCAGGGCTGTAGCACCCTCCCAGGGAGGAAGTTTTCCTGAAGTTCAACCTGAAACTCTAAAAGTGCAGTTTGATGTTATCACCCACTAGTGTATTATCTGCTGCTACTACTAGTTGTGGACCCCTAGTCCTTCTCTTCCCTAGACTAAAATATCCCAGCTCTTTCTACCTCTTCTTGTAACCATGTCCCCCAGGCCCAGGATCATCCTGACTGCCCCTTGCTGGACCTTATTTCCGCAATTTTCTTTCTGAAACAGGGTACCCCAAGCCACACCTCACATGGTATTGCTAATGTTGATAAGCTCTTCCACAACTTCCTTCCAAAAAATGACGAGATGGTGTTGAAAGCCTCTCTGAAGCCAAACATCCATTGTTACTCCTCTCCCGGTCCACACAAGAGGCATTTCATCACAAAAGGCAATTTTGTCAGTCAGGCCAAGCTGGATTTAATGAATCTTGGACCATTCCCGAGTGCCTTCCTGCCCTATTACATTTTTGGAGTGGCCTCAAGAAGCTGCATTACCTGCATCTCCACAGGATTTGAGATAAGGCTGACTGTAACCTGCTCTTCACCTCAGAGACAGGCACAACACTGGCCCAGTCCCCTGGTTATAATATTATATATATATATAATATAATATAAATTCCCCTGGAATAACTCTGGTTATTCCCAGCTGAATCTGTCCATCACTGTCAGCTCCTTGGGGTGAATCCCATCCAGCTGCATGGATCTGTACACGCAACCTCCCTGAGCAGTCCCTGATGCTGGCTGCCCGCATCCATCCCAAGCTCTTGGGGCACACCCTGAGCTCTGGGGCAGGCAGAGGAGAGCACACATCAGCGTTTCCTCATCTCTCATGCCATTTGGTTGTCTCCCTCACTTTCAGACTCATAGTGCTCACTATGGGCTGCTTCATCTGGGAACACCACACGTGGTGCTGCCTTGTGAACCTGACAGATCCCCAAGGCTGCAAGATGGAAGCCCAGGGACATGAGGCTTCTAGTCTTGGAGAGAGGAAGAGCCTGGGAGCAGAGTAGCTCCCACGGCAGCCTTGACAGTTGGCTGCAGATCTGAAACAGGCAAGTGGCAAATCTGCAGAGCCCTGGGCAGCTCAGAGACATTGACATGGGAGAGCTGGGACTCATTTGACTGTATAAGCGAAGAGCTGAGGACCAAGCAGAACTAAACCTCATTCATTACTGCAACCCCACAGGCTTTCTGAACTCCTTTCTGTGCTGCTGATGAACAGAGCCTGCAAGACACACCAAGAGGAGCACAGTCACCAAACTGCTTGTACCTCTAGTTATCTCTGAAGCAATTACCTTCAGAGGACATACTTCAATTAAGGCTGCTGCTTCTCTCTATCGCTGTGCAGAGAAATTGAAAATGTGCCAGACGTATCTGCTGTGTGTGGCTCACAAATCCTTAACCCTTGTGGTGACTGTCAGCCATATGTGATCTTGGCAGAAAGTCCTATCCAAGAAGAAAAAACTTAAATTTTTTAAAAAAGGATACTTCAGTACAATCAAAAGACAACTTTGTCTCCTCTTAAAAGATAATGCTAGAAGGTGGTTCAAATGCTGTGTGCAAATTTCTTTGCATATCAGTACTGCTTGTACATTCTGATGTTTTTTGATGAGCATCTCAGATTTGGGTATATTAAAATGTGTGCAAATCTTCAGCTGGAACTCAGAAGGAAGCTCTCAATAGCTAGAGCCTAACATCAGGCAACATCCTTGCAGCGAGGCATCTACTAACGCAGCGAATTTAGCTCCGTTTCCTGTTGGCAAAGTATCCAACTAACAGACCCCAGCTGTTATTACGTGTTTATAATTGCATTTTATTTCAGGCCTGTTTTATTTGTACGTATTCCAGGTTGGGGAAGGTCACGTGCACTCCCTTGTTTCAGGCAGAGCCACTCGCCCGCGTGGCGCGGCGCTTTCCGGGCTGCGTGGGACCTTGGTGAGCAGCTGCTGCTCCCTCCCACGCAGGCACAGGCGCAGCCCCAGACACATCTGCAGCACACTCACTGGTGGGCACAGCCACACTCTCACTGCACGGCTCTCCCGCCTCCTCTGCTGTGCTCCAGGATAAACCCCTGCTGCAGATGCCTCCCTGGCACACGGAGCGGGACCGCTGCGGGAGCAGGCTCCAGGGGAGGATGCTCAGGTCTGCCATGGATGTGCAGCTCACGGCCTGCCTGGATGGAGACCAGCTGCCACATCACCTGAGAGAGTGCTCCCAGCCTCTGGCCCACAGCCAACGCCAAATGCACTGAGAGTGATGAGAAATGAAGCATGTATCCATGCAAGATCTTAGGAACACTGAGGGAGGGTAATGACCAGAGGAATCCTGAATCTTTCCAGGACAGGAAGCTCCCTTGGACCAATTTTTGTTCAGTCAACAGTGTGACTTCTCCGCAAAGGACTTGGCTTACTGTCACTGCTGAGTGGGTTACCATAAGATTCCTGCTTGGAAAAATGATCTGGCTTTGATAAATTTCTTCTGCAAGTTCTCAGAAAACATAAGGTTTGAGATTTTTAATAGTGCGCAGAAGTTGCTCTGTTTAGCACTGCAAAACCTATTCATGACTTAAAGCGTATTTTTCAGAAGTGTCTGAAGTCCTGAGAAGTTTAAGGAGTCAAAGCGGGATTCCAAAAACTGATTGAGACATGATTTGGTTTCATTTGAACAGTCAGGAAACAAAGAAAGACCTATAAAGATGCCCGGGCAGTAGCAAAGAAAGCTTATAAACTGCCTGTCATTGCACTTTACAACCACCAAAGCCTTCTTTAACATCTACCTTCAAGATCAATCCCATGTCAAAGGGACAAAAAGCCGAGATTTGAATAAATGTAAAAAAGAAAGGGGCAGCAGAATACAAATCTTGAAGGACTAGTGCATTAGATGATGGCAAACCCTTTTTGAGCAGATACCAGATTCACTAGATGAGAATTAACTGAATGATGAATTGGTAATCAAGAAAACAAAGGAAAGGCCAAAATATTTCAATTCGTTGTGCCACAGAAATTACTCATTCCACCATACTGTTAGTGTAATTATATCTTTTTCTTCTCCCACTTAACCCTTTTAATCACATAATATACACATAAAGTAACCTTGTAAATAATGTGTGTCTACACCTTTGGAAAAATAAATACCCAAACAGAGCTGCTTCTTTGCCCTGCAGCACACACTCAACTCTTTTAACAAGCAGAGAGCCCAAAAGAGAGAATTACCATTGTATAGAATACTCTCACTGTAGAAAAAGCTTGAGTGAGAGATAGCAAGTCCTTGAAGCGCTGGCTCACAAAATCTTATATTAGAGAACCAGTAAAATCATTACTCTCAGCTGCAAGTTCTCCCTGCTGCATGGACTATAACTCGCTTTAGAAGCTGGCAAAGAGAAGTTTCAAGGTAAATTAGCACCAGGTTGTGCTCACCTTAACAAACCAGGTGTTATGAGTTGTAGCAGGCCACCAGCTGCTCCCGTTCAGCCATCAAGGCTTTTTGACAAACTCATTTGCTGAAAAACAGGAGGCTCCTTGAGGCTTTGATGGGCAATCAACTCAGGTCCTTTAATTAAGCTAGGACCTTCCAATTTACTAGACAGATGGGCTTTGATCCCATGACACTATAGCTAACAGCTATATGCCCTAACCATCAGGCCTCTAACGCACACCAATGAGCTTGCAACTCACTATGAACCCAAAACACAGGACTAAGTGCCACATCCAGTTGTTTCTTGAAAACTTCCAGGAATGGTGACTCCACCACATCCCAGGCAGCCCATTCCAGTGCTTAACCATCCTTTCAATAAAAAAATTCTTCCTGATGTCCAACTTGAACCTCCCGTGGCACAACTTGAGGCCATTTCCCCTTGTTCTGTCACTTTTTCCCTGGGAGAAGAGCCCGATACCCACCTGGCTACACTCTCCTTTCAGGGAGTTGCAGAGAGTGACAAGGTCCCCCCTGAGCCTCCTTTCCTCCAGGATAAACCTCCCCAGCTCCCTCAGAGAATTTATATCCCAGACGCTTCCCCAGCTGTGTTCCCCTCCTCTGGACACACTCCAGCACCTCAAATGGCCCCACTGAACTACAGGGTCCAGAACTGGACACACAACTCCAGGTGTGGTTTCAACAGGGCTGAGTACAGGGGGACAATCACTGCCCTGGTCCTTCTGGCCACACTTGCTGAAGTCACCAAGCAACAAGACAAGCAACAAAAACCAGAGGCCAGAGTCAGGGGAGAAAAAAGTTGAAACAGCAAATTATCTGGAAGAACAGAAAGGTGGAGGTTAGGGAGAAAGCCAAAGGCTACTATTTATCAGCATTTCTTTCCCTAGTTTTGTCTGCTGTCCTGGGAGCCAGGTTTTCCTGTGTTTCTACAGCAGCTTTCTTCAGGGTCAGAAGACATTTCTTACCATCAGCTTTCCACAGGCTTCATGCTGCTGTTCTGTGGGCAGGAGAAAGCAAGACCCACTGTGAGGAAACTCCAGATCTTATTCAGAGATTAACAAGGACAGCAGCTTCAACCAGGCTTCTTCCCAACCACTGCCCCAGGGCAGTCACCCCATACACACACCTGAGATCTCACTTTATATTTAATACTTACAAAGCACCTGACAGCATCTCATTTCCTAAGTAATTAAATTGTTAAATGCATTAAGCATTTCCACAGAATAAACTTACTTTTTCCAAAATTCTTTTCAAAAATAAATTACTTTATAAAAAAATTCATACTTCTCTGAAGCTGGAAACCCCTCCTCCACAGAAAAAGGTGGACTTTTAAAATAGGGATAACTGGGACATAACAGAATTTGGCTGCCTGAATTGCCTAGAGCCCAGCTGAAGGAGAGCTAAGACTTTGATGAAAACCTTTAAAAAAAGGTGTTTCTTAAACTGGTGAATAATGCAGCCTGAGGAAAAACTGGAAATTACTTACCAAATGAAAAAAAAAATGTAATTTAGGTATTACATGCATGTGATACGCAGTAACCACCTGCAGCTGATAGCATGAAAGAGTGCTTTATTTTGTTACAGTACAGATTCAGTCCAGTTCACAGAGAACACATCAGTTAATACATATCTTCACCTTGTAGGAGAAATGGGCATGAACACACAAGCACACAGTCAGCAGCCTTTTACCGCCACTTATGCAAATTTTGCCTCAAAAGCATAATTTATGGTACACACGTTTCACTACCAGTCCATGTAACAGCACTGTAATGCCAGCTCTAGAAACACAGGAGAGGACAATGTCAATCTCAAGACTGTGAAAATGTGTGTGTGTGTGTGTGTGTGTGTGTGTGTGTACACTTGAAAGCTTGTTTTAAAAGAATGTGTCCCTGAATAATACATGCTGTTCCTTGAGGCACGTGTTCAAGCTCAGGCTTTGGATAAGAGTCTTCACTTGAAGCAGCCACTGAGAGCCGAGGATTTGGAGTAGACAGAACTGTCTGGAAACCAGGGAGGTCTCCGTGAGCTGCAGTAGCAGCCCACAGGTAGAAGGGGACCTGAATCTCATCAACTCAGTCTCCCATGTTTAGCCATTTTTTAAAACCTGAAATAGCAACAAATGCAACGATGTCAGCCAAATCAGTTCCTGTTAACCTACCAAACTTACCTTGCTGGAGGGTTTTGGGCTTTTGGAAGCACAATTTTAGGACTCAGGACTCCAAAAGCTCATCTATTTCCCCTGCACATCCAGGCTTACACCAGGTGGTCCAGCAAAAGACACTGTTGTTCTTCCCAAACCCTTCCTCACTTACATCCAATTTCTTTGACATGTCCAGCACAGACTCTGCCCATTATGGTCAGAGGTCCTATCTGAGCAAAATAAAGCTGATAAATACTGTGTGCAGTTATCCTCTGTGTGGAAAAAAAAACCCAACCAAAAAACCCCAAATAATCTTTCAAGGAGGGGATTAAAAAAGGATTCTAAACCATAGATTTCTTCTAAACCATGTAGACTATAAGGGTGATAAAACTCCAATATCCCCCACAACCAAACATGAAACCAGCACGAAAATGGAAAATACTCACAGGATGAAGAGAGGCCAGAAAAAGGACTGTGAAGGATACTTTCAGTCTGAAGCATGCTTCAAGTAGCTTAGATTTTCAAAGCCATTTAAAAAGTTTTGTGCACATAACTTGCTCCTGCACACTCCACCATTTTTCTGACCTTTCTGCCTAATTACTTTCTCCTCCTCTCAAAGAGCAAAAGAAAATGAGAAAACAGATCACATGAGACAATGAAAGCTGTGAGCTGCATGTACTAGCAAGTACACAGAAAGTATTCCATAAGCTGTCAAATAGAAAAGCAACACAGTAATTTTCGTTTTGCTTCCACTTAAAAGCAATCACAGCTTGAAACGTTTAAAAGACGATGTCCCAAGTTCATGCCCAAGCCACTCAACATTTTCAACACAGCATCTTACAAGTGAGAGAATACTGTTTGTCTTTTTATTTGTAAACCAGAGTTTGAAATACTTTACAATATACTTTTAATTTCATTTGTCTAAAGAAATAGCATTAAGAACTGAAAGAACAGTGTGCCATTAAATGTCAAGGACCGTATTTTTAAAAACCTTTCTTAAAAAAGGTTCTAGAGGTACGATGAATTTAAGTTGCATTTTACAGTCAACTACTCAAGCATATCAATGATTGAAAATGAAGTGCAAAATTGGAAGTCCAGTCACAGATGAGGCTGTAGAGCTGTGCTCAAGACTGAAGAGGTCTACCTAGGGCAGGCACAGTTGCACACTCCCCACATTAATTCAGCCTGTCCCAGCAATGAATCCTGCAGATCTGAGCAACACCACTGATTAAGTCAGTTTGAACTACTTAATATAAATTCTCCCTTTCTAATAAGAAGGATATAAACTAAAGCTTTCAGTTAGGCAATAAAACCTTTCTAATTAGCAACAAAAAAGTATAAGTGACATGCTTACTCTGTTTCAGGCACTTTCAAGATCATAGTTTATTTACTGTAGGTAAAAAGCTAGTATACAGATTAAGGGATTTCTTAAATTTCAACTCTACAGTTATACACCATCTAGTATTCTTGTTCTGAATATTAACCAAAAGGTTTCTAAACACCTGTAAGCCCCACTATAAATCTGCATTGGTATGATGAAAAAAGTATAGAAATAAATGCTTAATTCTTTCAATGCATAATATTTACACTGAGAAATCAATGGGAAATAACAAGCAGCGGCAAAGAGGCAATAAATTTTAAAAAGCCAGGGTTTTATATAGGTTTTGGGTTTTTTTACAATAGTGTGCTAATCAGCATAATTGTATATATAAAAATTAAAATATAGCAGAGCATCCCATTACAGATATCTGAATTCTCTGAACTGCTGCCATTACTTGCTAACCATTTACATGCAACACCTGCTAGGACTTTTTGTTTTTGAAGTGTCAAATAGTTCAAGGTTTATGAGACAAACATTCATTTGTGTACAAAACAAAAAAACGCACTCAAGAATTGTACTGGTCATGAGTCTTTTCCATACAGAAGTGGAGGGAAAGAAAAAAGTACCAATGATAGAAAGCAGTCTCTTTCCATTCACTAATTTTTAAAGGCAATGCATAGACTGAAAATACCTGGATGGCAAACTCCAGACACTCTGGAAACAAACAGCTTTCACACACAGGACCTCTGCAGGAGGCCTTTCTTTGCATCAGATGGCAATGGCTGACAGCAAATAAGGGGCACCAGGTGTACAAGTAAGTAGATCTTGCAAAATACTAAGATGGGGCAGTTGTTAATATACAATTTGAACTATATATACACAATATAATGGAATGTATCCCCTCCCAAAACTGGTTTATGAAACAATTGGACCTTTCTAAACTAGTGTTATGACTCAGCTATCATTCTAATGAAAATATAAGTACACAAGAGACCTGCATGAAAATTAAAATTTATGGGGCATTTTACAGGAACTATTGACAAAGCTGCTTAATGGCATTTCTGCTTTTTAAGTAATTTTGTTATATGTAATTGAAAATATCTGTGTATAAAATGTCCTGACAGACACTTCAACATGGAGCTTTGGTGACAAACCACTTCAATAACAATGAGGTGAAAAATTAAACAAAGTATTTAAGGTAACTCAAACTGAATAGGAAATGGAATGCCAATATGGCAGTTCACCCTTCTTCTGTTGTTTTAAACAGGAAAGTCTCTTGTACCAGCAAAATCCTGTATACAGATAGAGAAGGAGGGAATACACCACTTATAATTCCCATTAAACAAAAGCCGATTCATCATGTGAGAAGGTACAAATTACAGAAAACATGAATAGTCAATAAAAGAGAAAAAACTGGTTTACATGAAAGAAGAGAGAACGCTTCAGTCTGAATGCAGTTACTTTGTGAAAGCTGCTACAACAGCCCACAGAACCTCATTCGTGTTGGTTTTCATACATTCAACCTCAGGGTCTAAATCCAGGAGCTGCCGCACTCTCTTTGTGGCTAAATCATACTGCTCATCCAGGAGGGGGGCAAAAGCGTTCTCCAGGACGTCTGAGGCGTGGGCTAAGTACACGAGCGCCAGCAAGCGCTTGTCCATGCGGTGGGGGTCGTTCACCCACTTGTCAAGAACTGCCTCCTGGACCTTCTTGATGAGGCGCTGTTTGATGTTGTTGTTGGTGAGAGGGTGCGTGGTCATGTCAAAAAGAAGGAAGTTCTGTTTCTCTGTTGTCAGTACACCTTTTTCCACTAGATTTTTAGCTAGCCGCTCGCGGACATTTCGTAGTTGGTAGTGCAACTTGAGTGGGTTCCATGTTTCACCTAAAACAGCAAGAAAACCACACAGCAGTCAGACAAAGTTTAAGCTGCACTGCTGCAATGATTTTTTTCCCCCCTCTGTGGCGCAGAATGAGCTGTCAAAATCACAGAGCAGACTACAAGACACTGTGCTCCTGTCAGCATTTCTCTGATCCCTGCCATGGAGGCAGAGACCAGGAGAACCTCCTTGGAGCAGCTCTGGGGTACACTGACAGTTTGGATGAAACGATAGCTAAGCCATGTCTTGATTACAGATATGAAAAATAAACAAAAACCTTGTATTGTAAAATAAAAAAAAACCAATCAGTTATGCAGTATTTATTTAAATAACAATAAAAATAAAGTAAAATTAAGCACCTTTCTACAGTCTTTTACCATGTCAGAGACCAGGAGAAGTGTTACTGCTTTTCTTCTGCCACAGAGACAAGCTAATGCATAGTTACCCAGTGTATTTCTTTATTTCTGCAGGTTTCCACTCCTCTCCCCCTTCCTGTCTCCACCATATGAAACAGTGACCATGCACTGTGAGTGTGTGTGGGGCACAGGAGTGCCCACATGAACCATGTATTAGACAGAGTCTTTAATGCTTCTATATAAATTATTTCTAATGCCTTTTGTTACAGCAGCAGAACTGGGCCCTTCAGAGTGTGTGACTGTATGCATAGAGGAAACTGACAAAGGACAAAATCAGCATCAACAGCTCCAACTAAAACTGTTTACCACTGAAAATTCTACCTTTGCTTAAGAGCTTATTTAACAGGCTAAAAATTTTAATTCCAGCTTACTTAAGAATTTATCATAATCTCCTCCTGATGTCAAGGACCTATGCATTTTAAGGGGCAAGAAAAGGAAAAGTTTTAAGTATTTCTTAAATAGATGGAGGTTTTCTATAAATGATATGAGAATTTCTGTACCAAACTTTAAAAAATTTATTGATTAGCATAAAATAATAACAACAACTGTAAGCCACAGGTGACTTTGAGGTTTCTCCCACTGTGATGGAGGGTGACACACACTGTATCCAAGTAACAGTCAAGATAAGCAAACAAATGAGGTGACTCCCACTGCAGAGTGAAAGGCAGAAAACCCAACCAGGCCTCAACTACACAAGTCCAACTACACATCACTGAATGCGATTCCCCAGTTTGATCATAAACAAAACTATCACACAAACAAAAAAAAGTGGTTTCCTTATTACCTTCTACCGGGCAAAGGCTACTTCCTAGATTTTTGTGCAGTTGCCATGCGGCTGAAAGTCAGTGCTGTGGTGACACCTTGTGACCAAGCTCTTCAATTACACAGACACTTTGCAGACACGGAGATGTTTGCTACATCTGCAGGAAACCTGACATTTTGCTCCAAACGTCTATATTCCCTACCTTTGCTTTCTTTAGAGGCTACCTTGTAAACATCAGCCTGGAAACATCACCTTACATGTCCACATATTTATTCACATGACGGCTCTGAACTCACATGTAGTACTGTAACTCCAAGCAGCACTCTGCATCATTGACAACCATGAGTAATTTTTTTTCCAGGATTGACCTGGTCCCCAAAGGCACAATTCTAACAGAGTTTATGAATTTATTAAATAAAGCAAAATAAAGCAAAATAAAGCAAAACCAGTCAAACAAAAAAAATAAAAACCCCCACCAAGACCCACTGAAATATTTTTCTTCAGAAGGACAGATCTCTAAACCACGGGAACCAAAGAACACTAATGCCATCCAAGAATTAGGAATTAATAAACATATGTTAGTAAAAATTATTGATTCAAACCTTAGCCACAGCCCTGATGATAACTATCTTCACAGAGCCAAAGCTCAGCAGGGTCAGGAAAGCCTCAGCTTAACTCAAAGAAAACCTACAACACTAGTTCATTCATTAGCTGACCCTTTTTGAGCCAGTCCTAACTTGATGTGCACTGCACTGGGAAAGGTGGTGAAATGTCAGCACAAATTATGTATTTGGGACAAGAAAAATGAATTGTTTTTGCCGGCCGTAAGAGGCAAGGGGAGCTGAGTGAGAACTGAACCGCACAGCTCCGCAGCAGCCGTGCCCCTCCTGACATGTAGTGCAGCCTCCCCCCTGCCCGACAGCCAAGGAGCAGCAGAGGGGGGATGGCAAGGACCTGAGAATGAATGGTGTGCATGAAGGCTGTTTAAGGTGGTGCAGAATGAATGGCAAGAACAAAGAAATCAGGAAAGCAGAGAAAGGCAAAGAGATTTTGCTCATTTTTGCAGCTTATCAGTTTTAAGAAGTAGCAGATTTTACACAGGCAACTTCCAAATCTCATTACCCTCAACCTCACAGCCACATTGTTGACAATGAGGGTCAACAGTGCAGGGTTTTTTCCTGTGCTGTTTGCACAAATGAAGCACAGCTCTGATCTACTCCAAGAAAGCTGCATTTATGTGCTTTGTGAAAACGGACGAAGGCTAGTGATCAATTCTGTCTGCAGCTCAGCCTGGAGAGGAGAAGGCTCTAAGGAAATCTTGCTGCAGCCTTTCTAGGCTTGAAGGGGGACTGCAGAAAAGATGGGGTCAGACACTTTAGCAGAGCCTGGGACATGAACAATGGTTTCAAAGTGAAGGAGAGCTGGCTGACATTGGATACAAGGAAGAAGTTTTTCACAATCAGACACCACAATGGATTGCCCAGAGAGGTGGTGGATGCCTTGTCCCTGGAAGCATCCAATGTCCAGCTGGATGGTCCAATGGAAGGTGTCCCAGGTGACTGCAGAGGGGCTGGACTAGATGGCCTGTGAAAGTCCCTTCCACCCAAACCTGTTCAAAATTCTATGATCACTGACACTTCATTCTTTCTCAACTATTTATTAGCTTTACAGGGAAAGCTGTGTGCAAAGTACTCATCCTGAAGACTTTGTTTTGATCAACAAGAAGTATCTAACATTTAAAAATATTTATTATGTTTCTTCATTTAATGAAAAAATAAAACTCCTAACACTTTATTTTTTCTTTATGATTAATGGCCAAATCACCCTCAAGTTTTATGTGAGAGCTATGAGCTCTTCACCTCCTTTCTTTACTGAAAGATCTGAATACTCAGTGCACACGCTCAGGCTCCAAACTTCCACCAACCATCATTTCCAAACACAGGGAAAGGCAGTCACATCTCCAGGGTGCAGTCCTGATTTACTTCAGAGTCAGCAGAAGGCACCTCTTCCACTGAGCTGAGATGTCCTCTGACACTTCCATACAGATCCTTTCCGTACCAAGTTAAGTCAAAAGCAACAGTTACTTATATTTGATTAAAGGCTACAATCAACAAGAGACTACCCTAGAGGACAGACTAATTAACTTTTTTGCATATTTTCTCTCAAAAAATCTTGCAATATAATCTCTAGTGATGCCAGATAATTAGCTTTATTTGGGTAAAAAAAGCAAACACGTTACGTGCAAGGCTTACCACTAAGCAGTTCAATCCAATTTTGTACTGTTTCAGGAGGCTGGGTCTCTTTTATGTGTTTCAGAGCTTCATCAAGCAGAACATCCCCTGTAGGAGCATCTGACTTGCAAATCACCTAAGAATGAATAAAACACAGTATTTTGACATAATTCATATATGACAAACACACCCATCAATAAAAATCCTACCTGTTAGGAAAACCAAAATAATTTTTTTTTTTAAATAACAAACTCTCTCTTAAGAATATGCAGCATTGAAAAAGGCAAATTTTCATTATCAAAAAAAAGTAGTATGTGTTTTAATTCAAAATACCTTAAGTCTGAGGTTAATCTGTAACTTAAATTAACCTTAATGGGCTAAAATTAAAAGCTGTATTTTGAAGGAAAGTAACTCACTTATCTAGCTAGGTCCATTACTACCTCTCAAGAACAAAGTATATTGCACTAAATCAGTTTCTGAATACAGTCTATTTTTCTGCTTCAAGTCAATTTATTCAAAATACTGAGTAGAACAATAAGGTTGCATGAAAATAACAACAAAAAAAGGTATAAAAACTAGTTTTCTTCAATATATGAAGAGAGAAAAATAGGTTCATGACAACATCTGGAAGTTTTGCAGCTCTGAAGAACACACTGCCAACTAATAGAGTTTCATTTAATTACAGTTAAACCACATGTACTAGGGAAAATACATATGTACTAATAAACCCCTTAACATGCAACAATAAATGCAATACAATATAAGTCTCTTATTTAACTTCTAAAATTATTTGAGTTCTTCACTCAGGAAAGCACAACAAAAAAACTGATTCAGAGGAACATAATAAAATTCAAAAATATAACTGCTTGTTTACCAGTATAAGTAGTTACAGACACCATGCAAAAAAATACAATTTTTTTTCAGGAAACAAAATCAAGAGCACCAAATGACAGCTTACAGATTAAACTAGCTCAAGTTAGTATGTTTAAATAAAATCCATCTCTATTTATAGAAGAATTACTACAGCTAATAATAATACTACTACAGTTAATAGTAATAATAATAGCTGTTATTATTGTTGTTGTTACTATTATATCTGGCAATTTAAATAGTTTACAAACCAGCACTTTACAAGCATCAGGGAAAAGTACCGGGTGATTGACATAAAAATGAATACATCAACACAATTCCATATATATATATATATATATATATACACACATATGAACAACAGGAAATGAAAGCTCTTATTTTTCTTAACACTTTAGAGTAGTCAGAAAGGTGTTCTGGAAATGTCATACTGTTCCATAGTCCAGGGAACATCCTGTTTCTTCAGAGATGCTGGTCCTTAGCCTGATTGTAAAAAAATATTCTTTATTCCAATTTTTCAGTGATGAATCAGGTACTAGATTTGCCTGGTACTTATCAACTAAGGAAATTTCAATTATACAGAATATTTAATTTGCATTTTTCAGAATACAGCTCTGTAATTAAGCAAAGCTAAAAGATTAAGCACAGATTTTAAAGTAAACTTCATTTTCTAGTTTTAATACAAAAATTCATTCTTGCATGAATTGCTCAGAATTGTCAGCAATAAAATACTGAAGAAAATCTGCCAAGGATTTTTTGGAATTCCTTTTGATTCTAATAACTATCAATTTGGTTTGCATCTGAGCCTGTAAGGCAATGTAGAGTACCATCTTCTATTCTCAATAACCATTTACAAACCTCAAAATTCATTTATTTGCTTCTAATATTGATGCCAGTAGACAGAACTCCAAAATGGTGTGACAATTACATATTCTTAAGCCAAATTTACAAGGATGTTGCCATGTGTAACACATCATATCCACTTAGAAAGTCTCACTAAGGTCCATCAAGTCCCTCTTGTCCACTCTTTTCTCAGTCTCATTTGACTCTCTAGGGCATTCAATCATAGATTTAATGCATCTTGACCCATTCTGAAGTACAAAATACTATCAGAAGAGATCAACCTGATTTAAGGCTTTAAGTGAAAATCATAGTAGCTATCATTCTTTCGAGTTAATTATATTAAAGCCACACTTAGCTGGTTATAGATCTGTGCTACTGCCCAAAAAACTTGAGTTTACTCTCCCTTCACCTCACCTTATCACTTGTGCCCCACCTGATGACAAGATCAAGAGAGTGGTTCCATTAAAAACCAAACTGATCAAAGTAAATTATTTCACCCCAGAATTACAACCTTGGATGTATTATGAGACAGCTCTTTCCACTTATTAGGCACAGTATTTATTTCACAGCCAAAGCCAAGGGCATGGGGAGCAAAGCCTGCAGAAGCAGGACAAGGAGGACAATTGACAGAGTAGAGACTTAAATCTGGCCAACACAGAAACAAAACTGAACTTTAGTGTTAATGGAAAACTTCAAATAAGGTGCAAAATAACACAAGTCATTCACAAGACTGATTTCTAAACTGATGGAGGTGCTGTGTTTAGGGATTTTATTTGCAGGGAAGTACTTAAGCAGAAAACAACCTTCATCTAAATTTTAAATTAATGTCTATTTTTATAGAACCCTCCTGCCTGAAAACTGAAAAGTATCTCAAATACCTTACAACAGCAGAATAAGAAAACCTCTGAATTGTGTAGATTTTAGATCACTTTAAACAAACCACATGATAAAATTTAACAAAAAACATGCAACCACGATCAAACAAAACCCAATCACAACTCAGACCAATAATTTTGCTTGTATTCTTTCGTGAATATACATACAGGTTATTTTTCCATTTTCTTAAAAAACCCAGCAACCTCACAGTTAATATTTCAAGTACACAGAACTGACAAGGTTTTCACAGAATGAAAATAACTCCTGACTGAATGCCTAAGAAGATTACTGAATGCCTAAGGAGCCAAAAGCTCTGGAGGAAAAAAAAATGTGCGAACTAATCAATGCTGAATATGCTTAAACGAGGCTAAAAGAAGTAGGGACTGTTTGTCGGAACAGAGGTTCAATTTTTCTGAAGTGAAGGAAGCTGGGAGAAGGTTAGGGAATTCACAAGCTTGCCTTAAAATTTAGAAAAGATAATATTGACAGAGAAATGTGCCATAAGAGAATTTATTTGGGGTGGACAGACAACATTTGACCAGATTTTCAATAGGCTTATTTTACAAGTGTCCTCTAACGCTGATGAAGTAAAAATTCTTCCAAGGGCATGACTTTGCACATTTTGTACAAAGGGAAAATTCAGTGGTAAAAGTAAAAAATTAAGCCCTCAAATCTTCAGCCCACTTCTACAAAGGACCGTGGAGATGTGGCCATCTTGAAGGTCAGAGAGCACAACCAATTTAACACACCAGCCTCATGCTTGAACTAGACAGTTTTATTTTCTCAGGGGTCCCAAGAACAATGATGGTTTCCTTCCCATGCAATGCAAGCAAAACTGCAACATTGTGTGCACCAGAAGTAAACTGGTGGCTTGCAGGACACATCTGATGTCTGGCAGTTGTCTGTTCCTTTCAGCGTGAGCCCACATCCCACCGGCATTGCAAAATCCAGTTCCTTTGGCAGACTGTGGCGGGCAGTGACCGCTGCCACCACGCCCCAGCCAGAGCCGCTGCCAACGGCTGGTCAGCAACAGCACCAGAAACACATCCAGGGAACAAAACACGGGCACAGAACAGGTACCAGAGATGTTCCAAGGCACTTCATCTCATCACGGAAACAACTTTTAACTTAGCACATCTGCCTTAGGTCATTACTCAGAATCATCATCTTCACATAAAGAAAAAAACCCCCAGGCTTTTTCTTAGAACCAGCTGTAATTTATAGCTCCTGTACTGCGTGGAGCCTGACAAGTGAATGTGACCATTCTCCTGCACTTACCTTTCTCGTTAGCAGACTTTTGCGCCTCATTCCACAGGCCTCCAGCTGGAGACGCCCCCGCAATGCCAATTCAATTAACATACAGCCACGCAATCCCGAGGAGATGCAATCATTCCAGAACGATGTGTAACCCTGTGAAGAAGGAAAGACAGTAAGATATCTCCATCTCCCCTGAAAGAGAACAGAAAAAGGGCCTTGCTGTGTTCTCTAAGCAGTTCTCCTGCTTTCACGCTTTTGAAGTAGCGGCACTAGTCACTATCATTCCCGCCCTGAAAACATGAAAGAGAAACAGTCCCATCCTCTGTTAGCTTTGACACTCAGTCTCTGCCTTTTGAAGAACTGGGAATCCTCAGGAAAATGATACAGAATGAAAGAGGGCAATATCAAGAACCGTGAGGTATAAAGTGTAGTTTTATACACAGTCAAAATAAGATACCTTTAAGACATCAAGCATTTGGCATTACTGACATCACATGGCTTTATGAGTGACCAAGAAACATTAATGTGATTTTACATGCATAAACAATGTAGCACTGAGAAAGCAATAATAAACTAAAAGTGGATATTAAGTTTTAACTATGGAGTACACTGGAAAACATAAACATGGCAATCAACACAAATCACAGAACAAATTATTTTGGCTTGAACATAATAAACTAAAAGAAAAAAGCTTTCAAATAAATATTTATAACAGCTACTACTTTGTCATTTAAATCCCTTGAAAATATGTGCTTTTACAGCTTGAAGCATAGTTCTTATACAAACTGCAAAACTGCAAACCACATTTATTCCACCAAGCACATCTCACCTACTGTGATTTCTCTATACTTCTGCATTGACAGCTGTCTGCTTAAATGGTAGAACAGACCACTTGACCCAACACATTTACTCATCAGTATCTAGAAACAACTATTGACTTTTGTACTCCATTGTTCAACAATTATGACCAAAAAAAATTTTACAAAAGTAATTATTTTACATGGAGTAGCCAACAATGTTCTTGCATATTTTTTTAATATTTGAGTATCTCAGATAAAAGTAAAATCATTGGGAAATGTTCTGAGAAATGTTTGATATGATTCATAAAGATCTTTCCAATGTCCTCTAGTGAAGCACTTCTGGAAATACCAACTTTGGGATACTTTATAGAAAGACGCTGTACACAAGACAAGGGGGAAAGAGCAGAAGAATGTTCTGCTTTTCATAAAATTGTCATAACCAAGAACCAAGACTAGCTTAAAACAAGAGCAAGCCAATTTTATTATTTTTACAGATGAAAGCTGCCAACATATAAAGATATAAGGGGCATATACTTTAAGTCTACTAAATTTACAAACCAGTCCCTCACTAATGACATAAATTACAGCTTTCCATGAATGTGAGAATACTTGTTTCAATTTTGCACTCAGGTACTTTCAAGAGCTGTATTATATACATGACCAATACTTATGAAAAGACTACAAAAGCCCTGAATCTCTAAGGTAATTACCAAAATAGGTCCCATATATTTATTTAAAACACCATAAATATGAGTTTGGAAAGGCATGTGAGAAGTTATCTAATCAGCCTTCTACTCTAGAGCTGATACTTTGCAGGTATCAGCTACTCATATAATGCCATTCTGTAATTAAGATTTTGGTTGGCACCAGATGTTTTTTGCCAAATAACACACATGATAAAGCGCAGTATTTGCTTGAGCGGTAAGAGATATGACTCCTACATTCTATTTCCAGTCAGTCTCTTTACATGATAATTTTTGAAGTCAGACAATACATACGCAAACTAAAAATCTACAGCACAAACTCACAGGCACAATAAATTTACACTTCTTTATATTCATAGAAAGTTTCAGATTATTATGCAAACGATTAAAGTGCTGATTCTTGTTCTCTTTTTTTAGCAATGAAAGCTGAATTTATTTTTTAAATTACTATTTTTCAATGAAGTGACTTTTCACCACTCCCAGCACCAATTACCAGATGTAAACTCCTCTGTTCCAGTAGTTAACATGGATGGCCATAGGCTGAGGGTTGCAGAGAAATGCAGGCTCACTCATGAGACAAGTCAGGTCAAAAATGACCACCTGAGTCTCTAGTCCAACCTCCTGCTGCAAGCAGGTTCAGCTGTGAAGTCAGGTCGAGTTGCTCAGGGCTCTATTTAAGCATGTCTCAAAAGCCTCCAAGGATGGAGACTGCACAACCACCCAGAAGTTTTTAACCAACTAGCCCAGAAAGCCAGTTGAAAAATATTACATCCTTCACAAATGGAGCTGCTTGTTTTGGTGGGTAGATGACAGTGAAGCCATGAGAATGCATCCTGTTGTCACCAACTTCTTATTTTCCTTCTGCCCCCCAGACTCAGAGCACACAGGTGATACTCTAGAGAAGGAACATTATATTTCCACACACAGAAATTGTACACCTATTAACAGAGTCAGGAAAGGGATTCTTTTCAATCCAATTAACTGATCTTTCCAGATCATTCTGGTAGATGAATGAGTTGGTTTTGACACCTAATGCAAAGATACCAGACAATCGAAGGAACTTTCACAGAATATCAGTTCAGCACACAACAGTCTAACTAAATCATCCTTTAAATTAACTCAGTCTGCCTGGAGCAACTAGAAATTAATGAGAAGCCCTTATCTTTGATATTCCAAACACGCTCTTGACTCCTACTTTAATTGGTATATAGCATAACTAGAAAAGATGCTCAAAAGAGAAACAAAGGGGTGGAGATTAATAATTTATGGGGAGGTGGAATGGCAAAATAGAAAAATGCACTATTTGTAAGGAAACAACGGCTAAAAGATAATAAACCAAGCTAGCTCACAGATTAAGAGTCAGTACCCAATTTCTTTTCTGTTTTTCCACTCAATTGCTTTAACAGGAAGGCAGAAGTTTTAAAAGAAATTTTAAAACTTCTTTAAAAAACAAGAACAATAATGAAGTTTGACAGACAGCACCCAATCTGTAAACCACACAGAGACCAGGATGAAGTCAATGTTCACTGGGGGAATTGTCATCCTCCCATCCCTGAATGCAACCTGTCCACTGCTCATTACAGCACACAGAACAAGACAGGGACATGGTTTTTAAAACTGTTCATTTATTCCAATTCCTAGCAGTCTCAAAACACTTGATTGAAGATCAAACACCACTATGCAGAAATGCAACTCATTCTATTATTTAATGCTCTTAAACAATGCTAGTTTTCTCACAAATACAATACCAAGTATTTTTATTTCATCCCTCTTCCTGCAAACTCTCTAACTCAAAGAAATACTTATTTCATTAAAGTTGCTAAGCAGCAGGGGGTAAGACTTACAAAGCAGGAGATTATTTTTATCTGACAGCAATCACACTAGAATAGCACTTTAAGCTATGAATAGCTTGCAAGACAAAACTTTAAATCTACAATGACTCAAAGATCAAAAAACTATTTACAACTGTCATGTTTATTTACACAAATACAGCATAAAAGCATTTTTCGTCAGACCTGACCTAGAAACTTTCAGCTAAAAACTAGTTTTGCTAGACAAGCAAAAAGGGAAATTAGAATAAAGTTTACATCAAATACTTGTTTCCATACTAACTTTGAAAGTTCGACTTTCCACCAGGATATGGCAAAGCACAGAGCTGAGACTAAGATCCTCTTTCCACTTTGAGAGTAAGTTATTTAAAATCCATGTTCATTAGGCCATTTCTTTCCCACCAGCTCCTGTGGCATTTATTCACTTTCTCCTATTCACTTGCCTTCTACCAACTTCTAGCTCACACAGGTATTCCCCTTTAGTTTTTTATTAATCACTTGAAACTGCCAACTATTAAACAGTCCATTGTATAACAGAGGCCAGTTCCCAAAACTACCTTATTTTCCACTTCCTGCTTCTGCTTAGTCTCTTTAGAGACATTGTTACTCGAGATTTTAAAATTCATAAGGTTGTTTGTAATTTTTCATTTCTTTAAAGAAGATTGCTAACACCTTATCTGTGATCCAACAGGGCACTGCACCCAGGACCACTACAATTTCGTAAGTATGTAAAAAAAATCAGTGAGAAGACAAAAAATGATCAAGATATGTGTCTCAAGATACTTGGTGCCATGTTAGTGATTTCTATACAATTAAGGCTGCTTTAAGACTTGCACAAAACTTCAAAATAATTTCACTTAAGCACAAAACAGCCAACCTTCACAGATAAACGACTCTCACAGCTTCCAGGCTACTGTCACACTAACTCTATGTGAAACAAACAAACAAAAAATAACTAAAAAAAAACCCAAACAGAAAGACCCCACTGAATCAACATCACTATTTTCTGTTTCCCAAGTGCAATTTGAAGTAACCCAGCAGTAACAGTGCAAAAAATGCAATTAAGCTGTAGATGTCATCTCACGTTTATGTAGAAGTACTCCCTAACGGATTAAAAAGTTAAAAAAAAGAAAAAAAAAAGATAACTTTCTTAATACAACATAGAACAAAAGACTCAGAAAGAACTGGGTAATCTTTTACTCAAGAATTTTTTTATTTATCAGAGCTGTTGAAAATCTCTTCCCACTACAAGAATATATATTCTTTCTTCACTTCTTCAGGTAACTCGGAATAGGTGACCAGCAGTTCTACCATACCCGGCACAGACAAGAAAGGAGCAGGGCACAGCAAAAAATCCATGAAAATATCTCAGATTCAAGAGAATGAAAGCAAAATGCTTTCAGAATTACAACTCTGAGGCTTCAAAACACACACATGGTAATATAAATAAATATGATGTGTTTAACTCATGTGGTTAAGGGCAGCGGTTTACAGAACACAGACCGCAGCTGCCAATGCATTCTAATCCACAGAGTCTCAAGCTATTGCAGATTACTTTGCAGATCACAGAGCCATTGCAATTGGAAATCAGCAGCTTTTAAAAAAGCATCATAAAGTCATGTAACAGTATGTGAAGGTAAATTGTGGGTTACTAACGCCTACTCTCCAAAAAAATAAAGCATTTCTTTATTTTAACTTAACAGGTCCCTCAGGCCTATCCTCAGATCCACACAGCCTCATATTTATTATCACAGGTCAGTGTTAGGTCAAAGTTTTGGCTCTGACTCAGACTCAATTTACATTTATGAGGAACCACAACAAAAGTTTCTCTGGGATAATGCACATAATACCACCCAGTCTATACTTCTCTTACTAAAAGCCTTTTCATTTTAAATTCAAACTAAATAGTATTCCTTAGACCCTCACCTAGCACCCTTTATGAAAACATAAACTAAAACATCTATAATAAATAACCAAAATAAGCCAAACAATCAAGGGAACCTTCTAAAGGAGAAACACCACTACAGCTACCCAAACCCTTGAATTCCTGTTCTCAAGAAACTCCAAATTTTTCTATTATGAAAGACACAAACAAAAAGACTTTGAAATTTGGTAAACAATGCAATTTCTGAAACTTCATGTACAGACGAAACAAATAAAATATTGATTAAACTCTTTCCAGCCATGGCAGCTCAATCAGAAGGGAAGCTGGCCAACTAACAGCAGAAGTGAAAAACTACAACTCCTGAGGAGTTTGGGAGTCCCAGCTCTGAGGTAATACACCTTCCAGTCTTGTCAGAAAACATCAAATCCTTAGATTCTGGGTTTCTCAGCTAGGAGGCACAATCCAGGTTAAAGAAAGCTTTCACATTAGTAAACCGTAAATTCTGAATTTACAGGTACCCTGTTCTCTATTAGAATAGTATTTCAGCCAAAAAAAAAATTGCAAAAAACTCTACCTAGATTATAAAAAATAAAAATCAGACTTCCCAAGCTTGCTGGAGTTTGCTGGTACTTTCCTCTGCATAGATGGCACTCAAACACTCTGTCGAGGGCAGCAACATAAAAGCTCTGAGACACAAAACTGTGGGTTTGTTTATATACAAACAAGCGTTGAGCTTTTCTAAACAGGTGTTTCTTCTTTGCTTTCTATTCTTTCCAATGTGCAGCAAACTATTTTTATGTTCTCACAAATCACAGATGACAAACACACTGGAAAATTACTTGCAGGTCCAATTAGGGGCTCTTGCCAAATGCACATGCCAGAATAATAAATATATAGTTTGGGGACAGATAAAACCACAATGTTCAGTTCTACCGCTCAGATGAGCATAAGAGGAAACAGTCATCAAGAAATCTAAGCCTGAGATGGACTATCTAAAGTGAATGTGGAACTTGGAAAAAAAAACTTCTCAAAGTCAGTTCAGATCACCTGTAGGACTGGAAAAGGTAAATTAAGTCATCTGCTGGTATAAATTTTATATGAGCTGGTTTTCATTTTGAATACCACAATTAGCAAAGACTCTACTTACATCTAGCATTTATACAGCAGTGTCATGGAAGAAAAATGTACCTGCATGCTCACTGTGTGCAGTTAATTCTGAGAAAGATTAATATTTTATATATATATATATATATATATATATATATAAATGTATATATAAATGTATATGTATATTCAGATTTCTTTTCTTAGAGGTACTAAGAGTGGCAGGGAGAAACACCAGGGGAAAAACAGGAGGAAAAGAAACAGAACAAAATGATACCCCAGAGTTCAATTACTTCCCCAGCACAAGCAACCCTTGTGAATCACTACTTTTTACCTTGGAGAGATTAATTTTGGTTTTACTGACCTTTCAAATCAATGCCACCACATCACATTTTAGCCTGGCATAAAACCTTGCAGGTAACTGGAGAAGCTACATCCTTCCCCATATCTTCATTTTTAGCCATTTGAGGACTAAACCAAGGAAGAAGTCCAAAGCCTGAACTGCTGTTGAAGACAAAAGCAGTTCTTCACTCCATGGACACACACTCCATGCTGTTCTCTCACCCGAGCCCACAGCAGCATTTTTGTAGTCAGCCAGATGAGCAAGTGGTCTTTCTGAGAGCTAATTGACATTCTCCTCACCTGATTCACCATGCAGGTGAGCAAACTTCAGAGACAGCACAGAGGAGGGAAAGAATGTGGTTGGGACAGACAGCAAAATGTAACAGCATCCCATTCCGTGACAACCCACACTTCAATAGATGAACTGCATTCAAACCCCGAATAGCTTTTATAATCTGAATTGTTTCAGCTAGAACTTAGTCTTTGGGATGAAGAACAGAGGAAAAAAATTATCTATTATTGGGATACCTGTGCTAAAGGCACTTATGACCAAAATATGCTCAGAAAAGACAAAACATGCAGCTCCCCATTTCGGACTTCAGCAATGACTACCCTGATGATCATAAACTGGAAGTTACATTATTTAAATCTGGCAGGGCAGCAATAGCATCCCTTTCTGATTCTCTGAAGAAAGAGCAAGTTCTTTCAGAGGCACCTACTGGACTATTATTAACCAACACAAAACACAGAGAGAACATAATAATATTAATAAAATCATCATCTGTCACCCACTTGAAACCTACTGCAAAAGACAAGCAAAGAAAATTTATCTTGAAATACAACTGTGGCAAGTTGTATTTCATAATGAACTTAATCACAATTGTGACAGAATTTTCACTCTTTCAGTCAACAAGTTCCTCCCTCAAGCAGTAGTTTTGTGATGACAGAAAGACAGCTGGGGAGAAAAGAAGGGAAAGGATTAACAGCACACACTGTCCAGGTGGTCTGCAGCAGGTGAAGAGTTATTAGGAAGTTTGGTCTGCAACAATTTTCATGTCAGAGATGTCTGCTTCCTTCTCCCTACATCCTATCTCCCAAGTAACAATTGGTCACAAGCAACTTAACAATTTTAATCTGCTTCACAACTATGACTGCTTATGAAACAAACACTGACTAAAAGTATTTTGATTTTTAATGAAGAGTACAAGTGGAATGAAAGGCATTGTGCTATCATAGTCTCAAAAGAGACAACCACCATCTTAATACACCGTTTCCCTTAAGTAGTCTCTCAACAACTACTAATACTACTTTGAATTTTCAAAAGCAGTTACATCCCCTGAAGAACTTCTACAACACATCTCCTTAGAGCTGCTCCCAAATCCAAATAGGCAAAGTACAAAATATAAGCAGAACATAGAGAAAAAGGGTAACAACAGCACTTGGTTTACTATAAATAATGTTTTAGCATAGAATTTCAGCTCATTCTGGTGACCCAAAAGCCTAATTTTAAGCATTCCAAATGCATCTATCACCAGCATTCTTCTATAACAGAAACACTATGTTCTCTTGGATTAAATGGAGATACCATCTGACAGCACTAGGAGAGGACAAAGAACAGTATGGAGCATTGTCTTCTCACACCTGTACATGATTCTGTTCCTATCCTTTCTAGCTGAAGGTGAAACTGCTGACTGGAACTGCTGATTGCAGAAACATAAATGGTCTGACAGTGCTGCAGGTAAGCAAACCTCTTCTTTGTGGTAACACAAAGGCAAGAAGAAACCTCAGGCAAATCAAAGTCAGTAACTGAGTTACTGGGCAATAAAACAGAAATAAGTTTACGTATTCTTTAGCTATAAAAAGCTGTTAAAAGTTAGTAATTTATTTAGGAATGTCATCACTCTATAAGGAACAACTGATACAGTTTTGCATCTCTTGAATGGGGTCAGAGTCAGCAAGACGGATGCTATAGATGCTTAACTTAATCCCAAGTGTGTTTATTATAGTGTCCAACAAATCTGACACCTGACTTTTTCAGTCAAAAACTTCAACTACATAAATTTTAGATTATCCCTTAGAAATAAGGAACCCTTTTAAAAAGCAAACAAAAAAAAAAGGAAGCCTTTCCTTCCAGCATGCTGTTACAACAAGCTTCACAGCCTAATAGAGGCAAACTGGTCTTGGAATGCAAGAACACAAAATTCAAAAAAGTCCACAAACTTTTCCAAGTTTTCAATGACAAACAGAAATGTTGGTCAGTGCTTGAACTCCTCTTCTGCAGCCAGCCACCATTTGTTCCACCTCAGCTAGGTCCTTATACAGACCTCTGTGAACCTCTGACTTAGCTTCAGAAGCCTTAGATGGTATAAACATATAAAGCACCTCAAAGTCCAGCAAGAACCAATTAAAAGTCATTCTGCCACTCTAACTAAACATAGTTATTGGAATGTGGGGAAAATGCAAAACAGAAAACAATTACAGAAGATGAGGAAAAGGAAAAACTATTGCAACATTCATTGAATATAGGCTGTAATGTCCAAAATTGAATTCTCAAGGCAAAGGAAGACTGCTGTCAGCAAAGGTATCTCATGTGAACTGATCCATTTTCATCTTCAGGGAACCAAAAAGATATGTTCTTTTCTTTCCAATGCAGGTTACTGTAATTTATTTCAACCTGAATGTAATCACAGCACAGAAGCTGCAGCAGGCAGTAAGTCCCAAACAATACAAGCTGACATAGTCAAATTATGCATATGCTTTAATGACCCAGCACTTCTTACTTTCTAATATACATTAAAATACATATTTCAGTTTATTAGCTCTTAATAGCTATCAACTTATTACCTCTAAGAAAATCTCATACTCCATGACACTACAGTACTGCACAATGGCAGACAGATTTAAAGAGAAAACCAATTCCAGCTTCTCTGGCAGCATTCTTTGGCAACTTCCAAATCAAGTTCTTTTGGCAAGGAACTGTATGGCTTAGCCCAAAATAAAATAAAATGTTCAGGGTTAGGGTGTCTTGCTTGAACAACTCTTCAATAATAGCTTTAATCTTTTCCCCCGTCAATGGACTTATCAAAAAGGACAGACAAAAAACATCCCGCACAAAACAATTCTGGAATACAAGAATGATAGTTAAGCTGAGAACACATTCATTTTTCCCCCCTGCTTAGATTCCAAGACACTAAGCAATCCTGAAACACAAAGCTGAATTTTGGTTCAGACAACAATATGTTTCAATAAAATTCTTAATTATTAGCAAATTCTAAAAGACTAACCCTCCATTTTCCTTACTAAATGGTTTTTACACATACTGTCTATCATATATTGATTTTCACTGTTTCTACAGACAAACCTGCTTTAAAACATTTGGTTAAATACATGACCCAGATTCACTTGATATGGGTGCATTCAGAGAAGGCTATTTTAAACGTATTATATAGACAAACAATAGATTTAATTACCAAAAGTATGAGTTTCATTTTTCAGATATCCCTAAAATGGGTAACAAAGGAATTTCAGATACAGTAAAAGAAATAGCTGGAAAAAACATTTTGAAAACAAAATAATTTTAGGAGACATTAATCCCTTTTACCAGTCATCCCTCAGAAATCACAGCATCATAATCTACCATATCCTGTATCCATAACCTTAGGTGGAAGCGAATCACAAAGATCACCAAGCCCAACTCCTGGCCCTGCACAGGACACCCCAAACAATCCCGCCACATGCCTGAGGCATCTCCAGAATCTCACTCCTCCCCACATCCGGGGTTGCCCCATCCCAGCTGCAGAATCTGGCACTTGCCCTCGTTAAACTTGACACAGCTGGTGGTATCAAACCCTCTCATTTGTCAAGGTCTCTCTGCTGGGCCTCTATGACTTCAAGGGGTCAACAGCTCCTCTCAAGTTGGTGCCGTCAGGAAACATAGTAAAAATACTAAAAAGATAAAAACAAGATGCCCAAAATGTGTAAATATTGAAAAAATATTCAAGTAAGACACTTACAGGAATACTCTGGATTTTCTCATACGTCAAATGAAAAATATTCCAACTTCAATCATGTGCACTTTAAATAAACTGGATTCCTCTTCACATTACACTAGGTCTTTTTCAACCTATACTAGATAGCTCTTTCCTGCAGTCTGACCTTTCAAGTAAGCCACCACCTTCTCAACCCAGAAATTTGCAGGAACATCTAATGGTACATCCTAACCTATGAAACTTTTGAAAATTAAGAAGAGAAGTCAAGCTAGAGTGCAGGAGTGCTTATTACTGGAATACTACAAGGCAAGGACTTTGATGTTTTACTCCAGTCCCTCTTGATTACCTCTTTTAATGCAAATGAAATCATTAGCTATTTACTGGAACATAAATTGTACTCTAGTTATAAATAGAAGATAAGTTAGTGGGGGAAATCTCTGCAATGTTCTGACAGTCAAACATGGAAATACTTTAGGAAAGCATGCTTACATATACTACAAAGCACAGTATTCTTGACAAGTAACTTTTCAGGTATTTGATTAACCTGCCACTGCATTTAGGAATAAGCAACACACAGCAGCTGCTGTCAGGCACTGAAAGCACTAAAGCCAGATGTTACTGCCATGTTTTCAAGCACGTACACACTCACATCACACAGGCACATCTCTCATTAAAATGGAGAAAATAAAAAACCATAAATTTTCTAAAGAGGAGGCAACTAGCACACACACACACACTGCTGAACCCTTATGAGACCTCTGATTAAATCAACATTTAAGAGTCTGACTGCTCATTTAGAAATGAAGAGACAAACTTAGAAGCCTAACTTTCTTCATGATTAACTGTATACACATGCAGATAATGACTTCAAATATTTGCATGACTCTTGTAAAGACACCTTCCATCAGTGTCCAATCTCTATTCTCCATACTGGTGCAAAATTAAGATGTAATTAGTTTGTTCAATAACCTTTGATTTCAAAAAATTGATTTCTACTCTACCTCCTATTGTCACTGAACATAACATCTAACGTTTATATGAAAGAAATATTTAATTAGAATTTAGTGTCCCCTAGTGCTGGGCTGAGTCTGGGTGGCAGCAAAGTCCCATAAAACTCCCATAAAAAACCCTCAGTCACTTTGGCATGGGGGGAGAGATAAGGAAGACCTTAAGTGAAAAAACAAAAGTAAGTGATGCCAAATACTTACTATCTACCACAAGCAGACTGATGCCCAGGTGGTTCCTTGGCTATGACCACCCACCCTGCTCTCTCCACTCTTTTTATGGCTGACCATGGCACTGCACAGCCTGAGGTACCCCTCTGCTCAGCTGGGGTCTGCTGTCCTGGCTGTGCCCCCTCCCAGCCCCTTGCACCCCCTCAATGAAGGGCAGGGCAGAGTGAGAAACAGAGGTGGCCTGGACGCTGTGCAAACACTGCTCAGCAACAGAAAGCACAGGGTGTGTGTTATCACCACTGTTTTCTGTTATCAACGTTGTTTTGATCAAAAACAAAAACCATAGCACCATATTGGCTGCTGTGATGCAAATTAACTCTACCACAGACAGGTCCAGTACACTTCTCTTAAAAACAAAAGGAAAACCTGCATCTAGTATTCTTACTGATACAGACAAAGCTGGTCCCTTATAGGCCAACTAAATAAGAGGTGGAGGTTTTACTAACTTTGACTAAGCAGGCCACATTTATTAAAATTACAATTCGTTACTTAGAGTGTATCTGCACCCAAATAAAACACCTACACCTCCCTCACTTCTACCTTTTCTTTTACAGCAGCCACAATGAAAAACACTGTGTAAAACATTGTATTATTTCAAACTGGGGAGGTGCACAATGCTTAATTTTTATTAATATGTATCTGGTCATTAATGTGGATGGAATTCTAGAGTTGTGTTTGGGTCCTTTAAAAGCATGTACATAATGGAGAGAGATCCTTCTATTCTTAGTCTAAATATCATCCATCTTCCTTTCAGTTCTTTTCAGAACAAGCTTCTAGTTCCTCACTTGTTTCACTTCTCCAGGTGCAAGCAATCTTCAAGAAACAAAGTAACTCATAATAATGCCATGTCAACATCTTTGTTATGAAGTTAAATAAAAAGTACACCCACTGCACTGGTCTCACACTAAAAGGAACAAGTTCCTTCATTTAGTATTTAACATATACTAACTGAGAGTCCCAGGCATAGTTTGCAGAAGCTCCTAAAGCAGGAGTTCCATTTAAATATCCAGCTCAAGCAGTGTAGCTGCAGTTAGCCCTCCCTGAGTGATTCCTACGGACAGAACATCCACCTGACATTTACCTCAAGCTACACAATGGGTGTCACACACTTGCCTGGTCACTGTGCACTGCAGGAGATAGAATACTGAAATTACAACATAATACATACAGAATGCTTCTCTCGTGGTAGAGACTGCCCAGTGTGGAAGTGCCACAGTAAAATCAAGTGTCTATTGAAACAAAAAAAATGGAAGTGCAATGTGCTGTGCTGTACAAGAATGACAAGCTAAACACAAACCTCCCAGTATAAACCATGTACAAAAGACAGTCTGGCAGCTAAGGACTCTAAATAACACAACTACATCATGCTATTTAGTAAGACCATAAAGGCTCCCGACTGGAAAGTATGTAGCAAAAAGCAGCTTACAAGTGCTTAAAAGAGTATCGGCCACGGAAAGATATGCAAAAACCCTGACAACTAATTTCCCAGTGTGATGAATAAATCCTGTAACATCCACAAATAAAAAGAGAGCTTTGAAAATAACTCCTCTCCCTTTATAAAGACCTTGCTTATAGAGTGTATTATCTCAACAGTCCACCACAAACATGGGAAGAAAAAAGAAAAAAAAAGGGTGAAACATGGTAGTTTAGTACAGGTTTTACTGGGGGAGGTGGGAAAGACTTGGCATGCACAATGCTGGCCCACACTCAGAGCAACAGCGCAGTGATTTTGTGCTGCTACTCACCCGTGCTTCTACTCATCCAGGCTTACAGACAGTGTACTTGGAGGAAAAGCGTAGTTGAGAACTATTTTATGGGCAATCTCATAATTCTTATGTCTGAAAAGCACATGTGAAATCATTCTGCAGTAACATTTTATCAATATTTCTGAGAAAAAGCAAGTTACTGAAATTGATCTAAGACCTGCTTGAAAGCCAGAAAAAAAAACCAAACAGTTAAAAGTGGCACATGGCTAGTTAACATTCTTTTCTTCTTTTGCTAAAAATTATTTAAAAATGGACTGAAAATGTTGTTCAGAGGAAACCAAGCACATTTACTCCAGACTAGTTTCCCCTCTTTCCAGTAATGCAACACAGAGATGAGTATGTGCTGTAGTAATTATTTGATCTGTAAGAAAGTAATTCTTAAATATACTATTTACAATACTTAGTCAGGTCAATTTATCCTCGCAAATAAGTCCATTACATGGGCTTCGACTAATTTAAATAAATGCTATTTATGTAGCACTAAATGTTAGCTACATTAGGATTAAAGAATACCTGAAAAAAACAGTACTTCTTTAATATAAAATATTATTTTCAGTTTCATCATTATTTATCTTCTAGCAGTAAAGAGCAAACTTTTCTTTTATATATATACTTTATGCAAAATGTTTAATAAAAGCAGCTTGGTAAAGGGGGAGGAAGAATAGATATGGTATGTTTTTAAGAGCACTTAAGTTAAAGCCCTGTTTGAGAGCACTTAAAAAACTGGAAAGCACTACCAAAAATGCCCAATGTTTTTGTCTTTGCCCTACACCAGACACCTTGTCATAAAAAAGGGACTTTCCACACTCAAAGTTATCCACAGAAAAATAATATCAATTACAGATTAACCATGCTATCAAAGCAGGGATAACCACACCAACTGCATGCAAATGATTCAAAATCAGCATATCCTCAAAGGAGCCCAAAAGCAGGATTTACTCAGCAGCATGGTAAAGAGGCACTTTACTCATCTTGTAGCAAAGAGAATTGGGATACTCCTCCTCCCACACCTCCTATCTTCTTCTCCTAGTCTGTCATTTATCTATAGACATGAAATACAAAAATAAAAAAGACCAAAAAGGTAGGCAACTATGAAAGAAAGAACTTTTCACCACAGACATTACACACTTTGTTGTTATTAGGCCCTGAACATTTGAGAAAAAGCACGCCTTTGTCCAGGTTTCAACACATTCATACATCACTCTTCAACTGCAATGCGAATGAATTCCCAGGGGACGCCTCTTCGAGTTACACTTGTTTGTCTCAGAAATTTTCCAGCAAAACTTGGGCACTTCCAAGTTGACATTCAGCCTCTTGCTGAAACCGTTTTCATGAGACAAAAAAAGACTAAAAGGATACAAAGAAGACTTTTTAAAACCTGTTAATTTCTTACAAAGGCAAATCCTCCCAAGACTTCTGCCTCACAGTATCCATTTCACTAAGTCAAATCTTAAGAGCAGGAAAAACACCACCCACGCTTTGAATGTTTCCAAAATTCCTATGCCACTTTTCACAAAAGTACTTTTAGGATTAAAATATAAAATTCAGAAACCAACTGAGACACTCATATTTGTAAGAATAATAAGCAACCTACATTTTAATACTAATCTGGTCAATACAAAATAGCCCATCTGAAGCAGGCACACTACTTCCCTAAAAGCTTACTTCAATACAATGAAAAATATCATAAGCTGGAGACCTTCATGTGACCTATCTGGACACAAAGCTATGATGTGAAACCAAATTTTCAGCAATGAATGAAATTTTTGAAGGCCAAACATAAGTAACAAAGATCCAAGAAAATTTCTGTACCTAATGAAGTGATTTAACATTACTTCATTCCCACAAATGACATTTTAGTCTTCAGCTAAGAAAGGGTCAAAAATCTAAGAAATATTTAATGTTGCAGTAGACTGCAATAGCCAGGTATTTTTCAGCATACTTAACATGAGTGTTCTCTCAGCAAGTGAGGAATTAGTTACAGACCAAATAAATATTTTATCTTGGTGGGTGCTAGGTCTCTCTCTCTCTGGTTAAATTTGCTCAGTTGTGGCAATTGTATAGAAGATAAAAGCAGTTGAGTGCACTGCTATATTTGACTAGATTCCCAACAACTACCAAAGGAAAATTTCAAAAAGGAGGAAAAAAGAAATGACAAGCCAAGCCCACAACCAGAAGAAATTCTACAAGGATGAAATTAGTGGAGCAAGTTACATAGCAGGACCACCTCACAACCTCTCCGTTTTTATGAGACTGAATTACAAGATGCCGGGAGGACCTGTCATGAAACAGCTACCCTGTACTCATCTCTTAGCTATCATTTTAAAATAAGTTATATTATAACTTCCAATATTTATTACTCCCTTCCTTTGCTTCAGTAGTTCTACATTGTAACTCCCTTTTGCTGTGGCTTTAACCCATCCTATCACAATACTGGTTTTTTACCTAATTCAGCACTGGTTAACTTCAGTGCACGCTTTTCATTCCTACAGCAACTGGTATTGCTCTGCTTTAAATGGATGAACCTGACTCTCTTTTCCAGATATGTTTCTGAAGGATTTCCAAATACATGCAGGTATTGTGATGGCTCCCTGAAAAATTTTAGTAATGTATTTTCTTCCAGTTTATTACCTGCTCCTCCAAGGACACCGCATCTGTCATGTTATGCAAGCATGCACATATTTCAGCTCATATCCCTTATAACCCATCTTGACTTTGGAATACAAAAATAGTTATGTGTACACAGAAAATACAGATTGAAGGAGAGCTGTTGGTGGAAAAGAGCAATCAGAAGACAAGCATTAGGTACAACTTAATGAGGCTAAGCTGGTGGGGGATGCAACATTAACAAACAAAAAGGCCACGTCCAAGAAGCATGTACAAATACAGGTAATTGTGTTCAGATGTCAGGAATAGGATTGAGGGGTGGTGTGTTTGTTCTACAGCTGCCAGAAATTCCCATCACTGAATCCATACTGCAGCAGCAACCAGGCAACAACTCAAAAGTCTTGCTGTGGTTGTTTACAACCCTCACATCACCTTAGAAACAAGATTCACATGAGTATCTAACAATCTCCTGGAAACACTGAACTCATCAATGCACCACTAAATATCTTCCTATCACTAAAAACTGTCTCCTAGTAGCAAAGACTCTTCCATGTACACTTAGAAATTATAAAAGTAGCTCTGTACATGTAAGCTATTTTGTATACAGTTCATATGAAATTAAGTCACATCACTATTGTTTAAAATTACCTAAAAATCTGAAAGTTATGTTATCAATACATGTATCAGTAAGTGTTCTGAGAAAGCACCTATTTATAGGGAAATATGTTCTTTGGCCAAAACAGAGTTCTTGTTTTTATATTTTTTATTTATATGTTCTTTGGTCAATCCAGTCTACTTCTTGTATTTTTTTTTTTAAGTAAACATTAAATTGTTTTCTCCTGTTAGAATAAACAGGAAGGATATTCTCAGCTTTAAATTTACAGACTTTCAATCAAGCTTGTATATCATAAACTTGCCTTGGCCTGTCCCTTAAACTTCATATAGTTTCAAAATTACACTTTACAGACTCTATGTTGCTCTGCTTTGCTTGCTCTCTAAAGAAAGTCTCACTCAAATGCTACAGTAAATCAGTTCTACTGGAAGTAAAGACTTTGTAAAAAAACAATTCCAGATGTGTAAAGTAAGCTGGTTCTGCTTACTTATCATTAGAACAACAGAGAACAAAAAACATTCACACTGGAAAATAAGCCTGTAGTTTTATTTCCAGTTTTGGAAAGAAAACACATGACAACTGGTTTAAATGGTGTACCCTGTACACAAGGGCACAAGCAGGCCCAAAACCAAAGTCTAAACCCCAATGCTTCACGTCTAACAAAGTTCACAAAGAGGGTATGCTACAGCTCCTGCATTTAAGCCCCCTGCCCTAGAGCTGAAATTACAATTCTTTGTGTCTGATGTCTCGACTGCAAAATCTCAAGGGACTCAGGGATATCCATGCCACTGTAACCATTCAGTTCCTTTTTCTCTACAAAGGAATAACAGATCCCTTTCAATGTATGTCACTGCTGTGCTTAGCAAAGTCAGGTAATTTATAACTTTGATGCACACCATTGCAAAGGCAGACTTTTAGACCCAATATTAACTCTGATGCACCACGAAGACTTGTGCCACATATTCCTCCTGGCAGACACAATGCTCCCTACCCTGAGATCTTTACAGCATAATGCCCACTAATTCAGCAGATTTTGCACACAATCCTGGTCAAAAAACAGGCTGAAAAATCACCCAGTTTATACCGCCTTCTTCAAGATAAGGTATATCCTAAGCCAGTCCTGCCAGCAATTGCTCCTGCCACTCCTAACTTACTTTCCCCCAACTATTCAGGCATGTAGAAAGAAAAATGCTCATATGCATTCAATTCAACAAGCCCTCAATTTCACAGGTAGAAGCAGAGATCACTATCTACTGAGGTTATCAGGACACCATGGCAAGGTCCACCTGAAATGACGGGAGTATAAGAATATGCTCTGAAACACAGTCTGAGAGAGAAACACAATGCTCCTGTAGCAGGTATGTACATACACAGATCACAGAGTTACAGAATAAGATGGGTTGGAAGGGACCCACAAGGATCATTGAGTCCAACTCCTGGCCCTGCACAGCATCATCCCCAAGAGTCACACCCTGTGCCCAAGAGTACTGTCCAAACGCTGCTTGAACTCAGACAGCTTTGGTGCAGTGATACGGGCTAAAAAGTGAACATTAATCAAGAAAACCACTCTTTATTCACTATCAGCCAGTAAATTTATGGCAGATGCAATGCCCTGTCAAAGAACATATAACTTACCAGCTTCTCTCCCATACTGAAAAGGCAGAGTTTCAAGAGACTTCCATTCAAATCAGTGAACTGGATTAAATTATTTACTTGTCACACAAATTAAAAAACAAAAGCAAGTTTACTTGACAAAAAAAAAAGAAAAGCTAGTCGCTTAATCAAATCCATACTGTATCTCACTCATATCTAAAATAAGGGTGTATCACCCTTTAATCAAATACACCGCATCAAATTAAACTGCTTCCCGGATAGAACTCTCATTCCACAGTTCGTGTGCTTTCTATATTGACTGCCTTTTTCAAATGAAAAAAAAATCTCACACAGCGGAGAAAGTACACCTTCCTCAATGACTTACTTACAGTATCATGGCAAACTATTAAGCAATGAAATCAGTAAAAACACAGAATTATATAATAATGCCATTTCTTCATTTTGACACGCTTCTCATTACCCACAGCCATTTCTATCATATAGCCCTCCCCCCAATTTTAAGATATTTTTCTCATGCATTAGTCTGCAAAGTCTAAGTAGAAAAGGGCTGCTCAGCACCCTAGAGCACTTGAGGACCTCACAAGTACCAGAGTTCTGAGTGACAAAACCCACAGGAGTAGAGCTACCTCCCTCCCACATTAGAGGCACAGATAAGCTGAAGGAGGATAAATGTGCCAGGTTCACCCAGGCCCTCAAGTCCAACGCTGGCCTGAAGCCCTGGCCCCCATATCCACGTCCTCCCGGGTCCTCTATATTCCCTCTCATGCGTACTCATATGACAGCCCCTCTGCGAACCCCGCAACCAAACGGCAGCGCCACAAACTCTGCCGGGCTCCCCCTCCCCAAAATCCGTGCAGCTTTTTCCCACCTCCTCCAAAACACCAAGCCTGCTCCAGGCACATCAGGTCCCCCATTCCCTCTGCCCCACGCCCCAAGCCACACTCACTCTGCAGCGCCCTTGACCCCATCCCACCACCAGGCTCCTGCTCCCCACAGCACCCCCAGAAGCCGGCGTCCCCTCGGGCACCTCCTGCCCAGCGCCCCCGGCCGCACCTCACGGTCCTTGAGGCCCAGCAGCAGCACCTCCTCCATGAGAGTGAGCCGCGTTTCCTTGGAATCGCCCTTCTCGTCGTCACCGGACTCGTCCCGGCGCCCTTCATCCTCGGGGCCGCCGCCGGCGCCCCGCTCCTTATCGGCGGCGGCGCTGCGGGAGGCCTCGGTCCGGCGCTGCACCAGCCCGGAGCTGCGCTGGGTCAGGGAAGTCATGGCGGCGGGGAGAGAGCGGGGCTCGGCGGCGGCTCGGGGAGGGGACGGGCCGGGCTGGGCTGGGCTGGAGCCGCTCCGCCCTACGCGCCCCGGCCGGGGGCAGTCATGGAGAGCGGGCCAGTCCCGGGGCGGCCGCGCTGGCGGCGGCGGCGGCGGCGGCTCAATATGGCGGCGCGGGCTGATGTCAGCGGAGGATGTGGCAGCGCCGGGCGGGGCGGCGCCGGAAAGGGACCCACGGCTGAGGGAGCGCGGCCGTGACCCGGGGCGGGCACTGCGCTGCCTTCGGGATCGGGGTGTCCTTCCACGAGTGCCTCGTTTGCACAGCCGCAAGTCTGTTTGGTTTCATACAATCATTAAGGTTGGGAGAGACCTTCGAGACAATCCAGTACAACCGTCCGCCCAGAACTGCCCCTGTAACCCCTAAACCACATCACCGGCGCCGGATCCAGAAGGCTCTTGACCCCCAGGAATAGTGACACCAGCACGTCCCGGGGCAGCCTGTTCCCATGACTGAGCATACGAGTTCAGCCAGAAAACGGGGTGCGACTGCTGGGGTGGATGTGGCGACCTGTGAGCTGCCCGGGCTGTGGAAGGTGTGTGGGCCCAGGACCGTGTGGGGCAGTGACCGTACCCGTGGGTTCGGCACTGGTGAGGCCACACTTGGAGTGTCCCGTCCTGGGCCCCTCACAAAACACTGAGGAGTTTAGAGAAGGGCAATGGAGCTGGGGAAGGGTCTGGAGCACAAGGCTGATAAGGAGCACCTGGGGGTGTCTGGAGAAAAGGAGGTTCCAGGGGAGCCTTGCCACTCTTGGCAATCTCCCTGAAAGGAGGGTGTAGCCCGGTGGGGTTTGGCCTCTTGACAGGACAAGAGGATACAGCCTCAAGCTGTGCCAGAGAAGATTCAGGCTGATCATTAGGAAGCATTTCTTCACAGAAGGGGTGATTACACATTAGACTGGACTGCCCAGGAGGTGGGGGAGTCACCATCCCTGGAGGTGTCTGAGGAAAGACTGGATGTGGCACTTAGTGCCATGATCTGGTTGACACAGAACACTGGTGTTCTGTCACAGGCTGGACTCAAAGATCTCAGAGGTCTTTCCCAGCCTGGTTGATTCTATGATTCTGTGTCCTTGTCCATAGTAGAGGTTCCAACCCAAACGCCATGATTCCATGATTCAACCTATATATACATGTACCGGAGCTGCGCTGGGTCAGGGAAGTCATGGCGGCGGGGAGAGAGCGGGGCTCGGCGCCGCTTGGGTACAGACACCTGTCAGGTGAACTCACGTGAGCTCTCAACAGTTTTCACTTCAGATTTTGGAGATGGAGTCCCTCAGTTCTGCTGTTGATGAGCACCTTTTCAAACCTTGAGCCCTTTTGCATGTGACACACCAAAAAGTAAAAAAATTCCTATCAAGGATAAATCCCATGTAAGTTTTCAGGCAGTGTAATTTATTGCAGAAGAAATGTGGTCATGCTGTTGGCAAGGATGGCTTACACTTTTTAGTTCACAGTTAGAATATTGCATTTAACCAATATTGTATTTATGAGATACATAAATATAAAGACATGTAAAATAGGTATTTAATGTATCAATAAAATACATTAATATATAGAGTGTTGGTTTTAATGAGTTGTTTGTTTGGTATTTTAATTTGTTGGGGTTTTTTGATTTTTTTTTTCTTACTGGACCCTGTTTAGCAAGAGCTCTGAGTCACTCTGAAAGTGACTTTAGCTTTCATTATTCTTCACACCCCCAGTTCTTGCACCCCTTCCTATTGTGACTTGATGACAATTTGGTGCAGCATAAGAAGGAATAGCAGATGGACAATCCTGATCCCCAGAGGATCTGGATCACTCACACAAATGTTTGCTGATTGTTCCTCTTCTGGTTTTTGAGGCCTGCTGATTATTCATAGTTCACTTACTGTGCAACATTCTGATTTTTTTTTATTTTTCTGGGTTTTTTGTTAATTAAAATGTCCTGCTGTACCAACTCAAATGCCAAACCAAAGCTGAAGGATATAGCATCACTGTTATTTTTATCAAATTAACGTTTGCTCAAAGAAGAGATACAACAATAGCACTACTAGATGTGTTTCCTGGAAATGTCATTTCTGAGTTGTAATTAAACTCAAACGTTTATTCATTTAGTCCTCTCTGAGCAACTTGGATATTTTCCTGTGGATTACAGTCCAGATGACAGTCATGTAATTAACCTAGGTCATTCCCTTTGCCTTCTTTTAACATAGTCACGGTATTAATTTTTTTCCTGTTCTTTGGAAAAACAAGGTTTATTGAGAGCCATATTTAGAGATCAAAAAGAGGTTCCAAAAAGATATTTCAAAAACCTGTATGCAAGCTATCCTGTCTTACTGATACAAATTACTTAGCTGTAGTGCTGCTGTTTAATTTTTTTTCATGTACTGTTACTGGAAAGAATTTAATCTTTGTCAAGCCTGATAATATTTACCTATTCTCCCAGAATGTAAAGCTATCTGTTAAACATTTTCTGACAGGAATGTTAACAATTCTTACATTTCACTTTAATAATATCATCGGTATAATTTGCCTTGTGCCTACATTCAATTCACATTCAAGCACGACTTACATTTTCTCTAACTCCTATCTTAAAGCAATTTTGTCATCTCCATTTTTATCAATAGAATGCACTGTTTGGGCTGTTACACTTATTTTCACTTTCCCACTAGATTACTGTGGCATTTAAGTACATTTTCATTTTGTCCTGATTGCATTTTAAAGGTTAACTAATGAAATGTTCATTTTCAGCTTTTTTTTTTTTTTTTTTTGTCTTTTTTTTATCCTTTTCTGGAGGGCCTCAAAGGACTCATCATTACTTCAGTTTTGTGAAAATCAGTCTTTTAAAATAGTTGGTCTAATAGTTCTTAAAAAGTCGCTAATCGTATTATTGATTTGCCCTTTTTTCTGTATTTTGTTACAAAAGCTAACAAATTAGGATCACTAATGGGTTAATAATTTTTGGTTGATCAGTTTAGTTTTTATTATGTTGAGGTGTCCAGTGAAGTTCCTTATACTTAACAGTCACTTTTTTCACCTAGAAAATCAGATGTTTGCAGAAATTGAGTAGTGTCATTTCAAACAAATGCAAAGGCATGAATCTGAGAGTCTTACTTTCTGCTGTGCTAGTTGCAGTTGCCACGATTTGCTTCTCCATGGGAGCAGGGATTACCTCAGTGATGTCAGCAGGAAAAGTGAGTGGAAAACTGATTCCAAGTGTGTATTGGGACAGCAGGTCCCAAAAAAGTAACTTTATTTATCACCTGAGCTCACATTCTCATAACTACAAGGAAATGTTTCACAACTTGAATGTCAGGAGCATGACACACAGCTGGTTGAAGCGAGAAATTGCAGACACCTCAGCTTAACAGATGCGCCAGGCTCTGGAGCTTCAGATGCAAAGGGTGAATCCTACTGCTCTTACCACAGTACTATCACGAGACATAGGTGGGCAGATTTTCTCCTGAAGAACAGTTAGATTAATAGGATGTGCATGTTTTGAAGCTGACAGCAAGAAAACGGGAGTTGTTTTCCAGAAGAAGGCTGCTGACTCTGTTATGGCTCTTACTATCCAGCAGTTTCACCAGTCAAGCTTGTTTACATTCCTGTCTGTATCTTCCATTCCCTCCCAGTGAAAGTTTGACACTCCCACTTAGGCCAGTAAAAGCAAGTGTCAGGTGGAGCCATGGCCTGAATCCATGTGAGGATCTGACTTAAAAACAACA
This sequence comes from Melospiza melodia melodia, assembly GCF_035770615.1. Classification (NCBI taxonomy): domain Eukaryota; kingdom Metazoa; phylum Chordata; class Aves; order Passeriformes; family Passerellidae; genus Melospiza; species Melospiza melodia. Next base: position 10,227,349 of record NC_086226.1, read on the forward strand.
GCCAAGAAAAAGGCCATGTTCCCCTGTATGGTTTCAGGGATCTATTGACAGGACAGTCTCATATATAGGCACAGGATCATTGCTGAAGGAGCACTGTGCTGGAGTACAGGTATGGAAACCCAAGGACCAGGACCAAATGTGATAGGAATTCCTTAAGGCCAAAAAGTCTTCAATATCATGCTGATTACAGGCATGCTTCTTGAGTGCTAGACTAGATGTTAGTGCCAGCGAATAATTGGAAACAAACTGTTGTCAGAGATTTGTTGTACCCAATATTATCAGTTTGATCTCCAAGAACAGGATTTTCACTGCCAAGAAGAATCAAGATGCTGAAAGGTACAGAGTGATGAAAGAAGGAGATCAGAGATAAGAGACAAGACAAGTGAGCAGGCTTGCATGTGATACTGTATGTGGGAAGAAACCAGAGTCAATGGTCAGCTGACCATAGAAGTTGTGTCTGGAACAGAGTGATCATGTAATAAGTCTCTTTCAGTTTCAGCTGCACCTGTTTTACTTTTGCTGTTGTTTTCATTACTAAATAAATCCTTCAGTAGCCAGGGTGGACCACCTGGGCTTTTCTTCTTGGTTTTAGGAATGGGTTTTCCAACACTAACAGCAAATTATTCTAAGTAAAAAACCACTTACAGTTTCAAGCTGTACAACAAACTCTAATTTCACTTTAAATGCCCAACTGCCTGGAAGTTGTTTAAATTATTAATTTATAAAGTCAAAATTTGCCAGTGTAACTTTTCCAATACCCATTTTTTATGTTTCTCCCTTAGGATGATTCAAGGACAATGTTCTAGGCTTCTCAGAAATTTGTGTATGTAATTACTACTTTCAGCAGCATAAATGCCAGTATTGAACACTGATCTCATATAAAATCAGATACAGCCACTTAGTAATAAAATTTATCTTCAAAGAACTTTGAGTTAAAAACCAGCACATGCTGCTTTTAGGTTTTTTATCTGCAATTACAATAACTTGTGGATTCTTAGAAAAAGAATGACTGGCATTTTAGGAAGACCAAGGCAGAAATGAGAACGTGCTGTTGCATTTGCTCGTTTAAAAAGCATTCTTTTATTTTGAGTATTTCCAGATACTTTAATTTTCTTATCTCCAGGAGAGTTGAAATGATTGCTAGTTCCTGAAATCTTTGTATTGTAATAACATCTTCCTTCTTGTATCTGAGTGAAATTCTTTGGAAGCAAGGATCTGTACTGGTTATTTTACTATTACAATTACAGTAGTGAAATCATAATGACAAAATTATTAGTCAAAGTGCTGTTTTTAATTGAGAAGTCTTTTCATTTCTACACAGGGGTCCTGTTCAACCAGCATTCCTAGGAAAAATATGCAATTTTCTTGACATATTCATTGTGCAAAATGAGTCCTATGAAACCTTCACCAAAACTGTCTTTAGTATTTCAGCAAAATTTAAAATGTTTAATGGAGTGAATTTTTTACAAGTTCAGCTTCAAAAAATCTTTACTTCACATCCTAATGCAACAAATGCTTTACTATCTGCTCCTTGCAATGTAGAAAAATACTCATCAACTGATTAAAAAATACATCAAGCCAGATGGCGCAAAGAAAATGTTTCCACGGAGTTGTAATTTACAAGATAAATAGTGATTAGAGCAGCATTCATGTTGTCTAAATAGAGAGTACTTGTGTGTGCGTAGAATAAATGTCGAATACTCTTGGTAGGTTTACACCCTCTGGTTATGACCAAAGACCCATGCAGAGAGAGTCAAACAATGAGTGGTAATTTTAGAACTGTAAATATGAGGCAAACAGAGCCATGGGGTCAGTGAGGGAGAACAGTACAGATTCCAGGAACTAGTAGTCACATCAACTCAGAAAAGGTGCGTGAGCAGCTGGGAAATAGGGGAAAAATCTAGAAGCATTTGGTTGCAGCCATCTCTGAGCCTCTATAAAAATTGTTGTAAGGGAGATAAGGCTGCATTTCCAAGTTACCTTTCTCCTGAGAAATCAGCCAAGTGCATTGCACTCTCTGTGCTGCTCCTGGCAGAGGTAGCACACCCTGCTTGTGTGGGGTGGTTTGTATTCCTGATGGCAGACAGGAGGTTGTGATCACAGGGAATGCCAGAAGGTTTTTAAGTCTGGCACAGATGTCAGTACCTTCTGTAGTACCTTCTACCCAGGGAGCAGAAAACACTGATAAACATTTGTAGATTAAGTACACCGGCAGCTCTGGAAGTGTGTCTAATTAGTTTGCTGAAGTTAGCTTTGAAAACGTGGGAGAATAAAATCCAAGTCAAGTCCTAGGGAGCACTGTGTCTCACCCTCTTGCTGTGAACTGCCTCACATGGTTGACTATGAGAATGGGAGAAAATTCCAGATGTTTTTTGGAGGGGATGTACTTGCCCTTAGCTGGGGAAGTTCAGAAGTGAGGCTCAGCATCAGAGCACCCCACAGCACTGTCACCTTCCTGTGCTGACCTGTAATCCAGGTGCCTCTGCTGACTGCAAGGTAGAGAGCTTCAGAGTTTTATCCTGTGAACTGATCCCCAAAGGATTAAAACAAGTCAAATATGGATTGATATTTTGGGGGGGTTAATTCTGCGCTGCATCATATCTATCTTCTGTACTGTAAAATGGTTTTATTGCTATATCATTGTATGGGATGGCTTTTAAAGCAATTTCACTGGCAAGCACTTAACCATCTATGCAAATATATAAATCTGCTGCAAAAGAGCTGCTATTCAAACAGAAATATTCATAGGGGATCTGCAAAGAATTTTTTAAGTGAATCTAGACTGCAGACCACATTCCTAATTAAAATTGGCCTGACAATTTGAATGGTTGGAACAAGGCTGTTTAGGACATTAACTACATAATAGAGATTCATGAGCATTTTAGCATTGTTTCTAAGGTTAGACAGTTATTAAAAATTTATTGCTGTCCAGTGGAATAAGTACATTTTCATAAGTCCTGATTGCATTTAAGAGTTTATTAATGAGCTACAAATGTGTAAGGACTCCTGCTATGTACTAATATAGCACCAAACATAAGGCTACATTTACAGAACTAAGGAAAGATCACATTATCACAGGATATTCTGTGTTGGAAGGGACCCACAAGGACCATCAAGTGAATGGCCCACATGGAGATTAAACCCACAACCTTGGCATTATTAGCACCATGCTCTAACCAACTGAGCTCATCTCAGGATTGAGAAGTACAATATTTAACTATGAGACACAGGGTGAGGCGATTCTAGAATGTCTCCTGTTTTTTTAAATTAGCATTTGTAGCTATCACAGTGAATTCAATTAGAGCAGAAACCTGACTAGTAGTCAGAAAACTCAGAAAAAAATGTGGTTTTACCATCAGCCTTGTACCTCCATAGTATGCTCATGTTTCTGCCTGTTAGTGTATTTCTTCTTCTCTCCCTGAAAACTAGATTGAGAAAGAAGATAGGGAACTGGAAACTTCACCGTTGAAGGCAAAGAGAGCCAAAACAACACCAGAAATACACAACAAAGCTGGAAAGGTTACAGGACTCACTCTTTTTCTAGGGATGCTGGTACGGGGAAGGAGGACTCTCCATCCAGAAGCCTCGCTGGCTGCAGAGTGAGCTGGCAGCTTGGTGCATTTCCCTGCATGCCCAGACATGCAGCAGCACTGAGCCTGACAAAAACAGTCTTGAAAAACTTGGCAAGAGAGTGGTTCCCCAAAACTCTTTTTTGTATCTGGGGGGAAAAGGAAAGGAAGTGTGAAAAAGTGCTTGCATCACTTGTTCAGTTTGGTGCACTGGTGTCACACGGAGGGCCGTTTACTTCTGGATCATTATATTTATTTTTTTCTAAAGGCACTAAGTTCTTGCAAATGTTACCTTGATCTGGCCAGAAGAAGCTTTCCTTTGCTCTTGAATCCACTTACATTAAAACTCCAAGCCAGAACAATGGTATCTGTGCCTCAGAGCCTCAGGCTTAGAGCAGCAGCAGCGTGTGGCAGGTGACCCTCAGATCACTTTCCTGTGCGGCTTCAGGGCTGGCTACACAGCACACAGCCTCCCAAAAATCTGCCTCCCGCAGCTCCTGGGGCAGTGGGATGCTCACAGCAATAAGCTACATCAGTGAAGCCAGGATTAGACCTTCAGGGCTCAAATGACTTCCCCAGGGAGGAGAGATGGAAAAGGATTGCAGCTAAATTATCGCTGGTTGCAAATTAAGATGGAAGTTGGAAACAAAATCTTAGTGGAGAAACTCAGCTGATAACTGGTAATAAAAATACATCCAGCAGCCTAAAAAGGTGGCCCCGGTGTGGTGCAAGAACCTCCAAATAACAGGAATGCATCCGTGAGGGAGGCCCTTGGCTGCAGCAGAGAAGTGAGAAGAGCTGCACAGTGTATCAGTGTTTTCACCTGCATAGACAGTAAATCAAGATCTCTGCCTGGTTTACAAGGCATCTTTGGAAGAAAAAATTTATATATATATATACCTTTCTGCTCTTGCTGAGGTACAACAAATGACATCTGAGCTTTCCATATTTAACACAGACTATGTCACACTGATGAGTCAGCCATCTGCATCAAGGTGTCCTACTTTGGTATGTATGGCCTTTTCTCACTAAGTGCTTTCCCTAATATTTACTTAGGTACCCAGCTTAATTCTCTTTGCTAAGGGATAAAACAGTGGTTTTAATTAACATCTATTTACTACACAGTTAAGCCCTTCAGAAAGGAAATTTTAGAAAACTGCAACCCAAGCAACAAATGCAGAAGCAGAATAAATACATGAGCAGAAGACACAAGCTTTTACTGGCCTTAATGGTCAAAACACACCTGTGGCTGAAATCCAGCAAGGTGATCTCCCACTGCTCAGAGCAAGAGAGCAGGGCCAGACATTATGCCAAAGCAAAGAAAACACTCCTTATCCTGGAAGCATGGTCCCACTCTGAAACATAGCTCTGCAAAAAAAAAAAAAAAAAACCAAAACCAAACAATCCCAAGCCCAAAATTAGAAGTTTCCCCCTTCTTTAAATCAAATGTATTCTGTTTCCCTCTGTGCAAACTCAGCCTGGAACTGGAGAACCAGCTTGGCCTGTTTTGTTTATCAGTCATAAACATCCTGCAGCCAAAACCTAAGCATTACTTATATCTGCATGACCCTAAAGTTATAATTTGGCCTCAGATATGAATGTCACGTTTGGATATGTGTTTGTTCATCGTTATTAACACAAGGTTAATACAAAGTGCTAAGTGTTTCTGACATCCTGCTTTATGACTATTTCTGATGCTTTGCAAGGCCATGTTGCTCTTAGCTACACTACTGCATCGGAAGTAAAACTTCAGTAAATGGTTTTTATGAAGCTGTGCTTGAAGCAGACTGTAGCAGGAACTTCATTTTGCCATTAGCATGAGGAAATATACAGAGAATATGAAGGACCAAGACTGTTCAGGGAAGAAGATTACGTTTTTACCACTTTCCTTTGGCATGTTTGTTTTGGAAAGATGATGTTGCACAGAAATTTGAAAATACATTTTCAGATAAAACTATTTCAAAGTAGAATTTTACTATGACTCTTTAGCACAGCTGACAAAAGTTTAAAAAAATCAAGATTCCTAATTCTCCTTCATCTGCCAGTTTCCCTTCTGCAGGAAGACTGGGCAGTTGGCCAGCTCAGTGTCCAATAGCTTACTTCAGTTAGGAATAAAGCTTCTTTGATGCAGTTTGGTTTATTTACAAAAATGTAAGAAGCCCTGCTGCTTTGAGCACAGGATAAATCAAACAGCTGGGTACAGCTTCTTTAACACAGCTCTTTGAGCCAGCACCTGACCCAAGCACCATTTTGCAAGGCTTCTCCTCTACCAGTTCTCCACAGAGCAGTCCTTCTCCTCATGCTCCTCACTGCCATCAGATACATGTCAAAAACCTGATGGAACTGGCCCACCAAAGTGGCCACTGAGTGGTGGCACAGCTACTGCCTGCCCCATATGAGGCAGACTGCTTAGGCTGCCACAGTCACCAGTGAGGATTGGCCCAGGGAGACCTTCAGGAGGTGTGGGAGATCTGAATCAGTGGGTGATTCTCACTGAGCGAGCTCATCCTGCAAGTGTGGCTGCCCCTACTGCCAGACCAAAGGTTAAACAAATTGAACAAATAGTAGAGACACATGAAATACATGGTCAACACCTCTCAAACTCAGCTGTTGGAATCCAAAACACAGGGAATTCTCAGAACTTTGAGCCAGTAAGCTAAAGCTTAGAATTAAGCACAGGATTTGATTTGAGACCTTGGAAAAGGATTCCAAACTTAGGTACTAGAAGCAAGAATGTGGATTTATGGTTTGAAGCAGAGACATGTTGAATTAAGGAGAAGAAGGTTTAGAATTTTGGAGTTTAGGATATAGAAAAAATAGAAGTAGTTACAAAGGTAAACAAGAAGTTTAGAATGCAGTACTGTAGATTTGTGTATTATACATGATTGACTAAGAAAGCTTACACTGTAACATGAGTCTGTAAGACAGAATATTGAAGCATTGGGTCAAAAACATAAATATCCTTTTTAACAGCGTTTTATTGGTCAATAAAACCTTAAAATGTCTTACAACTAGGGGTCTTTTGACCTTCTGAGCCATACAGTAAGAATGTGGGCCAAACTTACCCTTCCTATGTAAAAGATAAAAAAATTAAATCACTTCATCTAAAAAACTCAGAAATCTCTAACTCATTCAAAATTCTGTCAAAAGTCTCCATACTCAGCCATACCTAAAGGGACTGAAAATCCTGCTATAATGATTTTCAAAAAGCTCACACAGTTGAAGAGATGCTGTTAACTGAGAGATGCAGTTGTGTTTAAGTGTTTGTGGTGGGTTGGCCTTGGCTGGACACCAGGTGCCTGCCAAGGCCACTCTCTCACTCCTCTCCTCAACAGGGCAGGGGTAGAACATAAAATTAAAGGTTCATGGGATGAGATAAGGACAGTGAGAGGTCGCTCACCAGTTACCACCACGGGTGATACTAAATGGGTGAATACCCACAGATGTTAATTTAACTTACTGCCAATTAAATCAGAGTTGATCAACAAGAAGTAAGAATAAATCTTAAAAAGGCCTTATCCTTTTTAAGAAGTGCATGCCCCCTTCTTTTCCAAGGCTCAGCTCCATTCATGGTTTCCCTGCCTCCACTCCCCCCATGACACAAGGGGACAAGGAATTGAGGATGAAATCAGTTCATCACATTTTGTCCCTGCTGCTCCTTTATCACTGGGAGGACTCCTCAGACTCTTCCACTGCTCCAGGGTGGCATTCCTTCCAGTGAGACAGCGCTCCATGGACTTCTCCAAGGTGAGTCCTTCCCAGAGACTGCTAAAACATTCTTCATGGAATATTCCAGCAAGGGTCTCTCCACAGGGTACAGTCCCTCAGGATCAGGCTGCTCCACTGTGGGCCCACACTGGGGTAACAGCTCCTGCCAGGAGCCTGCTCCAGCACGGGCTGCTGTCTGCACAGGCCACAGCTCCTTCCAAGAGCCTGCTCCAGTGAGGGGCTGCTCTCTGCACAGGCCACAGCTCCTGCCAGGGGCCTGCTCCAGTGAGGGGCTGCTCTCTGCACAGGCCACAGCTCCTGCCAGGAACCTGCTCCAGTGAGGGGCTGCTCTCTGCACAGGCCACAGCTCCTGCCAGGAGCCTGCTCCAGCACGGGCTTCCATGGGGTCCCAGCCTCCTTCAGGCACACCCAGCTGCTCTGCTGTGGCTCCTCCAGGGGCTGCAGGGGAATCTCTGCTCCCCCCTGGGCCTGCAGGGGCACAGCCAGCCCAGTGTGTCTTTTCCCCCACCTGTCCATGGAAAGAGTTAATTCTTCTTTCCTTTCTTCAGTTCAGGTGTATAAAGAATTCCTTTTCAGTCTTATGATTACATTTATCTTTTTTCAACTCTAGTTTGGCAAGCTCAGGTGTTATTTTACTGACGAAATGTAACTTTTCAAAAGAAATTTCTTGGCAGGGAACAGCCATTTACAATGCTCCCTTAACAAATGCAAAGATGTCAGTCAACTTTTCCCTCCTCCATGTGTTGGAGATGGGGAGACATTTTCCTTCTGAGGCTGGAGCTGGAAGGCAGCAAGCTGTATATTAATAACTGAGAGGGAAAACCTCCAAGGAGGAGAAGGATGTCCATCAACCTAGACAGAATATTAATGTCAGCAACCAGCACAAGAAGGGCTATTGCTACTTTAATAAGACCCAAAGATTATTAAAAAAGTTTATGTTCAGTCATTTCCTGCTGCCTAAATCATTCTGGACCCCTGGTAATTGTATTTCAGCTGTTTCTAGCATTCATTATTGCCTGCAGAACTCCAGACATTTGCTATATTCATGCAGCCTCTACTTAATTCCAAGTCACTGAGTAATGGTTTTACTATTACTGTATTTCTTTTCCCTAACTTGCCCTTTTCATCATAATTTCTCCCAGACAGCTATTCAGCTGCAATTTGAATCATAAAAAGGGCCATTGCTTTCAGAACAACATTAGGCAGATAAATTTTCATGGAAAATTAGAGAAAGTACTAAATCCTACACCTGAGAGAGATAATGGGCAGATTATAGACAGAGCAGATCACCTGCATTAAACCTAAATACAAATGAGAAGTAAATAAGTGAAATATGCTAAAGGACTGTGGGGGAATAACCAGTCAGCTCACCTATGTGTGGCTGTAGCTTTGAAGAGAACAGCAGGAACGCAGCAGGAATCCAAAACCACCTTCTGAGCAATGGCTGTTTTTAGATTACAAGTCAGAACACGATATTTGCTTTACAGCAGCTGCCCTCAATCACTGCTTGCTCGCAGCCCAGGCAGCAAAATGGTATTTAAGACTCTGCCAGCCCAACCAAAGCACAGCCCAAGGAACTACAGGCCTGAAGAGCATCAGAACATGTTTGATGGCCATAAGCTGAGTCCACTGGGTTTGCTCACCTTACTTAGAGGTCAGATCCAAAGCAGCTGTACTTTAAATCATCCTGTAAGGCTTCAACAGGCAACCTCAAAACACAGCTGGTTTGGATTGTGCTTCTTTCTTCCCTGTCTTTTTGTTTTCCCTCAGAAGTGTTACATAGTTGGAGTTGGCCATGCGTGCTGTTTACAGCATTTCAGCTTGCTGCACATTAGAGGGATAATTCCCAGGATTTATCTCTTTTCCAGCAGCACAGCAGCTGGAGAGTGACTTTTCCAGCACCTGTGGTTCCACCTTTCACCTCATCTGCTCTGACTGGGGGCTGCCAAACCAGAGGGGCATCCTCAAACAATCTGCTCCTCTTGTTTCTCCCTGCATCCCCACGAGGTGATTTGGATCAACAAACTGATCTGATGGAAAGCTAATCCACAAAAGAAAAACACTGATTTCCATAAAATCTGCTGCTAGCAGCAGCGTGAGGGCACTGCTGGGCAGTGATTAGCAGGACTCCCTCTGGCAGCTCCTTGCATTTGCTGCAGATCGGGTGTAACCCAATCCCAAACCTGCTGGGAGAACAGACCATTGTTCTGCTGTCACTTGTGCAGGCACCATCACAAGAAAGCCCTGAATTTACAGCAGATATGCTGCACTAGAAAGCACATTTTGGGATTTTCACCCTGCTTTTTCTTTGATGCAATTTTTGTTTGTGAAAAAGTGCTGTGCAGGAGGATTTTACTCACTCTAAATAATAACAATAATAAAATAATAACAATAACAATAAAATAAAAATACAAATTCCCAAACAACCATGCTCTGTATAGGCAGCGAAGTAAGAGACCTTGTACTTTGAGAACTGCTTAAGTCATCTGTAGCACTTCTCATCTGGCTTTCAAATATTCCCACCACCTCCTGCAAAAGGAAAAACTAAGTGCAGCTGGTGGGTATAAAACCAGTATTTTCCAAAGTTAAATGAACAACCATCAGAAAAGGAAGAAATATTTTCTAATGGTGAATCCACAGTGGAAAGTCTGGGATGGGAAACTGGAAAACAGAGGAAGTGGCTTGTAGGAAACTAACTGGGTTCATGTGTACAGTGAACTCAAAGAGGGTGGTGAGGAACATTCTGTTTTCATTTATGAATTGGGGTCAGAGTGAGAGTGGAAATATATTCTTGCATCACCAAAACATAAAGCAAGGGCACTTACACCCTCTACATGAAATTAGCATCTCTGTCATCACATTCATGCATAAACATACTTTCAATTAACGTCTCTAAAACAAAAGGAAATTAGTCCCTCTGATTGCAAAGTGAGCCCATGGAGTTCTGACTTTTAAAAGTCTTAAGAAGACTTGAAGGTTTACACTCTGTTAACAAAACTGTACATTATTTCTAGTAGCGTTAGCGGTTCTTAACTGGAAATTTTCTTCAAATAGCAATAAGGTTTGTAAGTTTCAGAACTTGTAGAAATATCAGCTGGTTTCCAGGCAATTCAGTAGTTCCATAGACTGAATTTTGGCTTCTACAGTACAACGAAAATTTTATTTCAGGACCCAGAAACAGACAAAATGCAAGATTTAAAAAAAGTTGCTTTAAGAGAAAACTGGGATATCTGACTAGACTGTAAATGAGCAGATTTTCCTATTTAAGAAAAGCATTGCTTTCAGCCTGAGAACTTCAGATTTGGATCAAGCCTGAGCTGCAGGTACAGAGGTTTCTGTTGCATTCTCCTACCCTGATTTCCTTACTAACGACACTGGGCATCTAATCAATGTTCCATCCATCACCTGCTTTGAAAACCAGTGAATAATTTTGATGGCATTTGACAAAAAATTATTTTATAAGTTGGTAGATTCCAACAGGCAATCTGGAGGCTATGTGGCCAGGTCATGAGCGTTACCTGGCTGCCCAGAACCTGAGTCACAGCTTTTGAATTGTCCAGCAAGTCAGCAGTGGTGACAAAGCTATAAACTGCTGGAACAGCGCATGACTTAGGAACAGGGAGGAGATGGAGACCAAAGATGTTCTGGCATGGGCAAGGGCAGGAAATGTCAGAGGAAAGGACAAAATTGAGTGGTCTGGCCATTAAGTCAAGACCACAGGTAATCAGTCTTGCTAGGTCTGCAAAATTTTTCATGAGAACAATTTACAAGTGCATTTCCTAGGCATGTCTTATTCACCTACTTTAAGCATCAAGGTATAACATTAAGGTAAGTGCCTATTTGTTTTACTGGGTTGCTACATGAAAACCAGGGAAAACAAATGCTTGCTGAAAGCAGAGAAACATGCTATAATCGAACACCAGCATTTACTGTTCTACAGGGCTCCACAGCAGCCAAACCAGGGCAGCACTGAGCATCCACTGCCCATCCAAACACTTGCCAAGATAGTAGCAGTCTCTATTACATCTTCTCAGCCTCCACAGCATTTTTAAAGCTGTGACCACCCAAGCAGAGGGAGCCCTCTGGGGCTCAGAACTGTGTGTAAATGTCTAGGCATGCCCTGCTAACACAGGCTGAAGAACCATTGCCTTTGTTCTCAACATGGCGGTGCCCTCCTCGCGTAACTGCCTCTCCAGCTCAAGTATCAGCTCTCCTTATCTTCTGTGTCCACTCCTCTCCAAGTTAACTCTATTATCCCACCAAGCTCTGTCATCCTGCAAATGCTGGCAAAAAGCATTTGTCACATTGACTTTATTACAAATCAAGAAAAAGGAAGCAAGATCCTAAGAAGGGTTTTGCCCCATCCACTCCTCACCCTCTCCTATTTACCCTGGAAGAGCATGTATAGTGCTGTACACAGAATGCTTTTTTCAGACTCAGCTAAGCTCACTACTCAAATCTCCTTCCTATCCCAGAAAATTAAGTCCTTCACACAATTTTTAGAGATTTATGCAAAACCTAGCTCTTTGTGAAGGAGCACCCAGCCGTAAATACTGCATGAGGTCTCCAGGTAGTTTAGAATGAAGGTGACCTCTGCTGTGACAAAACTAATCCATTGTAAGAAACCATCATCAGAAAGTATTCACCTGCCTCTGGAATAAATTATGCTTCTGCGCTTCAGGCACAAATGGAAAAACCTTCGGCTGGAGCAAAAATCAGGAGGGCAAGCTGGCTGTAAACACCTTAATGAAGCACACGTTTGCATTCCTTTATGCTGCACATCAATAGCTGAGCCTTTTCAATAGTGAATGCAGCCCTAAATCAAAGCTAAGCGGTCAAAGTACAATTGCTGCTCCTCAGCAGCTGTGGGTGAGGCAGAGGCACACCTTGTGGTACAACATGACCCAGAGCTATTGCTGTGTGGGGCTTCAAGAACAAAGCTGGCACAGCCCTGTAATGTTCATGGGGTTTTAATGTGTGATTTGCGCTAGTGCTGCCTTTGACCAGGGGCTAGCAATTTCTAGTGTCTTGAAAAAAGTGGAATTTTAAAATCACAAGTACAAGCCGTACTCCAGAGCTTACTGTGGCCACCGTAGTCCCCATCAAACACAGATCTGGTTTGAGAAATACCCCCCTGTGGCAACTCCAAGTGGCTTAGTGTAACAATGCAAGAACAAATTTCACCCTGGATGTGGGGGAAGTATATTGCTAAGACAATAACACTTAGCAATTATATTGCTAAGAAACAAACACTCTTTAAATAACCCCCCCAATACACACACTCAGCAGCCAATTTCTAGATCACCTTTAACTTCCCACAGCCATCCTGCTTCATTGCACTGAACTGTCCTCTCTCCTGCACTGGGGGCATCAGAAGTACAGCCAGATCAAAACTGGACAACTTAACAGTCTGTAAAAATCAGGATATAACCAGAAAAGCCTTGCAGATTGTGAAGTCTGCTGTGATTTAGTGCATCACTTGAAATGTGGACCTTAAACATACATTCTTATCTCACGATGAATAGTTCAAAGTATATTTTATTGACACTCTTCAAATAGCCTGGAGAAAAGTAACAATATTTAATCAAAAGAAGGAAAAAGAAGATAGAAACCTGAAAAACTGCTAGCTTGCATTCAGTGTTAAAACTTGGAGGTAAAAACAAAAGCCCGGAGTAAAAATATGAAGTATATTTCCAATCCTTCAGTGCAGAAAACCAACAACAATGGTATTTACTCTACATTAGAAGTGTTTCCATGTTCAATTCCAGATATATATGTCTCTTCTATATATATTTCTGATAACTTATGTACAAATAAGATGTCCAACATCTGTTCTTTAATACAAGTATGTAATCTTCGTAACTGAAACATTACAATCGTTTGATCAAAAGTATAGAAAATCATTTTAATATCTTTTTTTTTTATGGCAGTGTTTAAAAAAACTCCACCCTTGATCCCAAATGACCTTAGAAGGACAAGTATTTCTTCACTGTAATAATACACTGCTCATTCAACATGCAAAGTGTTATTGCATACATGAGTCACATGAATTACAACTAAGTCTGAAGAAAATGTGCTGTACAGCCCATTCTAGCAAGTGCTAGCTGTAAATATCACAGAAGAAAGCATAGTACTACTGTATTTTTAAATAAAACACTACGAACTCAAGTATTGTCCTCGCACTAAGACTTTAAGGCAATTAAGAGCTGGAAAGCTTCAGTTTGGCATAGCTGCATCAAGCTCTCCCCCCTTTCCCAGTTATGAGAATTTGTTTTCAGAGGGCTGCTGATGAATTGTTGCTATACATTAAAACAACTCAGTATGAAGTGATAAGTCAGTAACAAAAGTTTAATATCCCCAAGTTTCACTGAGCTGATCAAATTTAAGCAACAGTTTATCCACCAGCCAAGTTTTCCAGCATGGATTTCTAAATTGTTATGAGAACAGAGAAAATATTCAATGTGTAACCTCTCAGTGTAACTGATTTTACGACTTCAATCCATTCTTGGGGTATTACAGAATTTAAGGGTTAAAAACAGATCTGACAGTCAAATAATATTCAGCTTTACAAAGGATAATTATTTGCAGTAAAAATTTGTATAAACATACACACAGTAGATCCAAGTCAACAGGCATTTCTTTATGGCTTCTTTCACTGAGGTACTGTTATTACATCCAGCAACAGGACACGAGTGTTCTATAAACACCACATTCATAAGCTGTACCAACTCATGACAAGTGGTAACAGACTGCAAATCCTGCTTCACTGCAGGACTACAGGAAAAGTGTCTTCCCTGCTATGTGGAGAGTCTCAGTGCAAGCTACAGAAAGCCTTAAAGGCAACGGGCATCAGTGGGGTAAAAGTTCCAATGAAAGTCTCCCTCTACTTAAAAGGAGAAAACATACTCATGGCAAATTGAAATCTCATTCGTTAAAATTAAGAGCAAACATAAAATTTCAAGGCAGCAAGGGCATGTAGCACAGCAGCCATACATTAAGACTTGAAATGTGTCATTAAGCTCTTGCATCTGACCCTTGAGCTAAGTGCATGCACAGGCTCAGAGCAGCCAACCTGTGACAACGACACCACAAAGACCAACACTGACAAAGGGGAAGGGGCAAGCACACGACTTCTGTTGATCCAACAGCAGACAGAAAAGCCCTGGTGACCACAAGAGTATTCCTCAGCTGTCAAAAGCTGACTTGTGAGTGCACAGTTAGTTGCATCTTTCACTGTTTACATGTGGGGGGAATTTGCAAATCAGAGTACTCCACTCCCAGTACGGGGAAAGAGATGTTAAGATAGCATGCTTGTTGCCATATGCATTTATCATTCTACCTTTACAGCAGAAAGTATTCTTTTGCTGTTTTTCTTTTTTTTTTTTTTAACAGAGTGGCCATGTTGTTACTACAGCCAACACTCCCATTTGAATTACACCTATGCTAAAAATATGGTTCTGCAATAAATATTGTTAGAGTGAAATGGAAGTTCAAAACATGCTCAGTTAATTACAGCAACTAGGTCTTTCCAATCAAGGATTTTTAACCCCACAAACCCATTAAACAGTTTGCAGATGCTCAAGTTCCTTATATGAAGATACAGCACAACATTTAAAACTCAGTGCTTAGCCACATACAATCCACACTGTAATCTATATACATGTCATAACATATCCCCACTTAGGTCAACAAATTCATCATCCCTCTTGACCAAGTCATCTTCATCTTCCAAGTCTTTCCAGGTGCTAGTGGGTAAAGCTGGTTTGACAGACTGTCTCTGCAGTAAAGCAAATGGAAACAAGGATGACAAACGGGCAGAATTCCTCAGCAAGGGAACAGAATGTATGTCTCCAGAAACAGCCTGACTGTGTTCTTCATCCATTTTTACCTGCAGGCTTTGCACTTCCTCCATCAAGTCCAAAATCCTGGCAGCTGTAGCTATTGTTCCACCGCCATGGAGCTGGGCCTCAGGAATCCATCGCAGGTAACGCTGTGCCCAGACTTTGATTTCGGGGCCGTCGATGCGCGGCAGCAGAAGACCGTGGTAGTCGACAGGTTTGCTATGCCAGCTATCATAAAACTCCCTGAAGCTGTTAGGGGGCTCATCTGAAGAATTAATGAACTTGCCAATTCTTTTACCCAGAATGTTTTTAAAAAAAAGATCTGTTTCCTCCCTGAAAAATCCTCTCTTCGTGGAAGGCTTTGCCTGTGTCAGTGGCAAAGAAAGTTGCCGTTGATGCTTTGAGAGGGAAAAAAGGCAAAATACTCAGATAAATATTAATGCAATGGGACTTCAGAAAGCAGTTTTAAGAGGAAGAAAAACAAAGTTGTATTCAGGAATCTCTCGCAAGCAATAGTCACTTGAGCTATATAGAGAAGCAGTGGTTTGTTTAAGTTATTTTTCAGTACATCAAATACTTTACAGAGCATACTGAGTGTTGCCACCTTCCTTCCCTGCTAACCAAAAGTAACACCAATAAAGCAATTGTCTTTGAAAAAGCCAAGCCCTTTGCTTACATTTAAGTATTGCCAGTGTCCATGTTTAGTTTAAGCTAGTTAAAAATCAGAGAGCACTTTATTTATAGGTTTTTATCCAGTGGTCCCTCACTGCATCTCAGATAAACGCTGTAGATCATACTGGCAGTGTCTCACATGAGAATGCTTTATACAGGACAGAATTTACCAATGAATTGCAATTCAAAGAGGCTACTCCAAGAATTTTTCCCTGAGTTTGAGCTACGTGCCAGTAATGAGGTGGTCCACCCATAATCCTCCGTACTCCAGTCAGTTTTTTTGCTGTTGTTGATCCCCCTCCCTCTCCAAGTGCACACACACACTCCAGTTAAAATTAGGGAGGCAATCACAAACCTATGTATTTCAGTCAGGTACTCCATGGAACAACTAAATTAACTCCCTTCAAACACATCATTGCAACTCACCTGAATATTAAATCTCATGGCTTACCAACAGACTTGCATAGAAGTATGAAGGAAAAAAATCCCTAACTTCATGGCTATGAACTATAAAAGAGTTATTTACAATTCTGGTGCATGCAAACTGGGTTCTTAAATCCAGGTGGGTCTGAGGTATACGTGTATTTTGTCAATTTAAAAAAGTCTGCACCGACACTTTCACTGTGAGAACATTTGAAATAAGATGTGCAAAATATTTCTAGAACTGAAAACACAGTTTAGCAGCACACAGCTTACTTTGAACCGTGAAGTCTTCCGTTGACTTCTATCTGGTTTTGGTTTCTCTGCATAAAGAGGGTTGTTCAGGAAAGCCAGGGCCTTGGGGTCAAACTGCACAGACCAGTCCCACACCGTAAGGAATCTGAAAGGACCACTTTGTGTCTTGATGCTTTCCCCACTCTGCCAAAACAAACAGGTCACATTTAATAGTGCCAGAAGGGAATTCTGACTAAGTCAAGGTGAAATAAAGAAACTTGCTTTTTAGAAAAAAGGCCACAGAGTTGCAACAACACTTTCGCTTTCTGTGTGTTCAATAACTGAACAACAACAGTGCAATCAGACTTTCACAGATGAAAATAAAGTTAAATATTCTCAGAAAAAAAGACATTTTGAAACTTGGACAAGAGACAGACAATTGGATTCCTCAAACACAGGCAGCACATTACAATTCCAAACAGCAAAAGTTGGAACTGCAGTCATGCAGTGCTACTGGTCTAGATTTTGCGATCAACAATTTATTTGTATGAAAGACAGTAATCTTCACTTTTTCCTTTAGTCTCTGTGCAGCCTTGCAGAGGATACTCCCATTGCTCCCAGCTTCTTAGGCTAGAGAAGAGCATGAACCAAATATAAATCAGCATTCAGAAGATGTTAATTTTGGAATACAACAGAATATACTACACAAGAATCTCATAGATAACTTATTCTGCTGACAGCTGCATATTCCTTGTAGGTTAAGGAGCTCCAATTTCACTGAAGGGCACTAAACATGAAACTGCAGCTACATATTACAGGTAATGTATTCCTTCTGTCATCATAAACTCCTAAGTCCTGAACTTGCCTGCCTATTGCCAAAATTGCATTGTTCACCCCTCAAGGCAGTTCAATAAGTAAGGAAAATGGTGCTGTTGAGAATTAGCTTTTTTTGTGTGTTCCTTGTTTGTTGGTCAAACTCATTCTCCAACACACTGCATCCACAAAATACCAAACCCTTACCTTATTAGTGTCTCTTTGATGTTGAGAATTGAAGAAGAAAGTGCTAAAAATAGGCACATAGAGGCTGTCTGACAAGACAGTTAAGTAAGTTTCAGTGAACTCAAATGCTGGAGGATACTGTTGTACCAGCTGCCAAACACAATTTAGCAGGAGCAGAAAAACAGGAGCCTAAGTAAACAAAATATTTCATCAGTTTCAGAAAAAGTTAAAACTGTTCCACCATGCAAACTATGTATTCTATAGAATTGAGTGTCTCCAAATACAAATCGTAAGGCAAGAAGCCTGATTAACTACAGAACTGCTGCATGTACATTTGGCTGAAATTTGAAGAAGCATTATCTGAGCTATCCTTGGCCAATTATTGACAGAAGAGATCAGCACCTTCTACTCTGAATTTAAAGGTTGCCACTATGCAGTCTTCTAAAGGTGGCAAAGCAAAACTAGTTTATATCAATTCTTGATCAGAATTAGTCGGTTGACACCTATTACTTCCATTTGAATAGCAATCTAATCTAGTCCCAAAGCAAGACAGTAAAAAGTTGACCTCCAGATGTGACAGGAATAGGCTTGAGTTATTTCTATGGATGCTACTACCATTTAACACAGTTTCCAAGGGCACAGGATACATGACTTTCAAAAGACTCCCAAGACTGGGAAATTTTTCATTTGTTCTCTTTAATAATAAAGCCATTGCTGACCTCTAAACAGCAAAAACAGTGACACTGTACAAACATCAACCCACAAAACAAAACAGAAGATCCTCAGAGTAACTGGAACTTCTGGACTAACAGGTAAATCCCTCTTCATGCTGAGTAAGCTTATAAATAATAAGTAAGGAAAGCAATTTAAAAAAATATACCTCCTCTTTCTCACTTTTGCGTAAGTGGTTACAGCGATCCAAGAAGCTATGTCCTCCAATCACCCACTCCTTCTGAATAAGGCTCTGAAACCCTGACTTTGTTCTGCTGTATGAATCCATCATCACTTGAACCAGACTCGAGATTACACAGCACAGATCAGTAGCACTCTCTTCTACAAAGGAGAACAGAAACCACATTCTACACTGAGCCATTCCTCAAACATTATGTAAGAAAGCAAAGCATTGCCACGTTCACATAAACAAAATTGTATTTCAGGATCAGAGCAGCACAGACATTTTTGCAAGTCAGGGAGAAGTTAATCCATGATTCCAAATTTAAGGTTACTTACATGCTTATCCTGGGAAAATACTTTGACAATAAAACCTGCAAGCCCCAGCCCTTCCTACTGTAACTTGCCTGTGCCCTTCAGCCTCCCACAAGCACACACTGCCCCTCAGCCCAGCCATTTGTCCTTACCCTTCCTACCCTCCACACCTCTTTTCACAAGGTGTGAAACTGCCTCCTCAGGTAACATACAGTCTTCACCTTTCCAAAAGGTGCCTCCAGAAAACCTCTTGCCTGTGTTAGGTTTCTCGAATGGCAGTATGTGTGAAAAACTCAACTATATTACCAATCCAGGAGTCACTTAATGGTTAACTCGAGATTTGGTTTTACATGTGGTTACTCAGTCTAAGAAAATAAACTGCTCAACACGTTTACAGTAAGTATATTATTCCATGTATTTTTAATAAAGAGTCTGCAGAATATCCAACATGTATCTAGAAAATATAAAGGTTATTTTTAAAAGTTTTCATATTACTGGTCCTTTGTGTGGATATGGTTCCCGTGCCCCTTAAAGTACAGCAAAGGGCCTAAAAGACCTTAAATAAAATAAACTGGGAAACAGGAATGTTACCTCTTCTTTATGCAAGACTCTCCTGCCAATTTATCAGCAGCTTTTTCATTCATACTCTGGAACTGTGCTTGCTATTTTCTTTAACTACAGGAAGCTTAATTTACTTCAAAATTAATTTAAACAAATCAATATATAGATTATCTCATTAAATTCTTACCTATAAGGAGAACATTTGTATGCTGTATTTCCAGACACTCAGCAACTTCTATGGCTTTCTTCAAGACCTTCCTGTTTTGGTACAGGAAAAGTTGAGTGAAGTTTCTTATATTAGTTTCCCCTAGACAGGGTTAGAATGCCATACTTGAAACTCCACTAGTTCCTTAAAATGCAAAACCCATGCTCAGTTTGTGTAAACTAAGAACTGCTCAGCTTCAAGTACATTTTATCTGGCCATTAACCATGCATTTTCAGTTGCTATGATACACTACTTTATGCTGGATCAACAGCAGCCAACACACACTGAAGTATTACAATTCCTAAGAACCAGATCTTTTTCCTGGAAAGAGCCAATATCGCCACATTTATGTTTTAACATACTACATTCTACATTTCTTCCAAAATCTGCTTTCAAGCGAGAGAGGGGAGGATGAGCAATCAGCTCTTGTAAAGTCTCAGACAAAAGTAATACAGAGAACATTATTACACAAGGAAGACTGAGTGGAATTACAGATCACATAAAACCAGATATAACATCTAGATCTAAATTTTCATAAAGTCAGTTATTCTTAGCAAAAGCCTGCACACAAATTGGGATTCTTGCAATATCTTAGGTCACTAATAGAAGCTGACAGTTTATTTCTTAAGTTTGGAATTGTCAGATTCTTTTTTGTTCTATCATCTAGAGCATGTGACAAAGTATTCCTACTAACTACAAAAGCCAAGAACAGGCTGATCCAGGAACGAACTGGATCCAAGTACAGAAATGACCAGTCTCAAAACAACCTAAGGATAGGAACCCAGCCTGGCTTTTACTTTAAACTACCTGTGATCTTCATTATGTCAATGAATTTCTCAACATGTATGATCTTCACTAGAACCTTTCAATAAACATATTTAAATTCTGGATTAACAAGTTAATAATTATTAATATTTATGGATTGTTGTTAAGACCAGAGGGACTGGAGCTGACAGCAGAAGCACTCCATGGTAATTAGCTGATTACAGAATAAACTGACAGACAAAAGAGTCAGCACAAAGTAATACTGAAAACAAAACTCCTCAACATTCCACTACAACAAGCCTCAAGTTAGCCAATGCCATTCCAACACTTACTCACTGTGGACTGCTGAAAGAAGAAAAGAGAACTTAAGGAACAATCAGCACAAAATGGGGACAAAACTGAGAAGAAAAGTTCTTTTATAAATCTTTGGTGGACTAACATCTTGAACACTGCACCACATCTCATCCTAAAGGACATTACAGAAGTAGAGAGTACAGAGAAGAATGGCAAGGCCAGTCAGAGACATAGAATAGTTTCACACAAGAAACAAACAGGATTCTTGAGTTTGGAAAGAAGGTGACAATGCAGGATGGAAATTACTGGATCTGTATTTTTAACTGGCTCTCTGGAAGAATTGTAATTGAAATGATCTCCTACTTCTCATATCCTTTAAAGTAGAACACTTAACATAAGTCTGCACTGTTAAAAACATGTCTCAAGTTGCAGAAATAAGATATATAAATGGGACCATAAATGGGGCCATAAGCCTGTCCTAATTTCTTTTCCTACTGGCAGTAAAGAATTCCGTTTCAAGAAACTAGCTAGAAAACCCACTACAAATGCAATTACCCACAGTTTGAAACACAGAAAGCTGAAGATACAGCAAACCTGATTATTTCTAGCCAGTTTGTGCTCTCCAGTAATGAAAACCATTTCACATCAGTTGCCCAGAAGTCCGTACTGTTATCTGCAAAAAAAAAGAAAAACAAAAATTGGCTTGCTTATACATACACAATGATAATTAACAGTCATCCATTGAATATTCCTTCAGTTATGAACAGTATAAAGCAACCAATACTAAGGAGTCAGCAAATTTCAATCGCTATTAAAGTTGACACCTTATAACTAAATAAGGAAGTGAAGTAGTCCTACAAACACCCAGCAGAGTTTTACAGCACCACAGCCTTTTAGAAAAAGTAAGTTGGAGGTTCATGGCACTTAAACCAGGTAAATAAATCTGCTGACAAAATGGAAAAGGAATAAAAAAGTTTAATCAGAGATGATGATCTACATAAAGCTTAACCTAAAGACCCTGGATTTGAAAATCATTACCGTCAGAACCAGAGATACCAATGGGTTTTAGAAATAGGTTATAAAAATTTATGGAATGTAAGACTACCTGAAAAATGTTTTAAACAGCTTTCGCTGCAACTAAAAAAAGGCATTAAAATACATAAACAGGGAGGCCAAGTTCAATACCATAAAGTCATTAAACACCTATGACTAGGACTTTTGTAGGTTTTTTCAAATGCCACCTAAGTGTCCATTGTTTTTATTTCTATCAAAGCCAGTCAACAAATATTGGAAAGCTTTCACAAGCTGATATAATCAATTAAAACCAGAATATATTACATTTCCTGCATGAGACAAAGCTTAAAGCACAAGACCTAGAACAGTTCTACTAGTGAGAAACCAGATAGACAAAATTCCCTCCTCCCCCATCCTTTCCAGAACAGCTTCAATTCCACAAGTTTCGGTGTAACTGCCCACCTCCCAGAGTCTCTCCAAACACTTCCAGTGTTCGATTCCAGCACATTTACACACTACCGTCTCTGCTGGATCTTGTACCTACGCCTCAAATGCACAGACATACACGTGTTTTATTCCTGTAGCTGTGCTGCCTCCATGCAGCAGAGCTACACGAGCAGAACCTCATCCTGTTCATTGCCCAATTTAAACCCCTCTCCCAACTTCTTTCACCCTGGCCATAGAAAGTAGTTCTCCACAAAAGCTCTGTTGCATTAGACATAGTTTTCACCAAATCCCATCACCCTCACAGTAAAGAAATTTTCCCCAATACCAATCCAAAGCTGCCCGTTTTCCCTTGTCCTGTCATTTCATGCTCTCATCTAAAGTCCCTATCCAGTTCTCTTGTAGTCCCTATAGGAACTGGAAGGTTTCATAAGGTCTCTCTGAAGCCTTCTCTTCTCCAGGCTGAACAATTCCAGCTCTCTCAGCCTTTCCTCACAGCAGAGCTGCTCCATCCCTCTGATCACCTTGGTGGCTCCTCTGTGCTGGCTCCAGCAGGTCCCTGTGGTTCCTGTGCTGGGAGCCCAGGGCTGGATGCAGGGCTCCAGGTGGGTCTCAGCAGAGCAGAGCAGAGGGGCAGAATCCCCTCCCTGCCCTGCTGCCCACGGGGCTCTGGGTGCAGCCCAGGACACGTTTGGCTCTCTGGGCTGGGAGTGCCATGGCCAGGACAAGCTGCCTATACCATATTAACAAGGCATGTACAGGATAAAAGTAATGGTTCGTATGTTCAGACTTTAAAATATGGTAATAAGGTAATAAATTTCTCTAAGATCTTAGTACTTCTGCAAAAGGTACCTGAATGTTTCTCTCAGACTGAAAGTGCATAGTGCTATACTCAGTGAGGTCCAGTCTACTGTCAAACCTTATTTAAAAAGCTGCAAGAACACTTACTAGATGGCAGTTTCAACACATTCCCTTTTGCATGAATATAAGACAAAGATGCAATTACATCATTGAAATACACAGTATTTCATGACACAGGTTAAATGACTAAATTTAAGCTTAGGTTTTTTTTCTACAGAGGATGACTTGCCAGAAATCACATAAAAAAGTAATTATTTTTAGCTCTTAAGATTCACCGTCAATTTGACAGTGTATTCTAGACAAAATCTTCAGTGTGAAACTCAAATACCTTATATTAGAAGTCGAGTGGAGCTTTTTTCATCTCAAGAGGTGGGGTCAAAGTGTTTCTTAACAGCAAAATAGTTGGAAAGTCTCAGAAGAAAGAAGTCAGAAAGCCAAGATCATACTTTCACATGGCTCCCATTTGATTGCTTTCTAAAGGACAGAATTTAAGCAGCTTCATATGTTTTGAGATGTGACTAGTGTGTAACAAAACCAAGGGCAAAAATTAATTAGCTTGACAGAGCCCAAAGGCTAAAAGTTTGGCCACAGAAGACTGAAAATCTTCCCCACAAACTTCATTCCAGTTAGTGTAATCCAACTAACACATAAGACTTCACTCCTTCAAAAGTAATTTTCAGATACTGTGACAGCTTAGCAAGAGGTGGTTAAGTCAAAGCACTACAAACCTTCATTCACATCCCAGACGTAAGTACAGTCTTCAGTTACATATTTTAAAACCTGCTTTTAACCACCCTCAAAATGAAGGCACCAATCAAGAAAATTACTGCACTCAGGAGTCACAGCACATCATTGTTATGCTTTGCTTTAAAGTCTGACTTACCTATCAAAAACAGCTGTTTGAATCTTGTGTATGCAGTCTGGATATCTTGCAGAGATGGAAGGCTGCTTGACAAGTCATCCATCCTCAGGAGCTCATAGGGAGGTTTGCTAATTGTCTTATAGATTCTAAATCAAACCATCAAGAGATTAAAGCTTTCTGCTTCACAAGTCAAATAATGCATCAACTATTATCTGAAGACAAAGTTAATAGGCATGATTTCTCAAAGAGCTGTAATACCAGAAGATAGACACTCTGGAAAGCTAGTGACCTCCATGCATTTCTAAGTACCAATTGGAAGCTTGCCTACAGGCTTATAACACTATTTGATGCTCTTAACCATGACACCAATAAAATTAAACTTGTGCCTATTTGTGCCATTATGAATATTACAAGCACTACTTGATTTTTACTACTGTTTCTTTAGTATTTTCTTCACTAGACACACTAAAATCACTTTACTAGGAGGCCGCTACAGCTGTATGCTAAAAGAAGAGATGAATAGAAACACCCAAAACTCCCAACAGAAGCTGAGAGTTTCTCTTGACTTTTGCCAACTAGATTCTGATGCCAAGCTGCTAGGTCTTCTAATGAAACACACAAGCAAAGGAAATTATTTGGATTCAAACAAGACAATTTATCTTGCATTTCCCTATATATCTACAGATTTTTTTGCCTTGAAGGAGAGGAAAAAATACCAGGGCCAGATGATGCTTTGGCTTGGACCCAGAGCATTCCCTCTCATTCAGGTTCCAGAGCTCAGATCAACATCAATGTAGTAACTACATCTGCTGTCACACTGTCCTCTCTATTATCAAGACCTGGGAAAAGTTGCTCTAACTCATATTTCAGAAGTGAGGTCTTGTGGGCAGTTTTCCAGGCAGGACAGAGTGCTTTGCTTCCTGCAAGCTATAGCACAGAAAACTAGTTTAGGTGGGAACTACAGGAGTCCACATCAGAAACATGAGTTACCAGACCTACTGGAAGATGCATCAATTGCTGGCCAAATACAGTACATTTTCTAAATGACACAGCAAAGAACTTAGGCTGCAAGATCAGGCTCTGAACAGCTTTTTAAAAAAGATAAATTGCTAATTGTAAACATCTGCTCTGTGCCTGAGTTCAGACTATTACTGTAATGGCACTTGAACACACCCTGATGGCCAATTTGTAGATATATTTTAGACTCCAGTGATTAAAACACCAGTACAGCACAGCAAAGAAAAACAGCAATACTGCCCCAACTTGAAGTGGCCACAGAGAAGGGATCAAAACATCAGGGGATATCTTGTTACAGCTTACTGCTAGTTTTATTTACTTTCACATCACAAAATAGCACTAAAGACAGTTCTAAGTCCTATAATCTTTCCCATTTCAGGGTAGAAATATTAGAGAACCTGCAGGAAGGGCCACAACTCTTTCCTATGCAAGTATAATTAATTTTATAAACAAAGTAAGTTTTTAGAGCCCAATCAAGCTGTTTTCTGTTCATTCTGTGTGATTAACAGGTCTCCATCTATGAGGAGCAAGGAGCCAATGTTCAATGTACAGATTGTACCTATGAGTCTGATCTAACAGATGGCTGCTGAGAGAGATGTTCTGTCTCAGACAAACAACAGTTTAAAAAAGCACCAAAATTAAAGGGCAAAAAGTCATTGCCATAACAGACAGCTGTGCTCCTTCCCTTAAGTTAGACTTGTCATTTTTTAAACTGCTGAACTAAGTCAGCTCACTACCCCATGTGAAAAAGTGCTGTCTGCCTTCACACCTGAAAGCTGCAGTGGTGAATTGCTCAGGCTGCCTCAGACATTTTAGGACACCTTATCTCAAGTTATTTAAGAACATGAACATAGCTTCAGAAGGTGGCAGAGTCTTACAAACTCAGTTTGTAAATGCACGTTTACAGGCAGAGTCTACATTTCTCTTACTTGCAAAACAATTAAGCCATTAAACCCTGCAAACTCTGCTACTGCTTTACCTAAAAAAATACACCACAGGTAGTACAGATTCCTCAGAAATATATGTGTATGCAGCTCCACAGGAAAGCCCTTCGGTGAAGTTCCAACCCTGCACAAGTGATCAATGCCATTGGGTCCAGGGCTTTAACACATTCCACTACAGCAAACTACTTTCAGATACAGAACTTGTTTCCTGATGTGTGAAAGCTTAAAAGATATAGCATATATGGAAAAAAGAGAAGCAAGGTCCATACCAAGCAAAGTGTTGTGGACAGAATAGCTATTACTGACCCATCCAAGAAGGCTTTTTGCATTTGTGAAGTGCTGTCATCCTGTTCTTTGGGAAACGAAGACATTTTGAGAAGAGCAGCACCGTTATGGCAAGACCAACACCAAATCTGCAGAAAGACATTTATCAGATGAGAATAATAAGTAAATTCTCCTATATAAGGTATTTGCTCAAGTGATTGAGTGATTTCAAAATTTCTCTGTGCTTTTGCTTCATTGAATTTTTAGTGTATTTAATAACACCATCAACAGAAGCAAACTCCTACACCTGCACCAAAATTACACACCTGAGTACACTATGTTACCACTTGCAAGTTTTAAGTTAGAGTTTACACAGGCACAGGGAAATATAAAATGACAGATTATGCCAAAACATTACTTCCACAACTTCCCTCACAGGTAAAAAAAAAAATTGATGAAAAAGTCTATGGCCAAATTACGTTCGAATATATGCCACAGCAAGATAGAACTTGTAAGTAACTTATATATTTTTTATCCATCAGTTTCTCCACTATTGGATTTTTCTATTAGCTCGGCCTTGAGATAACTCACAATAAATGCACTGATAATTTTCCATGTGAACTATGCATAAAGAGTAATCAAGGCATATGAAATAATGTATTGAACACTCCACAGCTAAATCAGATTGCATGGTCACAGGTATTTCTTGGGGCAAAACAAGTCCTCAAAGCTTCTTACTTCCCTTTACACCTAATTTCCTCATGAATACTTCTTATTCCTTGAAGCTCTCAAGATGATCTGTAAACTTGCATTGAAACAGGGAGTAAGAATCATTTTCATCAGGAATGAATGAAATGAAATCAGGAAGTAGAAGTTCTGCTACCAATTTACAGTGACCAAGAGGTGCACCTCAGAAGGATACAGAAACCTCACAATCATCAAGAGTGGAAAAAATTACTACACTGTCCTTCCATTACCTTCTATAACCAATTCAATATGGCCCAGTTATCTTGACACTACCCTCACAGAAACAGTTTGGAAATAATTAGAAGAGTTCTACAAGGCCTCTGAACAGTGGACAGCTACAGATGTTATCATCTATCTGCACATATGTAAGGCCTTTTACATGGTCACACATAACACCCTTCTCGCAAACCTGGGGAAAGAGAGGTTTGATGCATGGACTGTTCAGGGATGAGGAACCGGATGAATGGTCCCATCCAGAGAGTAGTGGTCAACTACCCAATGTCCAGATGGAAATCAGTGACGAGTGGTGTCCCTCAGGGGTCTGTACTAGGGCCAGGACTATTTAATACCTTTATCAATGACACAGTCAGTGAGATTAAGTGCACTCTCAAATTTCCATACAACACCAAGCTGAGGTGGTTTGATAGGAGGCCATCCAGAGGGACCCTGACAAGCTCAAGAAGCAGGCTCATGGGAACATCATGGGGTTCAACAAGGCCAAGTGCTGGTGCTGCCCCTGGGCTGGGACAGCCCCTGGTGCCAGCCCAGGCTGGGCATGAGCAGCCCCAGAGCAGCCGTGCCCAGAAGGGCTTGGGGGTGCTGTGGGTGAGAGGCTGCACATGGCCCAGCCATGGCACTCCCAGCCCAGAGAGCCAAACGTGTCCTGGGCTGCACCCAGAGCCCCGTGGGCAGCAGGGCAGGGAGGGGATTCTGCCCCTCTGCTCTGCTCTGCTGAGACCCACCTGGAGCCCTGCATCCAGCCCTGGGCTCCCAGCACAGGAACCACAGGGACCGGCTGGAGCCAGCACAGAGCAGAGACATGAAAATGGTCACGGGGCTGGAGCACCTCTCCTGTGAGGATACACTGAAGAGCTGGAGTTGCTCAGCCTGGAGAAAGCTTTGGGGGGATCTTTTTATGGCATTTCATTACTTAAAGGGGACTTACAAAAAAGATGGGGAAAGACCTTTTAGTAGGTCTTGCTGCGATAGGACAAGGGGTAATGGTTTGAAACAAAAAGAGGGTAGATTTAGAACTACACATATGGAAGAGAGTTTTTACAAAGAGGGAGCTGGAACACTGGATGGAACAGGATGTCCACAAAGGTGGTAGAAGCCCCAGAAACATTCAAGGCCAGGTTGGAGAGGGCTCTACACAACCTGATGTAGGAGAAGATGCTTCGGGTCATTCCAGAGGGGGATTAGGTGAGATCCTGTTTAAAGGTCCTAACTATTCTACAGTTCTGTGAACATAAGATGGAATAAAAAATCCCAAACACTTCTGTTTCTGTGTAAGAGCCAGTGTAATAGGTCTCTGACTCTCTGAGAAAAAGTCTGCCACACTACTTTGACTTTTAGGTAAGACAGTACAGTACCATCTCCTCCATGGACTAATTAACTTAAGAGCACAAAACAAACATGGTTTTCCTTGGCAAACTTAATGGACAAGCTAACACTAAGGTAAGACCTCACAAGTGAGATTACTTTGATCCTTGTTTCCATCTTCTCTGTCTTACTGGTTCTTGAACTAAAAGGCAGGAAGCCAAACCCAGCTTGCTACAGGCTGCAAACCCAGTGTATTTAACTTCATTTTCTGTTAGACTTGTAGAACTAGTTTTTCAGTTGGGTTACCTGACTTTGTAAAAATGCGGCATCATCACAGCCACAGCACTTACCAGAACCCAAGCCAGGTAATTGGAGTTGTTCAGCTACACCTTACATGCACCATCTTCACCTCAATATCCAAACAGCATTTCAAGGCCTACATCTTGCCACAGTCAGATGCCACTCAGCACAGTCTCATGAAAAACAGGCTGATGGACAGACAGGCTAGTAATATATGTAGGCTATAAGACATTAATAAATGGGAACTACGAACAGTAAATACATATTTTGCTGTTATGTATATATTAAATATGTTTTGTTACATATTACACTGTTCAGTGAAATACAGAGTGTATCAAGCATCTCCTTCCAATATCTGTTTCCATTCTGTAGATAACCAGGTATACATGTAAACTGTTAAAAAAAAGTTCTGAAAACAATATGCAGTAACATCTGAAATGTTAATTGAAATTATGCCATCTCAGTGAGAGTCTCACCCTCAGCCACACACATATACTCACAGGAATGCCTCTGCCTTCATGCTTCAAGATATTCTCTTCAGAAATGCATATGGGAACAACAAAATACAAAGGCAGCCTAAGACAACAAAAAAGAGTTTCTTGGTCTCAAAAACTGAACAAAGAATAATCTCAAAGTTCCTTTTAATGACGGTAAGTGCTCTAACTCAAATTCTAACTATATATTCACCTTGCTACAATCATCTTTCCTACTAGATAATTCTATTGTCCTCAAAGCTGTGCCTTTATTTTCAGCTTGAATGAGGCTTTTCTCCCAGCCTTGAGGTCTGAACTATTTTCATTGCAACACTCCCCTGCCTTCACAAAGGTGTGATTAATTGTAACCTCTAAGACCGATTTCTAAGACTACCTTGGCTCTCTCATGCTTTGCTGTTTCAAAAGATACCCTCACAGTATTAAATAACTAGCTCTGTTTCCATACTTGTTAAGCAGTTCACATCCTAATTCAAGAATGTCATTTACTTTATCAAGGATTTCCAGCATCAACCAACACTATTTATGTTCATAGTTCAGAGAAGGAATGTAAGTTGGCTTGTAAGTACTTAAACTCAATTTGGGTCTCCCAAGACAGAGTTCTAGAATAAATAGTTAAGACTGAAAAATACTAGTTTCCAAGGTCTGTGAACTCTTTCAAGATTTGACTACGAAACAACAGTAGAAGTGTACAATGCCTTGTATACATCCTAAAAGAGCTCACCACTAAATGCTACTCTGCTAAACTGGCAGCCAAGCTCAGCTAAACTTTGCTAACCTTCTCCTAGAGGCAACACAACTTAACTTCCACCAGCACATTCTGCAGATTTATTTTAAACCAGTTACTTTTTCCCCATCCAGCCTGCTCCCAACAAAAGCAGTGAAAAATCTCCAGTGCCTGTAACTTGAAATTTTACCACAGTAAAAGTACAGCACTGAGAAAGTGTCATCCTAATGAGTATGACAGAAGTGTAGGTCCCAGACATATGTATTTTCTATTCTCCACTTCTAGATATACTCAAAGCTTGATTTAACCAAGGTCCTGAATAGTTGAAGTTAACCCTGCTTGAATCAGAGGTTGTGCAGTATCACCTCCTGAGATTACAAACAAAATTATTCCCTAAATAAAAATGGAAACCATATCCTAAAAAGACTCCCAAAAACCTGTATAATCCCCAGCATCAAGGGTAGCACTGATTTTCACACATCCAAAGCTCACTATTAACCAGGGCAATCTTACTTTTCAGAGACTCTGTAGCCTTCGTTGGTGGTCACTGCTTTGTATTTCACATTCCCTTTGGTCCGCTCCAGCTCATCACGCCAGTCCTCCAAGGTTTCAAACATCACAGTTTGGTTCCTCCCATCTGTCAGACATCAATAAAATTAACTTTGCAGACTGTCAGGAATTCTAACACAAAAGCAATCCTAAGTAAACGTGTTAGTTAAGGTAAGCAAGCAGAACCTCTTGCGTACCAAAAATCTCGAGTCAAAGACAAAATGCCTTCGTACACCACACTGCCTCAGTCTGATCGTCAACAACAGCAATATCAGATACAGCTGTTACTAATAACTTCAGGAACAGTTTCTCCTGCAGAAATGATTAATTTGTTACAGAACTTCCACACAGCTGGGGCTATCCTCACACCCAGCCTAAAATGCAGCAAATATCATTTTATAGTAATGCAGCTGACTGGCATCTAATCCTGTAGTTTAAATGCAGAATTATCAATCATACCAAAAACCTTTCTACAAAATTTCAGCTACTGCATTTCATTTAAGGTTCATTTTTTCCCTCATGAATAGCTTTGCACTGAATAGAACATCTCAGGCACTCAGTAAGAGCAGAAAATTAATTACAGCAATTCAGTCTCAATACTTTCAATTTGGACTCTTCCCTGTAATTCTACTTAGCCACCTCAGAAACAGTTAAGACAGCAGCTTGATTCAGCCTCAAATCTTGTATAATAACCATATAATTTATGGAGTAATGTCAATTCTTTTAAGCACACATCCTAATTGACTAACATTCTACAATATCAGCTAAACCTGAAATAGCAAAGAGAGCTATAATTTCCATGGAAGACACAATGGTAACTTGAAACTTTTCACTGTAAGAAGATAAGGTAGATGAAAAATTTACAGCTCAGAACAGAACATTATTGATGAGCTCTTGGAAACAGGATTTTAGAGGTATCAGACTGTGAAAGGCATAAACAACAATTTCTACAGTCTATTGGTCTCATCCTGTACTAATTTTACAAAGAATGACTCTGAGCCACTTACTACTGAACACAGCTATTAAAATAGGAAAGAATTGTGGGACAGCACTTTGATGTTGCTTTAAAGAGTAGGCTTCTCCCAGGCTCTGTCTCTACCTGGAAAAGCCTGCAGTCTTTTCCATTGTTTGTAGCTGAAACAGAACACCAGTTTCAGGTGAAGCCGGCAGGAACTACCTGAGCCAGCAATGTGCCTTCCTTGCAGCACACAGGCAGTGTGCTCCTGGGCTGCATTTAGCAAAGCCAACGTGTACCAGCTGAATGAAGCCACCACTGCTCTCAGCTGGAGGGCTGTGCCCAGAGCTGGGCTCCTGTTTGAAGGCTCCTGGATCAGGTCCAGTGAAGGCCTCTGTGATCATTAAAGGGCTCAAAACACCTGATATGAGGAGAGACAGAGCTGGGGTCACTCAGAAAAGAGGGCTCAGGAGGGGCCAATCTCCCTGTGTATATAAACACTGGGGGTGGAACAGTGTTTATATACACTGTTTATATACTCAGTGTTTATATACTCAGTGACTCGACAAGAGGCAGTTATGCACAAGCTGAACTACAGCAAATCCCAAATACACATTAATGTTTTCCACTACAAGGAGGGTCAAACAATGAAACTGAATCTCCAGAAAGGCTGTGGAGTCTCAATACTTGGAGTAACTCAAAACCCAACTGGACATGACTCAGCTTGGTGCAGTTAACCCTGCTCTGAAGAGGGGCATATGGACAAGAACATGACTAGATAATCTCCAGAGGCTTCTTCTAACCTCAATGATCCTGAAATTCCTTGACATATTTTGGTGTTTGACTAATACCTTGCATACATCAAAACCTTCCTCTGTGAAGGGAATTGGTGTTGCTGGTGCATTAAGGGTCAGGTTCCTAATTCGAAACAGCACTATTATTTCCACTAAAGTCTGAATTACAGAATGCCAGAAAGTACACTGACAATTTTTTGTCCTGAATTTTGCAGCCTAATGTACTATTCAGCCAAGTTTGATCAAGTGGGAAGATTATGTAATAAGTCAGATATAAAAGGAAGTCAAACCTATGCTTTTCTTGCAATTGCCTGGAAGAAGCATATTGGTTGCAAATAAGAGCAAAAGGGGAAGTACTTTTTCATAGGATGCCACTGCAAATGCAGTAAGTTCAGAATTAAGAGCAGGAAGTCTAGTTCACAGCAGTTATACAGAAAAACCACACTGAAAGCAAGCAAAGTATTTTCCAGATGAACCATGTGAAAAGCATTTGCACATTTTAATCACAATAAGTTTTCAATCTAGGGATGCTACTTTTGCTTAGAAAATTTCTGTGCAACTTCCTGAAGGACACTAAAACCAAAAGGAGACAATTTAGAGGTTTTTAGCAGCATGCTTAACAATGTACAAAAAAAAAAAAAAAAAATTTTGAAGCTACCTGCCAGCAGGACAGAGCCGTAAGTTGAGCACAAACTCAACTGCAGGCCTCCCAGACTGCTTAACAAACTAACTATGCAACAAACAGATCAAAAAAACCATTTACCTGTGTTGTTTGGAGCAGCTGATGCATAAGAGAAGAGAAACAAACGTTTAAGCAGCTTAGGAGTCTGGCTATGATGAACTATACCACTGACGATCTAAAAAAGGACCAAAAATTAACACCCAAACACACACCAAGTCTGTCAGTGTAGGAAAAAATAAAAGGTTGTTTTATTTTTTTTTTTACCAACCTCTGCATCTAGGTTTTAAACAAAACTGATGGGTTCTATCCTCAACAGCTGAAACCTGACTTTTCAGAAAGTTTCTATGTTTTCTGCAAGACACTACCTACGTCGTCTAAGTAACATGACATTTGTTTAACCTCCAGAATTACTCTTATTTAAATAAAGTTAGTTGACTCTCAGTTTGGAGTAGAGACTAATTTCTCAAAAAACCCAAAGTTATCAGGAAAGTAACACTACACTGAAGTCTAAAATAAAATGAAATTATATGTCACAAACAGAACAGCTTCACAGCTTGTCTGAGTTGGAGCTAAGTTCCTGTAGCCCTCCCAAGTTCCAGTTTTCTTTAAAGAGCCACTGCACCTGTCTTTTAACTGCTATGCACAATGAAATGTTTAATAAAAATAAATCTTTTACTTTCTGTCTTAGCTGGAAATTATCAGAAAACACTTCCAAGTTTCAGGGTGAATTTCATCCTTCCCTCATCCTCACAACACCCAGCACCAAGCCAAAGATAGAAAAGCAAATTAAGTTACTATACATACTCTTTTCACTTCCTCTTCTTTTGTGTATCTCAGGCAGAAATTAAATACTCTAAGGTCTTTACAGTAGATAATTAATGTCTCTGGGTATTTTCTTAGCTGTCCTGTTAGAAGTTTCTTTTTCTCATCATAAACTGCAAAATGAAAAAGAAAAGTAAACATCAAAAAGGGACTTGTAATGTTGATAAAGTTGTCCCCGACTGACTTTCCAGAATTCTCAAGAAACTAATTCAAGCCCAAGTTTCCTCAAGACAAAACAAGCATCCTACAACACAGGCTGACAAGCTGCAACCTTTTCTTTTAAAACCCATCAAATTACCTCATACAAGGTAAATGGCAAATTTGCAGCAAACCAGCTGCCTGGTGGCTGTATTTATTCACATACTGATTGCACACCAAGTTTAAAGTTTCAAGACATATAAAGAACAATTAAGTAGTTTTACCCAAGGGGAAGTCCCCAGACATCTGAGATCATTCTAAGTTCCTTAATTTTTTTTTTAACCTCCAGGAAGTCCCCAAGGCAAACCTCTGCTCATTTCTCTTTGAGGATGTACCATTTCACAACTTCAAGTGCTGCCAGCTCGGCCACTGGACATAAAACTAAAGTGTCTCATAACCATCACTGGTCTGCCTCAGTTCACTCTTTCAGAAATCTACACCACCATTTATAAACACACTGAATACTCATAATTAGTCCAGGAACAAGATTCTCAATAAAGCCTTCCCACACTTAAAATGATCCATCCCATTCTCATTTATCATTTTTAGTAGTACTGGCACACCTCTAAGCTCCCATGCAAAGCGCTTGATTTAGCTGGCACTTAAAACCTCCTTTTGTATCTCCTGTAATATGGTGAAGATATCATGCATCTCATAAAACAAAGCTCCCTTAGACAAACAAAAGGAATTGTTTGAGAATTTGGTACCTGTACTGCTATTGCTCAAATGAAACGAATATATCCATATTTATAGAAATAGTTGATACATTGGAAGATCATTGTCTTCCAAATTTAGGGACTTTTCACAGTACACCCTCTGCTTTGAACAACTGCATTTTGAAGGAATCATTTTGTCTGTTCCAGTGGACAGACAAAATTAATCAAATAAATTAAAATTAATTTGACAAGCTTGAGGGATAAGACTGGGTTCTGATAAATTTCTTATCTGTCATTTCATTATTAAAGATAACTGCAGCTGCTTTTTAATAATGTATTGGTTTTCTAAAAAGGATGCATTTGTACATGGAGCACCAGCACTCCAAGTCCCCCAGGGGTAAAAAGCTGACTTACCTCCATATATTTGATCTACGCACTGCAGAGTTATGTCATTTTCTCCTACAATCTTATTCTTAAATTGTGGCTCCTAAAAACATGAAGGAAAAAACAGAAACATCACACTACAGTACCATCTTCTGCCAAGTAAGGGCTTTCCATGCACTGTTTTACTATCAGCATTACTCCTTATTCCTAGAAGCTGTGTAAGGCAGGACACTGAAGAACAGTTATTAAAATGCAAGTTATACACACAATATAGCTTTATTTAAGTCTCAGCCATGCTTGAAATGTAGATACAGTTTTTACTTTTCAAATAGCTTCAAAGCATACATTTCTACTGAGAGTCACTTTTCAAATGAGAATCACTGCAGTAAACAGGAAATAAAGTAGCTTCATGTAATCCAAGCCTTTTTATGACAAGTTTCCTTGCTGTGGGAACCTGGCAGGAAACACAAAGCCTCTTAAAAGAACAAGTATCCCAAGAACACACTAACATTAAAATCAGATTTTTGACTGGGTAAATTGAAGACACACACACAACCCAACTACCTAATCTACTGTGTAACCAAACTTGAAGTGATTTGGAGTTCCCTTCATTGCTACCTTTCCATTAGTACAGTTAAAATTGGCATTTTTAGCAATGACACAATTAAACACTATTAGTTTCAATATTGTTACCAAAGAGCTGATGTACACTACATCAGCAAATTATATCTTACTGTGAAGAGAGTTAACCTTATTCAAGTTACTTCCATGTCTGTGGTACTCTGAAGCAGGTAACTAATCCTGAACTTTTGTTCAAAGAAATATAGTTGACTTGGCATGTTATAAACCCAAGGTTTAAAGCCAGGAACAGAAATTAGCATGATTATTACCAACTTTCCCCAGATCACTTGAGATTTACGTCAAAAGATTCTGCAGCTTTGTCTTAATTAATTCCAGAAGGTCCAATAGCCTGTACTTGGCTGCAGAAGCCTTAGTTTAATATTTAAACTTCTTGAAATTTAACCCAAATAAACTTCTGACTACAATCGATATGTGTCAAATCATATTATTCTCATTGTCTTTAACTGTCAAGATCACCTTGAGGGTGGGAGCCACTGGACTCCCTTTTCACTTCTAATGCACCTAAATGGACTAAACTATTTCAATGCTTAAGCTCATCAAAAGCATGATGGCACTGTGGCATTACCATTCTCCTCTGACAGCTCAATTTGAGCACCTAAACCAAAGGAAAAAAGATTGAAATAATTTTTAAGATTTGGGGAGTTTTTAGCTTTCTCAGTGTTTGCAAGCTCAACAGCACCAGGTTTTAAAATCTTTTCAGCACACATTGGACTTTGAATGAAATAATTCAGAGTTTCACTGAGCTACATAAATTTTCAGAGCATTTCCGCTGAGTATTAGCTTACTCAGTCTTGTACAGCCTGAAATGATTCTGCAGATGTAGCCCAAAGTCAAATCAGGCAGATGTTTTCCACCATCAGAAACATTCACACTTCCACAAATGCTACCAAGACAGAGAGTCAGAAATCAGCTTTAAACAAACTGTTGATTAGTTTTCAAAACAATGGGTTCTTTTAACTTAAACTTCACCAACTCACAAAATATAAAAAGTTATAAACTATGTCTAATCCAAGTGTCCACATAAATGCTTGCACTGCTGCTGCTTAAAATAGTCATTAGAGATTGAGAAAGGATCAAGCAGATGCAGACTAATTCAAGTTATTCTGCACCCATTAGCAAATTTTACACATTTATGCTCATTCAGCATCTTTATATAAGGGAAAGATTTATGCAGAGCCTGTTTAGTCATAATTAGAAGACTTGTTTCCTTACATTATCATCTGAAGCAGAATCATCATCAAGGAAAGAAATCTTAAAGTTTGTGCACACAAGTTTCCCGAAAGTGCCACGATGTGACCCATCTTCTTGCACATACTTGCACACTGTGCTGGCTTCACAGAGCAGCAGTTCACCTGGGGAGAAGAAACACTGACTTGCAACATTAACTGACATTTACAATTGAATTATTTCAATTGTTATCTCAATCACAGCAATAACTTCCTGGCAGTTTCTCAGAACTCTATGCCTAAAGATAGTTCATCACTGTTACACAAACCCACTACGAGGCAGCTCCTGCAATCAGCTGTAATCTTAGTGGTAATCTTAATCTCCCAGGTTACTAATGTTATTCCAGAAGGCCTGAACTGCAGATGTTTGGGAGTTCTGTAACCACAGGTACCTGTGTCATGGCCTACTCCAAATGGCAGAAAAATAGCAATCATTCGAGTGTGTAATTGAAAAAAAAACAAAACCCAGCAAGAGCAGTTTATATAGTCAATAAACAAGTAGAAAATTATTCCAATCTTCCTTACTGTTAAACTTTAAGAATGCTGAAACATTTGAATTTGTTATTTCAAGTTCAATGTAGTTATTTTTTCATAGCTTTGACTATTTTACAGATCCCAAGGCTATTTTGGAAGTCTCAAATACAGGTTTGCATAAATAGTAGTCAATTAAGTTCTCTTACTAGAATTCACAGGAATTGAACTTCAAATTTAAAAAGTAAAGTTTTAATAGATGTGATCAGACAGACCCTTGGTCTTCCCTAAAAAGCGTAGGAAACCCAAGAGAAGAACACTAATTTATTGTAAACTTTTACTTTCCTTATCTTAGAAAATATTTTTAAACGAGAAGTAATTGTAAATTACAAAAGAAAATATTAACAGTACAAGAAACATTGGAAGGCCCAAGTAACTCACAGCAGAGACAAAGCCACTAGAAGGTAAATTTCCTCTAGTTCTTGTCTTCAGTTCCAAACAAACAAAACCCAGCCAACTTTAACTTCTAAGAAACAGGGCAAACTCAAGTATTGACAGCTCTCCACATACAGCTTACCTGAGGATACTGACCTCAGTAAAAATTTTGTTTTTATAGAGTTTTTGACATCGCATGCAGATAGAGATGTTAAAAACATTTCAACCTGCATGGTTTTTTAAACCAAACCCTGTATTTACTACTTGTGACACTGATGTCACACTGAAGTGTTTGCTGCAGACATGGAAATATTTAAGTATTATTCATTAATCACTAATTTTTATTACTTAAAACTAGTAATATACAACAGTTACCTGGCAGTAAGTGAGGATTTACTTCCTTTTCTATGGGTTCCTTTATGTGTATTTCCTAAAGAAAGAAAGAGTAATTATTATTTTGCAAAGATCATACCTTCAACACATGCTGTAAAGAACTACACCTTCCCACTTTAATTCCTCACATCCTGGCAAATAAAAATTAAGGAAAAAAGCCTCCTAAATGAAAGGAGTTTATGTCTGCAATTTGATCTTCCCACTTAATGTCAGAAGTCTATTTGCTAAGTAATTGTTTTGACATCCACAGTGTCAGTTACATGCATTTGTGAACACACAAAAAATGCACTATTTGTGCAACAGACAGAAATAAAACATTACTGATATTTTTTAAGTTCTCTCAGCACACCTAAATGGATAAGCATAAACTTAGTATTACAGCACCATCTCCCAGCTCAGTCATAAGCTGTTCCATGTATTTCTTGCTACTGTTTCTAATGTACCCTTCAGTTTTTCAAGCTTCATCCATGACTCCCTGTTTCTGATTTTTACATACATTTCAACCAAAGTACAAAAGTTACCTAAACAGCACTGACATGACTATATGGAAAGGTATTTCAGGATCTCAGAGCAAAGAGGTAAAACCTGATCACAGGACATTCTTCAGTTTGGACCCAAATTGCCCAAAACAAACATATTAATTTCTCTGTGTCGCTTATTCTAGCCTTTAGGCACTGACAGCTGGGCTAAAATCTCCAGCCAAAAGACTATTAAACTAGAGGAGATGCTACACCCTTCCTGCTCAGCCTGTTCAGAACTTCCTCCTCCAAGCCCAAATTGCTTTGCATGCATTGGAGTCTTTCTGGAAAACCATTAGTTAACTGGAAACCCCCCCAGGGGCACAGCAGTAAGCAAGCTAATTTTAGTTTGTCACCAGCATCCAGTCAGCTACTCCAATTCAAGGAAAAGAATCAAAAGAAGATATAAGCAATAATAATTTTGCTGGATTAAATACAGAGAAACAAAAGCCCCTGAGAGTACAAAAATAAACAGCCTCTGCCATTCATATAAACACTTGCACTCCATACTCAGAAGACCTAGAACTAAGTTTGAAGGCTGCACAGCAAAACCACCAGGAAACCACGTCATGAGAACAGCAGAGATGTTCAAGATAGGCCATAAAGAGAAGAAAGTTACAAAATGAAAGTAGTAGTGGTGTGAAGAAAGAAACCCATAACTACAGCTGACAGCTAATAGAGAAAACAAATCCCAGTTTGCTGCCTTTGCTGTCTAAGTGTGGATGCTGTAGAAGTAATATTATTCAAAGCTCAGGTTTGTCAGGTAAAAAGTTAGCTAAAATGCTACTATGACTTAGCCTGAATACTTCTGCATTCAGAGAAGGAATATATACACCTTTTCTTCCCCCAGCATGGTCTCTTCACCAATGGTAGCTTTAAACTAAATTTTGGGTTTACAAGTGCCTTTAATAGCTCTGCCTTGTACAATCACTCTTTGTGTCCAAGTACATGAAACACTGCTCAGAAAACTGCATGCCAACAATCACGCCCACAGAACAGTAACAGTTATACCAGCCAGGTGCTTCTTCCAGCACCTCTGACTTTGGGAGATGCCAGAAAGAATGTAATAACTACTGTTCTGCACACACACTGTTCATACTTACTGCCATGAGTACCACCTTATACTAGTGTTGGAAGAACTGAAGAAAAAAAAAAAAAATCTGACCCCAAAGAAGTTCTTTGAGCTCACACCCATTTGTTAAAACGTAATGAAGCTTTTATAATGGGTTTCAACAGCAAATAATCTTGAACAAGTGGTTACAAGTTTCTGGTTGCAAGTTAAAATTGGTTATCTTCTGAATGGAGTTAGAAGTTTAATCAAATTGCATCACAGCAGATCAGAGACCACAAACACTGAAATCACCTTGTAAAATCCAGTTTCACTTTCTTGAAAAAAGCCTACAGATACTGAAGGGCTTATAATAGGCAGAATTCCTATAACATTCAACAGACTCCAAGAGTTAAGTCTCCAGAAGAGTTATATTTGAAATTCAACACTTACATTCCCACAGTAAATCAATAAACATATTAAAGGTGGTTTTGATACATGTAGATAAGAGATAGCTAGACTTCAAGCCATGAGTGCTGCTGAAGAATCCATGCTGCTGCACTCATTTTCCTAGGAAAATACATTAGATTTTACTACTGTCACATTTTGTATTTGCTCTTTTCAGTGAGAAGGTAAAGATCTGCAAGAAAAATTAACTCACCATGAGTCAGTTCAAGTTGTGTAGGAACACACATGTAAATTCAGCTGCCATCTCCGCTCTGTTTCAGTTTTATTTTTATAACGGATACAAGTTTTGGGGTAACACAGATCTTACCACTAACTGAAGAGCCCGTTTCAATTCATTATGCTCAACGCCCCTTTAATCAGTCACACCTTCACAGTCACCCACGCACTCCTTTATCCCTGGGTTTGTCTGACAACAGGGCGAGGTAATTTGATTGGTAAAATCAGCTGGGAAGAATGTACTTGTCCTACATTTGGTTTTATTGTTAGTGCCTATTGTTAGCAGAACTGGCTCATCAGCAGGTCAGATGAGCACATAACCAAAGAAAGGGAAGCAGCAGAAGTAAGCCTGCCCATTTCTGCAAGCTACTGAACACATCTGGACATCAGAAATCTCCACCCTCTGACCATTTGTTGAGCTAAGCATGCAAGTACTCTCCTTATGTGACCACTGAAAGCCATGCAAACCTCTAGAAAGAGCCTTTCATCTGTAGCTCCCCTGTTCTGAATGCCCCAAGAAGCATTTTGTCACTTCTTACTTAAGATACAAATGGGAAGCCCTACCACCAGCCACACTTAAAAGCAGTCACCCACAGGACACCATGCAAATGAGGAAAATTAACTTTGTTTCTGACATTTCTCATACAAGAACCTCAGCCTCTAAAGGCTTTAGACACTTCTTTCTAACAGATGCTTCTCACCTGTGCCCTTACCTTCTGCTGTATTCCTTATTCCAGGTTCTCAAACTGTGGTAGGAAATATGGCAATGCCCTTTAATTATCAATTTTAACAGTAGAGAGTACCAAATTAAGCCAAAACTTCAAGCTGGCATGTCACACCAAATTAATTCATAATACAACCCCCTTCTTGCTAACAGAAAACAAAAAAAAAATCTTCTTTCCTTAAGGAAAGTTCTCTTCTTGTTTTTTACCCAAATATAAGGAACAACTGCGCAGTTTGCAATACCCAGGGACTACAGTCAACTCTCCTCTGAAAAAGTGTATTTAAAGGGGTTAAAGTATTTTCCTCAAGCCTGTCTGGGGAGACAAGTCTTCCCCGAGTGCTGACGGCACAAGTGAGGCAAGAGTTTAGGATAAGAAGGTCGAGTTAATATAACGTAACAGGGTCCTTATGGTTGCAGCAGGAAAGGAATCCCAAATTACTTCTGCTTTTTGTCCTACAGCGTCACCACAACTGAAAGCAATTCCTCTCACTCCACAGGAGGGTAAACAACTGTGTACTGGAAATAAGTAAAGAGAGCAAAACATGCCCTGCATGCCAGAATCCAGATGTTGATAAGAGAATCTCTTTGGGGTTTTTTTCATCATCACTGACATACAGATATACGTATATGTACCTACTGATACTGGATGTTGCTCATCAGCCCCAGCAGAGACACCATGCACACAGCCTGCTGCTTCAAACTAAACTCTGAACCTACCTCACCCCACAGGAATGCTTCCACTGATCCACAGCTGGACATTTGCACCACAGGTAATTCCACAAATGAAAAACAAGACTTACTAAATATGCTGAGAAAATATGTTTGAAAGATTCAAATAATGAAGGAACAAGTGAT
The DNA here is from genome assembly GCF_035770615.1 of Melospiza melodia melodia. Taxonomy (NCBI): domain Eukaryota; kingdom Metazoa; phylum Chordata; class Aves; order Passeriformes; family Passerellidae; genus Melospiza; species Melospiza melodia. The sequence continues at coordinate 10,269,093 of NC_086226.1, forward strand.
CACTTCCAGGCTATCAAGGGTACGGTCTGAAACATCTGACAGCTTTCAAAGCTGACAGCGCTGCAAGAACACTGAACACTTTGATGCTTTTATATAGTTTACCACAAGTAAGTTCTGTGCAGGGACGACCTACATCCTGGTAAGGTTTGCTACGAGCCTCTGGTTTTTTTGTGTTTGCTTCACTAAAAAGATGGGTGAGATAAAGATAAATATATACTTAAGAAAGTTACCAGTTGTGAAAGTCAAACTGTGTACCAAAAGACCTGCAAATCAGTTGTGGTGCTCCAACAAGTGAATACAGTGCTCCTGACTAAAATAAACTTTGGTGGAACAGCTCCACTCAAACTCCATGCAAAAGAGGAAACACCCATGCAAATGCTGAGTATCTATTTTGCATCCAGAAACAAACCACATTACATACCTGGTACCTTCTGAAGGACTCTTTGTGAGCCGAACAAGCCTAATCCCATGTTGTATGCCATACAACCCACAGCACATGCTTACTACACTTGAATAACATTGCTGAGAATAACCTCTAACTGCTTGTTTTCCTTCCTTTCACAGCTGCCTCATCCAGAAGTCTATTAGATCATAGCATGTGTTTTCCCCAACTGTTTCATCTCTTGTCCTTTCCTCTTTCCTTACATTGTCCTGTCCATCTCCTCTGACATCAACACCTGGTTTCCCCCATGTCAGCCCAGCTGTCCACCAACTCTATTCCTTATTTCCCCCTTCAACTCCACCACCCCAATTTTGAAGGAGGGACGTATGTTTTTAAGACTGATCACAATACCGTACCGGGATTTACAAGCAAGAAGTATTCACAGTGCTTATGAGCTAGGAACAGTGCAGGATCTGAGAGACAAAGCACATGAGGCATGGAAGTTACCCTCAGCAGTTTGTGGTGTAGCCCAGATTTCAGAGACGAGCAGCATGAAGCAGAAGAACTTCTTCCACAGCTTAAAGGCTAACACAGGAAAAAACATCCCATAAGAATGAATATGAAGGATTTAGCTTTAAAGAATGCATGGAAAAATACCAACTTGGAGCTTGAAATGAAATTTGAAATCTAATTTTTTATGCAAATTAAGTTTTACTGGAAAATACAATCTAGCTTGTTTGACTTGTAAATAACTTCAGTTTTCAAAGTCTGAAAGAATTAGAAATCATGAAGTAATTCACTGGTCCTTGTTTCACTGTCTCCACAGACACATATTCTGAGCCTGTGATCTGAAATGTCAAAACATTGACTTTATACCCTAGTATTCACCCCACTTCCTGCAGGGTAGCCAAGTCTGTCCTGAGGGGAAGTGTGTCATTAATATCAACATCCTATGGTCTCACTCTCAACAGACCACTGATTGATTTGCAGTTCCATACAGCAGAGCCTAAGTAGGTTATATTTAGTCAGATGTTAAAAACACTGTTTTTCCAGACATTTTGGGGTTTCACAGCAAAAATTACTTCTGTTTCTTTTAAAAACAGCATTTTCTTTTCACTCCTTGCTTCCATCTGGTCATATATTAACAGGAATAGAGTTCCTGATTCATTTCATATTCAAATCAGCACACACAGCAGCTTAAAGCTGACTTCATTTTATTTTTCAGAATATTGCCTACTGTGTCCCTCAGGTATCTGAAAATGGGACTGAAACAAGGTGGGACTAAACCAAAACTCAGCTCTACCTGTTAATTTCCCTATGGCAGGGCTCCCCTAACCTGGAAGCAGCAGTTTAAGGCCTTGAAACAGCCTCCCAAGCAAACCTGGACGAGCCCACAGAAGCTGGAGGCTGCACGCAAGGGAGGGCTACAGCTAACAGGACTCTACTGCTCTGAACTGCATAGTGGCTGATTGGAAATCTTGCCTCAGGCTGGAAGTGCAAAAAAGATTCAACGCAAGGCTCTGCAAATTCATGGAGAAGTCCACCATTAATTCCAATCCTACACAGCTGAAATCTCAAGCTCATCAAGTCCCTGAACTGCTGTTTCCCACCTTCTGACATGGGCTGCCAGAGGAAGCACCACACCTGTTGCCAGTACTTCTTCCCTGAGCACCTGGAAGTTAAAATGCCTTGACGAAAGCTCCCAGTTAACCCAACTATGCTCCAGATAGAAGGAATCAGAATTTCCACTTTCCCAAAAGGAATTAGTTCCTTTTAAAACTCAACTACATGGAAGTTAACTTGCACAGGAAACCTGAGTTCACAAAGTTGTTTTTCTCTCACACAGCACTGTGAGAGATGCTCATTTCTGCTTACTTTAGGATACTTAATAAACAGGCTTTTTCTAGACACCAAAATAGCCTCACAGGTTTCATCACATACCTAAAATTTTATTTTTAATCCTCATAAAAGCCACTAAAGTCTTCAGTTTCCTGTGTAACCATTAAGGCAGTCAACAGCTGTCAACAGCAGAGTCAGACTTGCTTTACTTGCTAATCACATCAGACCTCAGTTTCACTGTGTCTTTGAAGGAACAAAATAGACATCCATCCTATGGCAGAAGTCACATCTATAACACAAACCTCCTGCTGCAAGAGTAAGTTAAATTCCTAAATTTAAGTGTAACATGTAAAAGCAGCAAGAACATGTAAAGAGTTAATGACACCAATGTCTACTGAATCAGGGTATTTCATCAAGAGCCTCACCTTCCAGCGTTACACACTTTAGTTACTCTTCCTGCAGCCATCAGGATCATATTAGAAGCATTACATCACTGCACTTAAATTAAAGTATTCTTTATTGTTTGCCATCTTGCTGCACTATGTATATATTTACTTGTGCTCTTTTCAACCAGCCATTTTTTCTAGCAAGCTTTTGTCATACACCACAATTATTTAAATGGTGAAATGTCCTCCAGTAAGCCTAACAAATAAAGTTGTTTCCTTCACAAAATCCAGTTCCCTGTATATTTGTATGAGGTACTTTCCAAAGGTGAAAAAGTGACCTCGTCAGGGATGTATTTGCTGACTCCAGAAACACTTGTACCTATCATTTCCATCGGCTTGCACTTGGAAATACAAGAACGAGATAAAACTTTCAAAGTAAACTGATGAAACTACAAGACACAGGGCGTGAAAAACATGTAAAAACTGGATTTGTTATCACCAACTAAGGACATAAGTTTTAAATGCCACAGCTGAATTTGACCATAACAACTCTGAATGTTCTTTCAGATCAAATGCAAAATAAAACCACCAGTTTCACCAAGGTCCTATCAGTGACAGACTCTGCACTTACTAACAAGATCGACAAAAATCTTTTCCTTAAGAAGTTCTCAAGAGAATTAACAATTAAGAAGAATCAGGTTGACACAGATTACAAAGAGCTATGAGGGGAAAAATCCCAACACTTATGGCTAATAGCCATCAAATGCTTTTCCTAGAAAACAGCTGTTTACCAGGAATAAAAATGCTGGAATACAGAAAAACAATACTGACCTAATACCATGCACTAACAAGATGACCTCAGTAAACCGAGCCTAAGGTAACTTTGATCAAACTGTCAACATAAGTTTCGACAAATAAGTGAACGGACAACAGGCAGAACAATACCAAAGATACACACAGAAATATACACACTCCCAAGAATTCAACCCGGAGCTGTTAAGGAAGGATATCCAGCGCTTTCCATTGGCGGAACTGAGAGCAAGGAGCTCACCGACCAGAACGTGAAGTGATGCTGATCAGGGACAATAAGAACAACAGGTTCGGAAAGTCCCACCTTACGGGCCGAACAGCCGCAGCCCCACACCTGGCCGCGGCTTACAGAAACAACTCCGCTGACCACCCAGCTCTATTTTTTAAGCTCTTCTCCACGCCGCTCACCCTCGGGGCAGCCCAGGCAGGCTGAGCCCCGCAGTGCCCGGCGGCAGCCCCAGCCCGAACCCTGGCGCCCCGGCCCCGCTCCGCCCGCCCCGCGCCCCGAGCTCCCGGCCGGGGTGCCCGAGCTGCCCGGCCCGCCCGCCCGGCCCCGCACCTCCGGGCTGATGTACGACACGAAGGACGGCTTGGACGCCCTGGCCCCGCCGCCCAACATGGCCCCGGCCCGCGGCGGCGGCTCCCAACGCTTGCCCCGAGCGGGGAGGCAGCGGAAGGAGCGATCCCCCGGCAGCGCGGCGACGCCGAGCCGCATCACAGAACCGGCACCGCCCATGCCCGCCCCCAGCCACGGCCCCAGCCGCGGCCCCGCTCGGCGCCGGCCATTGCTGGGCACCGCCTCCCGGCCGCACCCGCCCTCACGGGGCGTGGCCCGCGCCCTCAGCGCCCGCGGGGCTCTGGGGTGTCCGGGGTGCCCGGGTAATGCCCCGCAAATGCCCTGTGAATGCTCTGCACAGCTCTGCCCAGCTCTGCCCAGCTCTGCCCTCGGCCTGCGGGGCTGAGGACAGAGCCAACAGGGCTCTGGAGCCAACGGGGATCCCCCGCCGCTCTCTCAGTTTCGGGGAAACCACGTACCTTTCTGTGTAGCTGCAGGGACCTCCCGCTCCTGGCCTGTTCCTTGACCCAGCCGTCGCTTCCACAGAGTCATAAAATCGCAGAATGGTTTGGGTTGTAAAGGACCTTAAAGCTCATCTGGATCCACTCCCCTGCTGTGGGCAGGGGCACCTTCTGCCAGGTTGCTCCAAGCCCCATCCAGCCGGGCCTTGAGCAGTGCCAGGGATGGGGCACCCACAGCCTCTCTGGGCAACCTGTGCCACTGCCTCACCCCCCTCACAGCAGAGACTTTATTCCTAGCATCGCATATAAACTTCGTTTAACTCATCTATTGCACTGTTTCTCACTCAGCTGCCAAATGCCTGTGTTGTATCTGTACACACTCAAAGGCAACTCAGCATTAAGGAAAATCTAAACAAGGCATCGATATGCAGTGTTACTTATGGCAGGAGAAGTGCAAGAAAAATGACATAAAACACACTTTCCATTAAATAATCCTCAAAACCCTCTAAAATGTGACTGCTGATACTTCTTGATACCTCAAGAAGTCCTCTGCCCAATGCCTATTTAATGTGTTACAGCCACGGCCTCCCTGGAATGTCATCTTTGAACACTGTATAATCAGAGCTGTAAATATACACCAGGTTTAACTGGTATGTAGGTTACTTTTAAAAGCCTCATTTTTATATGGATACAGAACAATGCAAATACTGTAAACGGCCTGTGGCAATGCAGCAAGACTACCCAGCAATTCAAATGGCAAATGGTAACCCAGGAGACAATTCGTGCAGAGTTGACTTTATGGAAATATTTTTACAAAAATAAAACATACTTTACAAACTCCAGTAGACCATAGGACGTGAATATCAACAGTTCCTTCAAACATTAGTGATAAGCACTTTCCCTATCATTTCCCCCCACTTTTTGTTTTAATACTTCACTTTATTTACCTTGCTCCAAACCCAGACCAAGGAAAACTACAGCAGGAAGAAAAAAGGTTACATATTTATAATACAGCATTTATAAAAGTTAAATAGAGGGACTGTTTCAATTCAGAAATAAAGGCTATTTCCCTGTTTTCAGAGTCAAGGAATGAGAAGTCCTTTGGATTTAATCACCTTCTCTCTGGAAAAAAAGCTCAAAACAACCCAGAGATTAGCTTTCATTAATAGTTTTACAACAAAGACTGTCCTGCTATGGGATCCCATGCTGAAGAGCTCTCATGTTTCTCTCCACAGCTGCTTCCACATCATTCCTTATGTCGCATCTGACCTCAGCTGCAAAGGTCAAAAGTATACCCCATGGGATTCAACTGGTGCAAATCCAGGGTGAAGGGAAATGTGGGACACCACCTCTGTGCTCTCCAGTGTATTAAGTACTTAAAGAAAGAGAATTACATACTAAAAAGTCTTTTAAAATACCTGAATTTAGAGTGGGAATAATGTGAATACCACAGCACGCCTTGAGGTTTACAGCACACTAAAGCAAAAATCAGCTACTTACTGACATAGCATTTTTCAAAGAGGAAGGGATGTTTTGACACTAGGCCAGAGTCTTAACTCTGATCGGAAGTGCAAAAGGAGCCTTAATTCCCACACAGCACATGGGAATTCATTCTTCATCTTGTCATGAAAAAAAGACATACATAAAAAAAAAACTCTGAGTGAACTGCTATTCTCTATCAGCAAAATACCCACATGGTCAGCATGGGATGAACAGGCAGTGCTTCATCCTGGGGTTTGCTCTCCAGGATGCAAAATGTGTGGGAGTGAACCCATTGCAGAAGGGATTTGAAGCATTTTTGCTAGAATTTGGGGCCAGATTTGGATCCCCTCTTAGTTCATCTTTTCTGGAATGGCAGAAATAAAACTATCGCAAGTTAACTTAATTCAGAGAATAACATTAGCATCTGAAAGGGCCAGCTTTCTAAAATCTGGAGCATCTGTGGGGAGTACTCACAAAAGCCAACTTCAGCCCAGCCACCTCATCTCTGTAGATTCTTCCTGCAGACACTGGAGGGAAATAAGTTCCTTCTAAAGGCAATGGGGGCAGCAAGTAAATTCCTTGTTAAGACTGTCCAGTGCTCAGAACACCTCAGGAATTCAGCTTGGCCAGGCTGAAGTTGGCCTTTCAAAGTGCCCTCCTTCCCCTCCTTGTCTTTACACTCCCCCTATAGTCCTCTACTGCCTCTCATCTATGTATTTACATGCTTACTTTTTTGTCATTTTAATACGGTCCCTCTTCAGCATTGTCACTCTGTATTGTTCCAAATTGCTCCATACCGATGAGGAAATAAGACAGTTCAATGATGTTCAATCATTTGGGATTGCTCTCTGCACTCATAAAGACTTTTAAAATAAAATTTCTGCAACAAACTGAAGTTCCTGGAATGGTGTATTAGTAGGATAGGTTTTCCCATGTTTCTTCTAAATGGGAAGTGTTGTTCCATGCTGCCAGTGACTTCAATCCATTAAAAAGAAAAAGAGCTTATCAAATAATGTAATTTACTTTTGTTCAATTTTATATGTAAATCAATGGCAATCATGCAAATGTAGAACAGTAAAACTTTTTAAAGCCAAGTTCTAGATTGTCTGTAGTGGGTGAAGAATATATGGCGTTTAACTGTTGCCATTTCACATTGATACTTTTCTCTTTCTAGAAGTATAATCACAGAATTTAATGCTGCCTGCAGGAGGGAAACTCACCGACCAGCTCTGCTCTTTCTATAAAGACAGATTACTTTGTTTAAAAAATTCACAGGCTATTAATTTGAATAATTATTTGGGCTGAATTCTCAGCTGTGCCAGGCTCGGTGGCGCAACAGCTGATGGAAGAGAGACACAAGGAGCTGTTTGCAGCTTCTCTAGCAGTTTTCTTTCAGTGATCCTCTTAGCTGCAAGTGGTATCTCATATTTTTCTTTGTGGCAGTCCTCCTTGTCAGCATTTCCTTGGCTATGGAAAGCATCCTGGATAAGGATATCCTAGGCAGGATCTGGAGCACAGTTGGTGAAGATCACTGAACACAGCTCTTTGTATCACATTTCAGCTTTTCTGAGCCTGGGCCTTTGTAAATCTCAGTGCTTTGGAGAGTGCAAAGGTTGCTTGGATACTCAGGGGTTGCAGGCCAGTGTGTGTTGTGGGTGCTTTGGTATAGGTAGGACAGATGTAGTGAACTTTTAAAGCCATTCATGAGTGTTGAGCAAACTTGCATGACTATGTCTAATTTCTACTCCCCATTTCCTCTTTTTGAAGAAAATAGAGGGAGTCTTTACTGTGCTGCAGAGCTGCAAAGTCACAGGTGTGCATAACTCCCATTCCAGAGTGGTAAATCAGAGGCAGGAATCTGCAGCTGTGCTCCACTTTGAACTCTCATCATGGCTCCTTTTAGTACATGCAACTCCAGTGGTGACAGAGGTAAAGAATTTGAAGTACCATCTCAAAAGAGGACCTCAAACAATTGCCATTTGTCAGGTTTCATGATCTTTCTATTCAGAAAATCTACCTGTGTGTACAGTTTGATTTTTTTTTTATTTTCACATTTTTGAGGGCCTTACCAGAGGAACTGCACTTAGGTGTGCGAATCTGGGTATTTCTGGTGTACCCATACATTTACTCTGACATTCACAGAGCCTTGCAGATGCTTGTGTGCAGCTCAGAAGGGAGGAGCTGTCCCAAAAGTGTAGGATTTACCTCGAGTCTACAGAGGTCTGCCATGCATGCTGGGTCTGATATTTGTACTGTTCAATTAAGTAACTCAGTTTAGGACTTTAGCATTTTAAGACAACACACTAAAGTGGCTGAAATCAGTATCCAAGAAATAAAGAAGACTTAAGATGAAGCTGGAAGTCAGATTACTGGGAGCTAGCAGGGAAAAAAGTCAGAAATTAGGAATGTACTGAGATGTCCTCTGGGAGAAGGTCACCAAATCAGTCTACAGAGAGCCAGCAGCTACCTCTGCTTTATACAGGCTAAGAGAATTTTCTGTGAAAAGTCATGAATGTTAGCTTTCTACAAATTAGGACAATTCTAAAAGAAGAAAACAACAACAAAAACCATAAAAGGGGTCCACTCTCAGACACTGCTTCTAATACTGTACTCACAGTGACATTTTCATTTTCCAGTACTTTCAGTGTCCTTTGGGAATTATTTTCTGAACTTGTTTCAGATTGCAGTTGGTCACCTTTGCAATGAGCCCATTTTTGAAGTATATGGTCAGAGATTGTGTAATGCTGTCCTATATAAACCTTTTATGTTTTATCTTTGTTGCAGTGGTCTTTCTCTACTGGACGTTGTGTGATTAAATTTCTTAAGCAGTTTTCTACTCCTCATTGTGAGAACCTAATCACTCTGGGTAAAGGGAAAGCAGATCTACTCTAGCTCTCCTCAGCTGAAATATCTGGCTCTGTTTCCTGTTCCATCCCACGTCTCAGTCCTGAGACACTATGTGCCCAGTTCCTGCAGAAGGTGGTTGAAGAGATGCAATTTTTTTCTTAAGTAAAACCATCTGGGATGTCCCACATGGCCACACATCGTGACTCAGATGGCAAACAGCACTTCCTTCAGGGGTAGCAATACAGACCAGTGCCAATTTGTGTCCATTCCTTAATTACTGAATGTTTTTGTTCTGCCAGGGCCTTCCAGAGCTAACCTTCCTAACCATTCTAACCAGGGAGGTTCATCTGCCATTTGGGATATACAGTTCCAAAATATCCACAAAGAAGAGTGCAAGACCAAATTAAAAACTACACCTTGGAGAGCGGGACAGAGGCATTAACTGCTGAGAACACAACCTGGACCAGAGTGCTTACTTTAGCCATAGAGATGCAGCTGGGAATTACATGTTCTAAACTTGAAGATGGAAAACAAAATATTGCTGTGAGAGTTGTGAAAACTCAGGGAACAAAGCACCTCACATCGAATAACAAAATCACCTTCTCTTAATAGCTACAAGTGGGAGAAGAGGAAGTGAGTAATTTTTTAATAACTCTAACTCACCCAGGAAAGCATGGGCGTCACAAACAAGAACACAAGGGTTAGGGAAGTTCCCTACCTTTTTTAGCTATTTTGAGGCAAACACAATTACTTGTTTGTGGGCACACACACAAACTTCTTTGCCACGTGGTGAACTTTATTTTATTCTGCTGTGAACAGAAATTACTTCAGGCTGGGTATTTCTTATCCTTAGCAGTACACAAAGGGTGAGCCAAACCCCATCTGCATCAAGAAAAAGCCTACACCATGGCTGGATGTGAGGCAAAATTACATCAGGGCTCTCCTCTCACCCTTGTTTCTTCTAAACCTGCAGTGCAAACGGAGGTCCAAGGATCATGAGCTCGTAAATAACAAGACCGATAAATTTAAGTGTGGCCTTTCTGATATCAAAGGATGTGAATTGACCCTTCTGTCTTGGAATGAATCCCACAAAAGAAAAAAAAACAACATTCAGCTTCCAATTGATTGTCCCTAAGCTGGGTGGAGGAAAAAATCTGCCAAGGTGTCCTTGGGCAGCCCTGGTTCTTTCTTCCCAAGTGATTTCTCCAAATGCAATGCAGATGAAAAGTCCTTGGGAAAGAAGTCCAACTGTCTGTCACTCGCTAGGAATCTGGTCCATCTAGTTAAATAGTTGCTCTTTTGCAGGACTCTTCCTGCTGGGCATGAGGAGAAGCAAAGCAAAGCTAGTGAGACCCATCCAGTGTCCGAATTACAGGGTACAGGATGGGTCAGTTCTAGCATATCCATGGGGAGAAATATTCATTATGAGGTCTACACAGTTACCTCTTCTCTTTGGGAAGGACACATACAGACTTGAAAGCTTCTACCTCGTTTCTTTTACCTTAGAAGAGCTGTGTCCTGGCGCTTCTGTTCTTTCCTTTATCAGTGAAAATTGTATCCAGTGCATGACCGCAGTGAGAAAATGTGCTGGTTTTACTTTGCCCGCCAGGCCCTTGACTTACTCTTGGCTTTGATTTCCTAATGCAAAATGCGTGTGTTTCAGTAATCATGGGTGTCAGGTAATGAAAGAAGCCATCCAGCTCATGCTGTCATCCCCACCTCCCATACAACTGTGGCAACTAAAAAATCCAGCCCAGATAATCTGAGAAGCAGGCACAAACCTACCCCTGCAGGAAGGCTACATGCTGTTTAGCAGAAACTCATGGCAAAACACATACATGAGTCTAGAAGCTTCCCTTTACTGTCCCTGACTTCAAAAAGGCCGTTGCCTAAGCAAGGCACACTTCTATTTGGCTAGGACAAACAAGTCTTTGAAGCAGCAAACTTTATAGAAGCAGTCAATCTTGTAAAAGAAATCTCATAAATCCATGTATCCCTGTTAGCAAATGCTTCTGATTTAACAGAATATTTTTCTTTGCAATTGCTGTGGTTTTTATATTCAGGCTCTTGGAAAGTTTCTTGACCAAACTTTCTAGAATTAAAATGTATTTATGCTAGAATTAAAATATTCATGCTGATATCCATATGGCAATGTCATGCCTGAATGTCAGAGGAGTATTTGGAAACTTTTTTTTTTTTGAGGATTTCAGAAATCACCTGCCCTTCCAGAACTCCAAGTTTTTCTATGGAAATAAGTTATTTTAAATTTATTTTTTCCTGGTGTGTGGGTGAAATTTGTAGAGGGACTTTTCCTCAGGGAGAATATATAAACCAGCAGCAGACTGGTGGAATTTTATTGCGTGGACTTTGTCCCAAACCATTGGGTTTAAGATCTGTGTTCTCTGAATGCATCACTGCTTCTTGGAAAACAGTTCAGCCCTGGCTACTCCTGTAACAGGAGCTCTGAACTGGTCCCATAGCTTGTAAATTGGCTCATCTTATGCCTTTGGATACACTGGAGAACTTGCTGGGGACGTTAGTTAAAGCATGCAGAATCCTGATTTATGATTTACCACTGTCATGTAAGGAATGCTTATCCTGAATCTATTGCCCTGAAATCACCCCTGACAGCAGCTGCAAGAAGTTTCTTAAGAAATGGATACAAGAAAGGAAAACCACACACTACCTCCTCACATAAGATTTTTATCTGAGGTGCCCCTCTCCTCCTGTTCTCAATAATTTGCCAGATAAAGTCTTTTGACACACATTTTATCAACTCCCCCTTAATAACCTCTTTCTCAGGTAGCCTTCCTCACTGGGAATCCTTACTTTGCAAAATTCTTCTTTGCAGCTCTCAGTGACTCAAAATCGAGTCTCTCTTCTTCCTTCTGCTATGCCTAATCTGTCTTGTGTAATTTCTTTACACCCCTAAAGTATTTACTTCTAATTTATTCAGGATATAGTCCTGACTGTTTCTAACCACTGCTGTCTTCTAAATCACTAGCAAATTTTATTTTTGCTGGGGTTTTTGGGGTTTTGCTGCCACGAAGACTTTGGTGCATCGTTAAAGAATTATTTTAAAATTATTTTAAAATGCATACTTTAGCAATAGAGAGGAACGCTGTAATAGCTAAAACATCACAGTTTTCCCTTCGTGCTTGTCACAGGAAGGTGAGAACGAGCTCTGGCGTTCCAGTGGGAGCTGCTGCTGAGGACACAGCGCTCTCTGCTGCTGGGAGCACACAGGGACGCCTCAAACAGCCCCGAGGATTTGGCGCATAAAGCCTCACTTTTCTTTTTGGCTGTGGAGCTTTCACTTAGGTTTTTGCAAGTGTGTGGGGAAGTGTCCTCAGACACTCTTTAACACTCTCCATTCACCGGCAAGGGAGCAAAGCATGGACTCCAGATGTAGTTTTGTCTGTGAAGCAGGAGAGCTGCATGGAAAGTCAGTAAAAACTCTTCAGCTTTTCCTCCACCTTTTCCCACAGCTCACTTGCTGTACATGGAATGTAACATATTTAACACCTCAGTTCCACTGGCCTAAATCACTTCAGTCTTAAACTCCTTAATCACCTGGAGCTTCTTTTTTCTTCTATGTTTTTGTGGAGTGCTGCAGTTGCTGCATGAGTGGCCAATCATGCTCTCTAATGAAACAAAGCTTTTCTCTTTGATTTCCTACACTATTTTTGGAGCTGGTTGTTGTTGAGTATTGATGCATTTTTTTTTTCCTTTTTTACTTTTGATTTGTAGCTCTCTAATGGCCTTCCCCATCTTATTTCTTGAGTTGGACCTATTTAATTAGTTTTGTTCTTTCTGTTGCCATTTTTCTTGATTGGTTTTTTGGTTTTGTTCCCGTCCTGCTTTTTCTAATGGAAGGAAATTTACCAAGTTCAAATGCTGGATTCTGCACCTTGGATGGGGTGATGCCAAGCACAGGGATAAGTAGAAGAGGAGTGGCTGGGCAGCTGCAGAGGGAGGTGGGGCTGGCTGGTGCTGGGCTCAGCGTGGGTCCACAGTGCCCAGGCAGCCCCAAGGACAAAGCTCATCCCAGAGCTCCCAGCAGGGCACAGCCAGAGCCCATCCCAGAGCTCCCAGCAGGGCACAGCCAGAGCTCATCCCAGGGCTCCCAGCAGGGCACAGCCAGAGCCCATCCCAGAGCTCTGAGCAGGGCACAGCCAGAGCCCATCCCAGAGCTCCCAGCAGGGCACAGCCAGAGCTCATCCCAGGGCTCCCAGCAGGGCACAGCCAGAGCCCATCCCAGAGCTCTGAGCAGGGCACAGCCAGAGCCCATCCCAGGGCACCCAGCAGGGCACAGCCAGAGCTCATCCCAGGGCTCCCAGCAGGGCACAGCCAGAGCCCATCCCAGAGCTCTGAGCAGGGCACAGCCAGAGCCCATCCCAGAGCTCCCAGCAGGGCACAGCCAGAGCCCATCCCAGGGCTCCCAGCAGGGCACAGCCAGAGCCCATCCCAGGGCACCCAGCAGGGCACAGCCAGAGCCCATCCCAGAGCTCCCAGCAGGGCACAGCCAGAGCCCATCCCAGAGCTCCCAGCAGGGCACAGCCAGAGCCCATCCCAGAGCTCTGAGCAGGGCACAGCCAGAGCCCATCCCAGAGCAGCGAGCAGGGCACAGCCAGAGCCCATCCCAGGGCACCCAGCAGGGCACAGCCAGAGCCCATCCCAGAGCTCCCAGCAGGGCACAGCCAGAGCCCATCCCAGAGCTCCCAGCAGGGCACAGCCAGAGCCCATCCCAGAGCTCTGAGCAGGGCACAGCCAGAGCCCATCCCAGAGCAGCGAGCAGGGCACAGCCAGAGCCCATCCCAGAGCTCCCAGCAGGGCACATCCAGAGCCCATCCCAGAGCTCCCAGCAGGGCACAGCCCATCCCAGAGCAGGGATGGGCCCCTGGGCTCAGCCTCAGGGTGGCCTCATCCTGCTGGGCCCTGCAGGTGGAGAAGGAGGGGAAGGTCCTCCAGTGCATCCTGAGGAGGGAAACAGAGCTGGTGGGAAGGCTGGAAGGAACTTCCTGCGAGGAGCAGCTGAGGAACTTGGGCTTGTCCAGTTTGGGGAAAGGGAGATGAAGGGTGACCCCACTGCTCTCTGCAGCTTCCTGAAGAGGGGAAGGGCACAGGGAGGTGCTGAGCTCTCCTCCCTGTAATCCTGGGACAGGACAGGAGGGAGCAGTTCACAGCTGCACCAGGAGAGCTTTCCTGGTCATCAGGAGGCATTTCTATAAAGTGAGGGTGGTCAAGCACTGGAACAGCTTCCTAGGGAAGTGGTCGGTGCCCAGTCTGTCAGTGTTCAAAAGCATCTGGACAGTGCCCTTAGCAACGTGCTGGAACTTGGCCTGCCCTGAGTGGGCAGGCAAACTGGACAGTGACTGTAGGTCCCTTCCTGACAATACAGAAAAGTCCGTTCTATTGTATTTTCTTCCCTTTCCACTTATAAATAAAACAAATTATTGAAGTTATTGGTAGAAAGTGGGATGGCATTTAATTTTCACACTTTTCTTGTGACAAACACCTTCTACTGCTGATACCACCATGATTATCCCACCTTCCTGAAGCTGCAGTTTCACATGACTCTAGTGGCAACATCCTGGATTACTCTTAGGCTCCAGTTCTTGGATGTACCTGACTTTTCTCTCACGTGTGAAAATATGAAGTAGTTACCTAAGCAGTGACATTTACAACATCCTAAGCCATGCTGAGATATCCATGTAGGACTGGCAACTGTGGGCCTGCACCTCTGATGAAACTCATCCCCTTTTGTAGCAGCACATAGCCCAGGAGTGTGTAACATGTAGTAAACTCCTCTATTCAGGCACCTTCATCTCTTCCACGGTGTTCATTAACTTGTATAACCAGAAAAGTACTGTCAAACTTAAATGTGTGCCAGAAGTAAAGTCTGTGATAAGGCTGTCGTATACAGTTTGATTATATATGCATACTATTGATACAAACACAATACAGCATGCAGAAAAGGAAACAAAGGAAGTGATATAACGAGCAAGGTTTGTGATTCTTGTGTTGGAACAAGAGGCCTTTTTGTCTCACTTTTAATGTTAAAGTAACTTTTTTACTGTAGGAAAAAAACATTTATTTTTTCTTGGTCAGTTACTCCATTCTGCAGTCTTAGATTTTTAATTACAGAAAACTTACAAAATCCACAAAGGTTTCTTGATGCCATCCTATGTTTATTGTGATTCAAGGTATCAACCTCAAACAGGACTGATGCAGAATATATATGAAAGTATTTAAGCTAGTGGCTGAGCCTCTACAAGCTGGTAGCTTTAAGCTACCCTGCAATAAATACTGGCGGCCATGGCTTTGCAAAAGTTTAAGAAAACACAGGTGTTAAAGATCTTTCCAAATGATGATCCTTACTAATACAGGTGTGTAAGGACCATGACATGTGGGAAGGTGTGCACTGTGCAGGGTCAACATCCCCAGCAAGAGCTTCCAGTCCCTGAAGAACAGTGACTGTTGCCCTTGGTAGCAGCTGGACACTTGTTGAGAATTATTATTAGGGCAGTGTTTCTTAAAATGCAAACTGTAAACAATCAGAAAGTTCAATAAACAACAGCAAGCTTCTCTCAGACTTTCATAATGCAAGCGAAAAAAGTGGAAGAAAATGTAAGAATACAGATATTTATAGAATGGAAGTCTGATTTTCATTTAGATATAAATTAAAACTGCTGTAGTTAACCCATAGAGAACACTTCTTTGATTTTTTTTCTTTCCCAAAAAGACCAGCTATCTCTTTAATTTTGAAAGTCTAAGAAATACCACACTGAAGGATAAAAAGATCTTCTAAGATCTATAGAAGAATCTCTCAGGAGAAATTTAATTTGCTAGTCTTTTTGGCTAGAAAGCTCTTGGGCTTACTGCTAACATTTTAAAAAAAAATGAAGGAAAACGGATATTTTTCTTGACTCTATCACTGTACTCTGTAAAACTGAAATATAAATGGACATTGCTAACTTTGTGTATTGCCCACCACTATTAATGCTATGCTATTCAAATCTGTTTGAATATTAATTTGGCATCGTGTGACTACTTAGCAGATTAATGATCAGCAGATATTCAACCAGCAATAAGAATGTTAAATATGCATGCACAGTTTTGCAGGAATATTTAAAGTTGATTCCAACTGCTGGAAGTTTTCTAGGCAGAAAAATTTTAAGTAGTAAAAGGTCTAAAAATAGAAGCTGCAAATGAATGCATCATATTCAACAGTCCTGCAAGTTTAACTGTTCATCTAGAATTTCATAAAAGGGCAAGAATTTTATGAACTATGGCTAACAGACTTCAATTTCTACCAGTGTCTGTATGCACAGATCCCTCTGAAACCACACTGCTCACAGACAGGACACACTTATGGACTAGGAAGACAAATCAGAATTCAAAAAAGCTTTGAAACAGAACAGCTCACATGTTCACAAACTGTTCCTCTAAAGTGAGCATCAGGGGGAATATCCTTTCTGTGTACATTTCCCTTTTGTGAATGATGACTACAGTGTTTGTAATTGTGGGATTTAACACACAGCACTGCTGAATAAAAAATGTAAACAGTGCTTATTAGTAAACTGCCAGTATTACAAAAACACAGGGTATTTAAAATGCTCATTTAGTCAGTTTTGCCTTCTGAAGTGCACAGTGTAGTATTTAAGTCAAAGCTAGATCTGTACTTTTGAAAACCTTGTTTTTACATTCATGGATTTGTTAACAAGTGTCAGAAGTTATCCGTTAAAATGGGCACAAACACCAGAAACAAACTGCAAATTCACCTTTCACCACACAGCACAAAAATCATGGTCACAGCTTCATATTTAATGTGGAATCACTTTAAGTATACAATATTTCAAAAGATCCAGAAACTGGTTAGGAGCTAAAAGCCAGTAGAACAAAAATACAGAAAATCTAAAATACATCTTTGACCTTTTTAATCCTATATTTTAGGGTCACATTCCTGAATAGACAAGTTTGCCATATGAGGAAAGAAACTTTGGTATGGAGTTGAACTAGCCACATGAATAGCACCTGTAGCTTTCAAAATAAATAGTAATGGCTAACTAGACACGATGGCAGCAAGATATCCCCTAGAACAAGCATATGCTTGGAGCTATGCATGAAGGCTGGACAACAAAATGAGTGTAATTTTTTTAAAGTAACTTCAAAGCATTTCTGCTTTTTGTATTTCTAATTATTTAGAAAGCTTTCCCACAATGAGAAAGCTTTACCTTTATATGCTAACCCCTTATAGTCACTCCTTTGAAAATTGCACTCTGATGCTCACAGAACACTTTTATTAAGTGTTTTTCTTTTTTAAGTCTTTAGATTCCCTCTATTTTTCTAAAATATTGTATTTTTATTCCATAGGCCCACACTGGTTAGCAGTAGATGCTGGGAACAGAAACATGCCCACTGCTCCAATAGCTGCTTATTAAAAAGGTCAAGGATAAATTCGACCTTGAAATGGAACAGAAGTTGGGCTTTTCTTAATAAACGGTATCAGAAATAACAAATCATCTTTGTCACATGTGACACTCTCCTACAGCCATCAATAAAGTAGCTACCGGAATGTTAGTCTATGTTAATCTGTGTTTTATGGGTTTGCAACAAAGCATAATACACATTTAACAGAGTAAGTGAAACTTCAGTTTCCAGTGTGTAATGAATTTTAGTCGTTTAATAAATTTTAACTTTTATTTGTGTATTCCACTGTAGTGCTGTGACAACAAATCACACCTGTGTACCAGAGCATACATCAACAGTATGATGTAACTTTACTTACACCACTGCTATATTTAGATTGTTGAAAGAGACATAAGCATACACTATGGCCACAGCAAATAATTTTCTGGGTTTTTTTCTTTGATAACCTTCACTTTTTAAGTAATACTTCACTTTTAAAATTTGAATTATTGAAAAAAATCACAGAAAGTTTATACAGGAACAGATATAAGGAATAACCTCACAGGCACTGATATGACAAACATTTATTTTAAGGGCTGAGAGGCATTAGTACCACGTTGACAAAGTTGACTGAAAAGAATGACTAACTTTGTCTAAATGGAAAATGCCCACCTTTGCTTGTTGAGAAAAGAAATTCAGAAAGTTATTTTTGGCCTTGCTATGTCACGAAGTCAATCATACAAAGACCTAAGCATTTAACCTAAGATAATAGTTTTTAAAGCCCTTCTATTAAAAAAAAAACCCAAAACCCATCATGCAAATCTTTGATCAATTATGCAGCGGCTTTAAAACTGTTGCAAGACCATACTGTATATATTAGCTTTTATACTGCTAATGCACAACTAACAGCAAACTCGATTAGATTAACACAAATTTGTCTTAATTACACCGTTATATCACACTAAGGAGACAAATGCCACAAGATTGGCAAAAACATTTAATTCTGAGCACTCAAATGGCAGGACAATTATGTGTTGTAACCCCTTCACATTTAGAAAAAAACATGATCCTGCAGTCTCACTTTACAAAAAAAGGAAAAAAAAACTTCTGTAAAATATTAATTGGGAGGGGAACTGTTTTACTACCTAACACAAAGTAACTCATACAACTAGTGTCAAAGGAAACAAAAATACTCCTAAATAAAAAGTCAAAATACACATAGCAACAGAAGCACAAATGCTGCGTTAAATACAGTCAAGATAGGAAGACAATGCACTTGTTAATAAAAAAGACAAAAAAAAGAAGAAAAGATACTAAACTTAGCAACACATTTAAAGAAAATGCAATGAGGGAAAACTGTGTTTTCCTATGACAAGTTTCCATTTGCAGTCTTTCCATCCATAATTTGTCTGGTACAGTACATCCAATTAAAATATTCAGAATCTCACAGAAGAGCTAAGTTGTTCTCTTCCAAATCTAATTCAGAAGCTGGTTTTGGATGTTTTAAACAGACATCATTATGAATGAAGTAGAAGCAAGGCAACAAATGGACTTTTCATTACCATCAATATTAGCAATGATGACCAACATTTTTAGAAGTTATCATAATCTTTTTTGTCCTTCTTTCCCTCTGCTTCAAATCCATCAACCCCATCACTGTCCCTTCTCCTTTTACGATTATTATGGATGTTGAAGCGTTGATTCATCTGTGGTAACGGATCCATTCCTAGAACTTTGTGTATCTGACGGAACGCAAGGAGTCTCAGTGCAAACTAGAAAAACAGTACAGAAAATCACTTGTGTTACAAACAAACATCCATTTTGAGCACTATATCAAACAATTAGGGAAGAACATCAGTGATGTGTGATATTACCCTTAGCTCTAATTATTCCATCATTCCATTCTCCCAACAAAATCAATACAATAAAATGTGTATGTCACTTTTGCTGCTTTTGTAAGTGCAGCATCTTAGCTTAATGTACTTGTGTTTGGGCTTCTGGGCTTGCACGGAAGCAGCCAAGGCTTGTCAAACGTCATGTTAGGTGACAAGTGATCAGGAATCATTAGCAAAAGGATCAAATGAAGAGGCAGAGGCAGTAACCTCTTAAACTGCAAGCATGAATGGTCATAACTATTGTAGGAATCTTACACAGATGTATTTATAAAATTTCCAATCTAGTAACATGCTGATGTAGAGTAAAAGCCTGTTCGCAGATCTAGATATGTAGATATAGGTGAGAATGCTATAAATTGTTCAGGAAAATACATTTATTTCAGTGCAATAATGAGCACTATGAACACCCTCTCCTGTGATACGTTCAATGCTTAGCTTAAGGCTGGTAAGATCCAACTACATTCTGTGAAAAAAAAAAAATTCATATCCAATATAAAGCTACATTAAAAAAAAAACAGAACCCAAACAAAGCCATCCATCGAATTTAGTTACTTCACAATTACATTCCCTTACCTGTGCACTTGAAGTAATATCCTCGCGTTGCTGATCTGTCATTACAGCAAGTGTATCAAAAGGATCTTTTTCACAAGGGTCTAGAAGGCCAGGCCCACCTAAAATAATCAGGCTAATTAGTAACACATCTTTACCTTATTACGATTATTACGATTTTTACAACTACAAGATTACAGATTAGTTAAGTGTACGTATACATAAAATGTAACTTGCCTTTCAGGATGATTCCTGAAGATATACACTCAAAAACTCTTCTCAGTGCATCTCCAGGACTCTGTGGTCCAGTCGCGCTGCTAATTGCTTTTTCCACAAGCAGCTCCATAGCCTAGACCAAAATAGGAGGATTTAGCCAAATTAGAAGACTGATTAAGAAAGAATAAAGCTGTTACTGTTCCTCAGTAGAGAATTTTGAATCCTGAATTTTGAAGAACATTACACATTGTAGAACACTTTCAGTAAAAATTTAAAGAAATCCCAGTTATTTTATAAAGATGAATAAAAATAAAGGTGGTGCCAGATGAACAATGAGTGCTGATACTGGCAGCTGGTCACTGCTAGTGTCCCCAGGGCTCAGTGCTGGGTCCAGTCCTGTTTATTGATGATCTGGATGAGGGATCAAGTGCCCCCTCAGGCAGTTTGCAGATGGCACCAGGCTGGGTGTGAGTGCTGATCTGCTGGAGGGCAGGGGGGCTCTGCAGAGGGATCTGCACAGGCTGGATCCACGGGGCCAATTGTGTGAGGTTCAACCAGGCCAAGTGCTGGCTCCTGTCCCTGGGTCACAGCAGCCCCTGCAGCTCCAGCTGGGACAGTGGCTGGGAAGCTGCTGAGTGGGAAAGGCCCTGGGGGTGCTGGCCAGCAGTGGCTGAACATGAGCTGGGGGTGCCCAGGGGGCCAAGGAGGCCAAGGACATCCTGAAAGTATCAGCAATGGTGTGGGCAGCAGGAGCAGGGCAGTGACTGCCCCTCTGTGCCGGGCACTGGTGAGGCCACACCTCAAATCCTGGGCTCAGTTTTGGGTGCCTCACAAGAAAGAGACTGAGGCGCTGGAACGTGTCCAGAGAAGGGGAACAGAGCTGGGGAAGGATCTGGAGCACAAAGTTCTGTTACCAACTGCAGAGGGAGCTGGTGGTATTTATCCTGGACAAAAAGATAGGAGTGACCTTATTGTTCTGTATAACCACCTAAAAGGAGGGTGTAGCCAGGTGGGGGGATGGTTTCTTCTCCCACATAAATGACAACAGGACAAGAGGAAATGGCCTCAAGTTGTACCAGAAAAGGTTTAGATTGGATATTAGGAAAAAAAGTTTTGACTGAAAGGGTTGTAAAGCATTGGAACAGTGTGCCCAGGGAATTGACAAGAGTTACTATCCCAGGAAGAGTTCACAAAACATGTGGATATGGCAATTAAGGATATGGTTTAGTGGTGCTAAATTAACAATTTAGACTTGATGATCTTCAAGATCTTTTCCAACCTGAACAATTCAGTGATTCTCTGATGGGCTTCTTCCCATCACAAGTTTTTCAGCAATTTTGTGGAAATTTATACAGTAGTAGCCTACATATACAGGTAGACAACTTGTCCAGCCATTTTTGAGACTATGAAACACTCTGGGACACTTGATTCTGTCAGCCACATTAACACAATACACGGTACACCTAATGAAACAGGATGCTTCAGAAAAATGGAAATAGTTTTTTCTACAAGACTACAGAAATTTATATTATCAAACATTTAATGTCCTTAAAATGCTTAGTATCCTCACTAGTCCTTCAGTTTAGAAAAACTGAAGCTTACAGCAATTTTTCTGCTAGTTAGCAAGCAACACTAATTCATATGTTAAGCAAGTATAAAAAAACCCTCTATATAGCCTTATATATAAATATATTTTCTGAATGTATACATTTCATTTTCAGAATGTATACATTCTGAAATGTATACATTATTTGATGTTAGTTAAAATGGTTTAAATCATTAGCTGTGTTTTAAGTACTGATTTTTTTCCATGAATATTTCCATTGCTCACTTTTATTAGACATTGTTTTTTCCCAGAAGAATCTATAAAAGTATTTGTAAAAGAAAGAACTAACTTCTCCTAGAACTCTTTCCCAGAATTAGACAGATATTTCACTGTTACCTCTTTGGCAAGTTTAATTCTCAAACAATAGTTTTTGATAGGTCTTTTGGAGGCACTTGTTGTTTGGACCTTGTCCTCCTCACCACATCTACAGTTGTTCAAACACTACTTTTTCTTCCTTATTTCAAGGTGTAAATATTTATTCTGATGTATACAAGTAACTAAAGGCAGTGCTAATCACTAAGGCTGCCCATTTCTTTCTATTTTAGCGCCATTTAACTGACAGATTTCAACTTTTGAAATGTCTGCAAAATGTCTGATACAGCCATACTCCTGCTGTATCAGTCAGGACTTGGCAACAGTAATTAAGATGTTTTCAAGTAGGAAACAAAGTACATCAGTAAAGAGAAAAAAGCAGATCTTGGATTTGCATATATTAAAATCTAGTTCTTTTGGATCAACATATACTACACAGAGGTCTATAACTCAGTCCTAGGAAAATGTGAATTATGATGTCCTGGTGTTTATGTGCATAAAAGGCTGGATTTCAAATTTGAATAATGTGTAGGAACCTGACAAAATTCTTTTAATTTAGTTTCTACTTTAAGGTACATGAAATGCTATTACTGTGAGCATTCGGGCTTCCTGTTAACTTCTATTTTTACAACTACTTATGTTTTTTTTAAACTAGCTCTGTCATCTCTTTCAGTTGCAAAAGGTTTCTAGTACAAAGGGTAGGAGAATATCTGTATTCAGAAAACTGTACTACTCCAATATGTGAAATTCCATCTGTACTGGCTGAAATCACCACTTTCATTTTGTCATTATTTTTATCAGTAAGACTTTTCCTATAGGCCAAAAGAACAGCTGACTACAGTTCAGTGCTGGTCCATGTCTCTGAGAATGCATCAGGAACAAATCAGGAATCACTTTTGGAGAGAACTGAGACACAGCGAGGTCTGACACACTGCTTCATATCTCTCTTCCCTTCTGGATGTTCCTTGGAACACATAATGTGAGTTAAGAAGCCACACTCCTTGTTCTTCAGCCATATCCCTCCTCTGTGTTGCAACAGTTATAAGGATACTTTTCTGAAAGTAAGCCAAGGTTCATTCTCTGGCAACTCAGTATCACAGTGATATTAAGAGAGCACTGAGCATCTTTTAAGATGTATTTGTTTAGTGTACTTTTCATGAAATGCAGTACTGAAACTGGCACTAGTTTTTTTCCATTTAAATATTTAAAAAACAGACATTACTGCTCCACTTCCCTTCCAGAAGCAATAAATATTATTAGAAGTAATTTAATAAAACTGTCTGCAAACTTAGTGGAGTTGTAAAATATTTCTCATCTAAATAAAGTCAACTGATCAAAACACTGTTACAGCTCTTCCTGTCAAAACTGAGAAGGAAGCAGCACAGTGCAAATGGATTTGGTCAGCAAAACACAACAATCAGGGCTAGGTTTACTTCCACATGATGCATGTTTCAGGTATTTGTTTCAGAATAACTTAATCCAATCCACAGATTGTACATCTGTTAGTATTTGGAGCATTTGGAAGGTAGTCAATACAAAAAGAGTGCTCCAAGAACACTCAACTGAATTAAGAAAGGTGACCTGATACAACCCAGAGATTTAAGTGACACTGACTAAAATATGATGATGAACACAACCACAGGCTGTATTGAAGTACTGTGGTATTTCACCTTGTGAAAGAGTCATAATAAACATAAGAATTACTGTGATTTTTTCTTTTGACTTCTTTCTGTTATCACAGAAATATCTGGGCACAGCTGGCATTATTTTAAATACGATTCAGCAAACTCCAAGCAATTCAGAGTTGGTGGTTAGGAAAAAATATGTTCTTTCATACAGAGTAAAGGAAAAAAATGCTAAAACTTAGAATAGGGATCTACCCACAAAGAATAGAAAAGAACAAGAAAATTTCTTTTGGAAAAAAAAGGTAACTTCCAGCTTCAAATGAAAAACCTTAGAAAACTGTATTTTAAGAGGGAATCTGGAGTACTTGTTAACAAAAAAAAAACCAGAATCCCAAACAAAACCCTACACTATGTGTTGAAAATGTCTGAATTTAAGAACTGTACGAATATTTCCCTATAAGTTCCTTGTAGTAACATCTTTATTAAGAAGACTCATTATGAAAACATTACTTACCCAGCTTGGAAAATCAGACCAAGTAGGAACCCGCTGACAGAGGTCACGAAGAATACGTATAATAATCACACAGGACTGCAGACCATTAGCTCTAGCCTTGAGAGCAATACAAAATCCAATTAATCAACCCCTGCACCCATAGCAAACAGGAGTTGTTGAAAGACTAAAACACCGCTGTTCAATGGAAGCTCAGATACAAGATTGAAACAAATCATTCTACAACTTTATTCCGTGAGCTGCCATTTACAGCAGTATTTTATGCAGGGTTAGTAATTTAAGGTGGTAGAAGTCAAAGTGCACAGGTTATACAAGAACAATATTTCTTGATCCCCTATACACTTTGACCCATGTTCATTTGAAACAATAAATACAGTATCTTTCTATATTAGAAATAAAAAGGATAAAGTAAAGATCTAAGAAATAGGTATAGAGACTGAAAGGTCAAGGGAATCTGTTTGGTTTCTTTATTGTGCCTTTGCCAGAATGCAAAGTCACTAAACCAAACAGTTGCTTCTCACCTTTCATTCCCTACACTTAATGCACTAAAAGAAATAGAAAAAAAAGTCTTAAATCTAAACACAAAGCTTTAAACACATATTCCATTATTTAAAGCGAAGTTACTCTGCAGCCTTATGGAATATATAACAAATATACAACATATGATCACCCCAAGCGAGTCAAGCTTTCAACATCGCCTTCTCAATGACTGGAAAAAAAAATGATGTCAAATGTGCAATAACTGCATAAAGCAGCTCCTCCATACTCAACCTCCTACAGTTAAATTTAGGGACCAGAGAAATATTAAGTATTATTAGCATGAACAACGCTGAGTGTTTTCACACAGTTAAACATTCATATTGCAACTGAACTAATCTCTCATAAGGCTACAAGAAGAAAGTAAAATGATGTTCCGAACCTGGAACCACTTAGCGTGGCGTAGAGCAGCCAGAGCGTCAAGGCATTTTTGCCTGTCCAAGACGTCCGGTGGGTCTTTCACCATACCCGAGGTTACATCTAAAATGGATTGAATTGGCAAAATGCAGTGAGGAATGGGTGTTTGACCAGGTGAGAAAGACACTTCCTTAAATAGCTTCAATGTCACACATGCCATTTAAAGTTTGAACCCTTGAATGAGAAATGTAAATGTTCAGCAGTAGTCGCTCAATTGGGATTAGGGCATCAACCCAGTAGAAAGATCAAGAGCATGATGCTCTGAAGTTATTTTCAACTGCATTGCTGATTATGCAATGCATAGTACTTCTTTATTTCAGCTAACAGTGGAAAAACACATATCCCCTAAAATTAAATACTGAAGGAAGGATGGTTGGACACAGTGCACCAGCACAGAGAACACAAGACAGAAGGAACACAAAAATCCACTTTAACCAAGTAGAAACATTCAAACTTAGTTTCTTTTAAATTTTAATTGTCAGGTATTATTTGGGACCTATTCTTGAAAGAAAAACTAAGTATAACAAATCTTAAAAGTGCTGAATGTTTAGTAATCATGTTATTTTTATCATGCCTTAAAATTATTTACTTTAAAAACCTGACTAAAGGAAATGTGATATATTTTTCAATATTACAGAGTTCCTTGTTTTCTAGCACTTTCTCTCTTACCCATATAAATAAAATTCCTCAGCCCATAATAGATATGTTCCAGCAACACTTAGGGTGCAAGGAAGGATCTGAAAAGGGACTGCATTATCAAAGACTCACCAAGATAAAGAAAAGCAAGGAATAGTCTAAAAAACAAAGCAAAATGTCTGAAAGATGAAGAAATCAGCAGACATTTTCTATTTGAACGTTCAGAAAATAATTTGATTACCAAGCTGCTTTCCTACCAAAAATGAAGAGACTACAAAAGTGGTTTAATCAGTGAAAATGGAACCACTGAACAATATGAAATGGTATCCTTGAGTTACTTGAAAACTATATAGATATAATCAGTGATCACCATTAAAAGTTAATTTTTTACTCATTCTGAAAATGGCTATGGTGGCTAGTCGCAACATATGTTGCTAGCATAACTGGTGATACACCAAATAAGATGAAACAAAAAGCCCTCACTGAATGGCACACATCTCACAGGAGCTAGCTGTTTGGAACAGTACAGTTTACTCCTTCAAGATCTAAATTTAGGTTAAGCCAGGGAATAAAATAAAATAAAAAATAATGAGGCTCATGAAACATGCCTGCAACAGGAAGCTTTTAGATATGTTGCAGAAATTGTGCTCTGAAACCACAAATGTAAACTAGTTGGATTCTTTAGTCTATAGAGCTAAAAGGCCACAAATGAAAATGATATTATAGCTTTTCAGTACAGTAACTAAATTTAATGTGAAGTACTATATTCAGATGCGAGCATTTTGATAGGATAGTCCCATTGCTCTGCACCAGGATAAAAAGCTGAAGACTTCGTAACAGCAAAGCTGAGCAGAACATAGGTAACTTCTCACACAGATATTTGAACTTACAACTACATATTAAGGTGTAAAAATAAAAATCTTCACTAACAACGCAATTACAGAACAAATGAAGATGTTTGAAGTGATGTTTCTTTCAAAGCAAAAACAATAATGAAAAATCCCCTCCAAACCTATACCAGAGGGGTGCCAGCAAAAGCCAAATGACTAAAGGAGTACAACCCAGATATATGAGACAAGGGGTACGTCCTGAGAAGACCCACCACAGGAAAAAGTGGCAAAATAAGGTTGAGAAATTAAAAATGCAAATATGTGCTGTGGGGCCAATAGTCTATTGACTATTCTATAATAGTCAATTATATAGACTCTTCTAAAGCTAACACGCAAATAGGTGACACTGCACAAACTTCTAGAACAATAATTCATTAATAATTTGAAATTTCTACCTCTGAAAACCTTCAACTTCTAAAATAGTGTTACTGAGAAGAATTGCAATTTAAACGTACAGGAAAGAATCCTACTCAGTGCTGGAAATGTTCATCTAAAATGGGTTCCTAATAGCTGTCATAAGAATACCCTTGGAACTTAAAAAGACTTTGAAAGTCATAAGTTGCTGAGGCAGGTACTACATTGAGAAAACACTGACTAAAATATGTATAAAGGGAACTCCTGTAATATTTATTCTGTGGATTTTTGCATATGTTTCACATTTCTGGATTAACCCCTTAAAGACCGTGTAACTAAAATCAGATGCCTAACCTACCACCCTACTAAACTAGGACAAAAATGGAATTAATTTACAAAACATGGGCATGAATTCTTACCCTGTATAACTTATTACTAGCCTAAACATAAGGGGTTAATCTTTAATTAGACGTGCTGTGTCCACACTACCTCTTCATTAAAAGTTAACAGGTATGTCAATTTAGGTAAGTTTTATTATGTAAAATGCATTTTATCCAGTCAACTATTACAAGACTAGTGTGAACACTGCTTCATTCTAGGAGAGAGACAAAGACAAAAAGAAAAAAAACAAAACAAAAACCAAACACAAAGTAACAGCAGATGCTAGGACTATGCATCCAAACCCCTCCTTTGTAAAGCATGGCAGGTGTGACACTGAGCTTTAGAAAACCTTGGTCAAAAATCCTTCCGATGTCTTGGCAGCAACCCCTAACAGGAATCAAGTCCCTCTGCTAGAAGGCTTTGGACCGGGGCTGTTAGCTGAGGATGAAAGAGACACACGCGCACACGCAGAGGTGTTGGTGGGTATGCACACTCTGTTTGCCGAAGGAAGACTCCACAGCTGGGTTAGAGCTCTTCGAATGTACCAGATTCGGTCAACTGTCAAACGCACAATACTGTAAGCAACAGTAGCTATGCGGTTAACAATTTCATTTCACCGTTTGGTTTTTTTTTTTAGCCTTTTACTTAATAACACATCAAACATGATTCTACTCCACGTGCAAGACTCAAGTTGCATCTTTACTCCAACTGGTTCTTCCGGTAAAGCCTTCCTTAACACCTGAACTAGCTCCCCAAGCGAACTAAGGAAAATGAAAACTTCAAACCAATGTAAGACACAGAGCATGAGAAGCTGCAGTAAGAAAACCACAAACACATACTGTTACTCTGCAGCAAATAAGCAGCAGTCTTCGGAATAAGGAACTTCTTTGCTGCAATAATTGGCAATTCAGTCTTCTATTTGCTCCAGTTTCAAAAGTGAACTTTTCTGCACATCCATTTTATACTGCTCAGTGTCTTGAAGAGAAATCTAACTTGATTTTGTTTGCCTAGAGGCAGTACTGCATTCAGCAGTGAATAAACTCACAAAGATAATTTAACTCAAGTGTGGGTCAGACAAAAATACAGATTTGTTTCCTTTTGGTGGCATAACTTAGGGGACTGATGGTAGTAATTTGAAATTTGTTTTACTTTTAGTCCACATCAAAGAATTTTGGGCCAGAAACCACTTAGTTGAATTGAGTATAGTGGCAGGAATCAATATGGCACTTCTGCACAGTACATCAAGAAATACACATGTGTTTAAGGTTCATTTCATTAAATGGTTAGTCTAATTTAATGATAAAATGCTTTTTTAAAAAATAAACTTGATTCAGCCCAGAGTCATGTTATACTCAGATTGTCCAAAACCAAGTAAAAATGGTTGGGTGTGACAGTACACATACAAAGCCTTTATAGCTAGGAATAAAATGAACAGCTTAAAACAAAAGCACTCTAAGACTCTTTGGAAGTCATCCAAACCAAAAATGCATGTTGAAAATTTTTCTTTCTGATTATGCAGGATGACTTTGTTAACATAGCTTGCTTATAAATGCACTAGTCACAGCTACAGGACACTTAGTAATGCAATATAAAAACCTCAAGTGTTTTAGAGGACATGTAGTGATGAGATGAAATCTAAAAAAAAAACCTCAGTGGCTTATATAAATACGTATATACACAAGCACATGTATACATACACACATAAAATTTCTTTCAACCTGTATATAAGAAGTGTTAAAACAGCCTCAGATTTCCTATTTGTAGGTTCACTGTCAAACACCAGAACCCTGTTTGCTATGATCTCTTTCAACTATGAAAATACAGGATTAAAAGGAAACAAAAGTTAATTTTATCTGACCCGTAAATAAAAAGAACCAATGTACTGCAGACATTAATCATGCTTGTTGGCTTAAAAGCTTTTGGAGCTTTGAAAGTGTTACAGAACAGACCCTAAAGCAACACTGCTGGCACCAGAGAAACTGTGGACTTCACAAACGTAAATTGATTCCCAAGCTCCACCTTCTGCTTCAGCTCAACGACAAAGCCATTTCTTATTGTACTAGTTGGGTTTGCCAGTTGGATAGAAGAGTGATTGTAATACCAGGAGCCTAAATATACTCAAAAAGCACTCCAGACCAAAAAAACAACCTCAGAGAGCTGGAAAAAATCGCATTATCTTTTAAAGTTAAAAGCACTGTTACTGTCAAAAGTACTGTAAAAGTGCATTTTAAGTGGCTCTATTCAGAATGTCTAAGTGATGGTAATACTGACCCAGTTCGAACCCAAAAACCTCTGATTTGATTTTCTAAATCCATACAATCTTTCTCTTAAGGCACGACTGCTCTAGAAAGCCAGTTTATAGCCGCTTGCTATAAAATACTTAGTTTTCCACATAATTTTAAAAGGGGGGAAAAAAAATCAAGCTTGTACCTTTTCCAGAAAGCTGAGGTTGGACATAAAGTTAGAAATTTTAAAAATTAAATAAAAGCATCATATACACATTTATTTTAACCAACTGTTTTCTACTGAGACTAGTTGTTGAAAAACAAAGTTTTGATCAAATATGTGTGCCAGCATGTTGCCTTCCAGGACCTTAGTGCCATCTTAAGCAGAATAGATAAACATAAAAAAAAAAACAGGTGAGAAATAAGTAACATCTTTAACAACTTCCCAACCTCCATCCCTCATGTTCTCTTCCCGAATGACTGGAGATGTCAGTGTGATTGTAACTTGCATTTTGGGTTCCACACATGAATTTAAAATTATTGCTGCTTCTGGGACTGCACACTTGATATCGTATTTCTCTGGACTTATTACCTAAATATCGAGAAACAGAAATTTCTATTAGAATGTGGCCATTAAAAGTAACAGGAAGAAAAAGGATTCCAACATATTCTTTTTTCAACAGAAAGACAGAAACACAATATAATTATATGAAACAGATACCTATGTAGCCATAGAACCACACTACACAGTATAAAGATATGTGGACTTGCATATTGTTTCCAAATTATTAATGAAAATACACAACCAAGCAGATAGAATTTAAAAAAACTGCCCAGAAAGGAAATAAATAGACATTATAAAACAAGAATCTTGATGGTGTTTGAAATAAAGTAAAGCCTCAGAGCCAATTAAAATGTGTTTAACTAATAAAGTGTTTATTTTGAATTGCTTTTTGCAGCTTTATTTAATAATTCTAAATAGCCCCAAAAGAAAGCTGTAGGCCCCTCTGTGACCTTCTTCTGCATACTTGGTGAACATTTCCATGAAGACAGACCAACATGTCCATTTGTTAAATTTACTTCTGTTCTGTTACTTCAAAGAAGAGCAAACTTGAGACTATTTTTTCAATAATGTGATCCTGCTAAAGCTTCTATCATGCCAGTGATTCTGTCAAGCATTTTACTAGACTGCATTGAAATACTGGTGCTGCGACAAGCACTCTACAGTGACAGGCTTTGTTCAGCAGAAGAGCAGACACTTTATACTTTCTTGTGGAAATACAAAGGGTTTGTATTTCACTGAATGGTCTAAGACTGCACGTTTACTTTTTTAAACAGTCTAAATTCTAAAAACCCCAGACTAGATTTAGCTGGCTAATTTTGAACAATAAAGCACTGACACATAAAATAAGGAAACAAGATATAAGTACAAAAAACTGGCATTAATGGAGAACTTTGACCTGAGGCAGCAGATGTGCTGTAATTATCTCTACTGCTAGTAACTGATTAATGGTCTTTCTTGCGCTCATTTCTATTTCCCAAATAAAAGAAACCTGTTAAATGGGGATTGATACTACACTGCCAGAGGACACGCTTGTATGGTCACAATATGGAGGAAGCAGAACATGCAGCAGTCTCTTAATTCAGATTAAAATACTCAGGAAATGGAAAGAAGCTGAACTATGTCATGTAGCGGCACAGTGAATCCTGCCGATATTTAACTTGAGGACAGATTTTCACAGTACTTCTACAAAAAGTCAAATCCAAAAATCTAAATTCTACTTACTGCAAGTTGCTTAGGGAGGCTTTCAGCAATACGACTGAGTAATGTCTTGGAGGGCTTCTCAGCACACAACAAAACAAGATTGACATTTCGGTCTCCACGGAGCAGCAAACCTTTAGCCAAAACGCCCACCCGTAAAACGCCTTTCAAAGCTCTGTGAATTGTAGTTGAAAGTTGCATTTAAAATAATAATGTAAAAATCGTAAAAATAATCCTGAAGATAGAAAAGTAAAATAAAATTGTACTCCACATCTTTCTGAGACTTCAAAATACTGCATAAAAGCCCAAAGAAATGAGATCCTAAAAACACTGATAACAGGGCAAGGAAAAAGAAGAAAATTCTTAAAAAGTAATTTAAAAGTACCTGTCTTTACTGCCATCCTTTTTGTCATCTCCCTCTTTGTTCTTGCTTTTTTCGTGATCAGTCATGCTGTCAGAAACCAGCTTCAAAGCACGCTCAGTAATAGAAACAATTTTTTGGACTGCCTGAAGTTCCTCCTCAGTTGGATATATAGCAGCATGCTTGGTCATCACGTAGCGGTCGTCAGAGGAGTCAGGGCGGCGCAGAGGCTGAACAGACAAAAAAGTGTTCCTCTGAAACCTGGGTGCATTTCCAAGTTCACAAATGAGACAAAATACCAAAACCCAAACATGTGGCTAAGGAACAGAATATTCAAACCTCACATCACTGAAATTAACAAAACATGAAGTTTCCTCAACAGCCTACACTGTCACAATCAATCATATCTGAAAAGACACGAAGTGTATCAAAATTAAACTAAGGCCAAATCCTGAGATCAGAGGCACTCCTCAACTGGGAAATACTTGGATATTGCTGCAAAATGAGGTATTTATGATTTCTTTTGTACAATCACAGGATTGTACAGGATGACCTCAAAAGGTCATCTAGTCCAATCTCCTGTTCCAAACATGGTCAGCTGTAAGACCACATCATGTTGCTCAGGGCTTTAGCCCGTTAGTTTTTGAAAACCTTCAAAGATGGTGGCTGCACAACACCTGTACAAAAAAAAAAGATTTCCTGTATTCACTCTAAATCTCCTTTGTGTTTGCTTAAGCTGGATGTATCTCACCCTCTCATGACGATAAAAAGCCTGTCCCCTTTATAAAGCACAGCTATTAGAAGGCTACTCTGTCCCACTGAAGCTCTCTCTTCTCCAGGCTGAACAATCTCAGATGCCTCAGTTTCTCCTCACCGGGCAAGTGCTCCAGACCCCTGAACATCTACCACTACACTGAGCCCATTATAGTTTATGTATCTTGTACTGGAAAGCCCACAATTAAATGTAGCATTGAAGTTAGGGTCTAATGAAAGCTGATCACTTCCCTTAATGTGCTCCCGTTAAAGCCCAGGTAGCTGCTGGCCCTGCTGCCAGGGCACACTGCTGGCACATGCCCACTGCTGTTTGCCAGGACCCCCAGATCCCTTTCAGCAGAGCTGCTACCCAGCCTCAATCAATGCAAGGGGTTCTTCCTTTCTGAGTGCAGCATTAGGCACTTGTACTTGCAGAATTCCATAATGTTCCACTCCTACAGCCCACCTAGGTGCCTCTAGATGGTGGCCTTGCCATCCAAGGTATCAGCTATTCTCCCCATCCCAGCGTGATTCAGGTTCATGCCAGCTGCAAACCTCAGCAATGTGCACTCAACTCCATCACCTTTCAGATCCTTGATAAGGTGCTTTTCAGTTTAATGCCAGAATCAACCCATGTGCAACTTCACACTGCTAGAATATGATGCACCACTAACCATTATTCTCAAAGTCTGAGAGCCCAGATACCTTTTATCCATACATTTGTCCACAATTAGGTATATAATATTGTATAACACAATCAAATAAAATAAAAAATAGAAAAATTCAGTATGACTTGTGTTTCATAAGAAGCAATATTTAAAGCATCCTCTTGTCATTTCATTGGACTTCTTTTGGAGGACTAGTACACCTACGCTATTTCATTAGCATATAATTTCTTCCTCTCTTTTCCAAATCCTTTATTAAGAAACACCAGACACAAGTGCAGTAGCACTGAGTAATTTTATATTTCTTAACTGTGCCTCCTGGTAAGAATGGTTAAATTTTTTTCTCAAGGTAAGAAACTCACTGCTGGTCCTTGGGGTTGAGGAGGCATTCCAGGTCTAACCCCCAGCAGACCTAGTGGTCCTGGAGGGCCATGAGGATATCCTCCATCTGGTATTCTGCGACGGTCATCCCAGTGATGCTGCTCTTCCTCCATTCTTCTCCAGTACATGTCCTCTTCATATCGTCTGAAGTGCATCAATCAAAGTATTCTTTTTATACAGCAGTTAATACTTGACACTGCTCTAGACAGATTCTTCTCTGTCTTCAACAACTTCTATTAGCCATGAGCAAATACCAATGAAGGGATGGTAACAACATGAATTATTGTTGTAAAAGTAGGTCTGCATTTACGGAAAAGTAATTCTACTAACTCTGCATTACTCAGAAGGATTGAAGAATAGCAAACAAAAACCCCAGTGAGAGAATGACAATTTAAAACACGACAGTATAGAGCTCCCTAAAGTATTTAAAATAAGTAACTATGGAGCTTAGTTTCAGACAATCTGACAGCAGGTTGTCACATTCATTCATGAAACATAATGCATTACCTCATTTCCATCCTCCAGCGTTCCTCCTCTTCTCGCCTTCTCCAGTATTCTTCTTTCTGCATCTGTTTTCTCATCTTCTCTTCCTGAATTTTTCTTGCTCGAATACTGGGCTTCACTTCTACTTGTAAGTCTGGGTTTACTTTTTTCTAGATCAGAAGAGTAATGAATTAAATGTTGCTTTCCTGTCCTCATCTCAAGGTATGGAGTAGTTCTGGCATATTTAACATACACTACTCCATCTACAATAAAATCAAAAGGAGTAAAATGCAGTTTTAGAACTGCACAAATGCACTTATCCTTAAAAAGTCTGCAACACAAAGAGTGTGTGCTGTTTATCCTACCAAAAACACTGAGCAATACTTTTTCATACTCTTTAAACTTCATGGTAAACAACATAAAGAACCTATTGCTGCTTCACTTCACTAAGCATCGCTTAGACTACAAGCAACATTCAAAACATTTAAAAAAGCCTCAACCAAAACATAATTTCACAATTTGCATTATTCTTTTAAGACTACACTGCCTATGAAATATATTTCTCTTTTTTTACATGCTGTTTACCCAGAGTGCCTACTTTTGTCTAATCTTCAAACCTAAGAGCAGGTGACCAGACCAGTTAGCTGATATCTGGTTGATTTTCAGAGAGAAGCATTAGCATTTTTACCTTGTACTGAAGTCTGTGCCGCCGCCCTTTCAAATGCATCTCCTTGGCATTAGGATCATTGAAACTGCATTCACAGAGTTTACAGTGAAAGCGGATCACCTTTCCTTCATCATTCCTTACCTGAAAAATAAAGTTATTACACATTTAGTCATTTATTTTTTATTTTATAAGGCTGATATAAAATTAAATTATCTATTAATCAAATTAGCCAGTGCCACTGGATAATGTCACAGACACACCACTGTGCTTAGTATTGAGCAGGGAACAAGGTCCTTCCATTTCAAAGAGTACACAGCTCTAAATTTAAACCTGAACATAGTCAGCTAATAAATCACAGACCTGTGTATCATGCCAAATTCACATCAGAGCTGATCCACCTATGTCATACCAACCGCATGAAGAAAAAAGAAATATGCACAACACAAAAACGTAAACATATGCACAAGCCTTTGCAGGTTCAATGCATTGTCAGTCTTATCTTCAAGGAGAACCCAGAGAATTACAGTCAACCCCATCTTGATCTCTGGGAAGGCGATGGAGCAGCTAATCCTGGAAACCATTTCAAGGTACAATCAGGGCAAGAAAACCATCAGGAGCAGTCAGAATGACTTCACCAAGGTGAAGGCCTGGCAGATGAAGGCAGAGCAGTCAAGATTGTCCCTATGGACTTCAATAAAACCTTGGACACAGTCTCACTGCAATATCCTCTAACACAAGCTGCTAATGCATAGGCTGGATAAGTATACAAGTGAGCTGGACTGAAAGCTGTCTGGACAACCTGGCCAAGGGCAGTGATCTGCAGAATGAAGTCCAGTTGGAGGCCAATGGCCAGCAATGCAGCCCCTGGATCAATACAGTCCTTTAACATCTTCAGTAATGCTCTGGATGATGGGGGAGAATGTATCCTCAGCTAGTTTGCTGATGACATAAAAAACTAAGAGGAGGAGATGATATACCAAAGGGTTGCACTGACATCCAGAGGGACCTCAACTGTCTTACCTAGTGAAGAGGAGGCTGAGGGGGATCATATCAGTGCATGTGAATACCTGGAAGAGGGGTGCAAAGAGGACACAGCCAGACTTTTTTCAATGGTGCCCAGTGCCAGGACCAGAGCCAATTAGCACCAAGTGAAAAATAGCTTACTATCTGTTTTATTGTGACTGACTGTGCTCTTGCACAACTGCTCAGGGAAGTTATGGAGTCTCCATCCTTTGACATTCTCAAAAAACATCTGGACATGTTCCTGGGTGATTGGCTGTAGGTGGTCCTTCTTAAGCAGGGTGACTGAACCAGGTGATCTAAAGAAGTCCCTGCCAACCTCAATCACTCCATGATTACGTTCACTATAACAGTTAAAAAATAATACATATTTTCATATTAATACCTCCTCCACATAGTCATGGCCCACTGGTTGGACATCACTTTGCAAGGCAGCAAGAGTTGTGGGAGTCACTGGTTCAGCTGCTGTGTCAGGCTTTACTTCCTGTGTTTGCACTGTAGCAGCAGGAGGTGTTTTAACACTTTCAGCTGATTTCATTTCTTCCATTTTACTTCCTGTTGTCTGAAGCTTATTACCACCTAGAAATCACAAACAAAAGTTAAATTATTGCTCTTCATAAAATGAGAATGTGATTAAACATAATGTGCAAACTGAAGATTTTACTTGCAAATGCCTATGATTTGAGCAAAGAATTATAGGTCTTTTAAAATCTATTGGACTTTACAATCACCCAAGACTTAAATATATTTTCAATACAATTAAGTATTTTAACAGTAAATTTAACAACATTCAGGTTACTTAAACACCAAAGTCGTTTACTCTAACAAGAAAAACTTCTGCTTTATAAAATCGCCATTTTTGTTATTTGTTTTCCTACTTTTTCAAGGGACAGGACTGAATGGGAAACAACTCAGAAAATGTATTTTAATAATCTCTTTTGTTGTTATTTTGTAAATTTATATATTAAAAAAAAACCAGTACTTCAAAACTTTATAATGTTTGTACTAATAAAGGCAGTATACTCCTAGCATTGCAGCTGTATAGTTCTTTCCTTGAAGAGCAGGGTAGCTTATTGTGGAACAGCTGCTTCCCATCTCTGTTATGTTTAGTTCAAAGCTTACATGGTTAGTTTTCCACTGAAAAAGGATGTTTCAGTTGCCAATCTACTGCATGTGCATTAACAGCCCAGGCTGTGAGCTGAAATTAGGACTGTAAACTGCAATACTCCAGCAGCAGCTACATAAGAAACCAAAGGTGAGAGGCTTCTTATGAAAGTGGGAAAAGTATTCAGGAGGGGCTAGGTGGAGACAACTGGGCAGAAAACACCAAAATCAATTTTGAAGCAAAACTTTTATAGAAATTCTCACTTATCAGTAATTCCCTTAAACACAGCAGAGTAACTCAAGCATGGAGTTACCTAAATATATTTGTGTCTGCTGCACTAGTTCTTAAGAAAAATTTACAGAATAGGTTAGGTTTCAAAATAAAGACTGACTTCTGTACTTGCCAACAAAGTTTATTTTCGGTGTAGATATTTTCTTTACTGCTATGTTAGCAGCGGTTGAAGATGTTTTGTTGTTGGATGCAGTGTTAAGTGTGGTGTTTGCTGTGGGAGTAAGAACTTTCACTGCAGAGGACGCAACAGAGGAGTTCACTGTACTGCTGCTGGTTGCTATGTTTGAAGCAGAGGCCGTTGGTTTGGAAGCCGATGTGGATGTTGAGGAAGTGGCTTGGGTAACCACATTTGGTTCAGTCGAAGGAATGGGTTTGCCAAGTTTTGTATGCAACTTTACTACCTGTAAGTAGGAAGAGAAATTCATAACATGATCTCTCTGAGATACATTATTTTTACAGCTATCACAAGCAACAATATCAATATCTAAAAAAAAAAAAAAATCAATATAAATAAAGAGTTAGCTTGTTCTTTTACAAAAAGTGGTCTTAGGAAAGAAAAAAAGACAGATGTGTAAAAGCTCTTGTCACCTATAACAGGGAAATAGGCACTTGCTATCTTACATTGCTTACTCGCTTTAGAAATCCAGGCATTTACTCCCACAACTGTTTAGATAATAAATACAACAAGCTTACAACTCAGGATAAGTTCAAGAATACATTTTGCTCCTAGTGTTTCAATGTATCTGTTTTGTTGTCTCGTCACTTTTTAGTCTCCTTCAAATCGGCAGAACATTAAAATATTTTGGTTCCAAACAATATTTGTAACTACGAGTAATTTAACTCAGCTTCAGCAACACTGTGTCTTTTGATTGCTACATTTCAAGAGTCTTCCTCTTGAAAGAAGTTACACATTATTTAGCCAAACTGAAGAGAATCCTTAGGCAAATGCCTTCCATTTTTCCCTTTTTTTCTAATGTTTAGAAATAGTTAAGGAGGATTCAAGAGGTATTTCAGAGCTCTTCAGTATCTCATAGAAAGTAAAGAGGTACATGCTTATTAACATTAATAAGCACAGGCCTTTCTATAATGTCTCTCATGGAATAATACTTCTTTTTGGCGTCTGCTGACAACCATCTGAAAAAGCAATGCAAGTAATCTATATGAAAAAAATATGCAAGATCAAAACTAAAGACTGAGTGTTGAAAACAGCAGTAAAAAAAATATAAACCTGTGAGACATGCCTTAAACGTGAACATATACACAATCATGATATGCACACAACTATCCAAATTAATTTTTTAGGCTTTTGTTCTTATTTTTTATGCTCCCTATCAGAATACTGACATGTTAATGTCACACAGTAGTATAAATTTAAACTCAAGCAACTGTTCAAAATTACTTTTTTCCAGTAGAATGCACACAGTTCTTTAGTTACCACAGCAATGGAGTCCTTTGTGATACCATTTTCACACTTGTGAAAGAACCTAAACCCAGCAATGGCTTGCAACTATCACAAAAGGAAACTATATCCAAATATAAAAGGATAATATATACTATACTGCATATACCTATAGAGTTATGGAGCACAACCCAAGAAAGTAATGGCTCAGTTTACTAAAGGAAGAACACTGGGCAAGTTCTGTAAAGTCTCTCTATATTTTGATTTTTGCTCTTAGAGGAAGATAATTTTAAACATGTTATGAGATTTATTGATTTTAATAGGCAAAATGTTACTGATGCCTGTGTCCTGAGACGTAAAGAGCTATAAAAGCAGGGTATTAATACTGTTATTTGTTAGCGGCATTAATCTTTCCAGAGTTATAAGGAAGATCTGTAATTTCTAAACACATATCCTACCTATCATTGCACTTAGTGTTGTATGGCCAAGTTTAAAACACAGGTCACACATTTCTCAGCACAGCCCACAGTTTTTATTCCAGGATGCCCAAAAAAGAGCACCCAAACACTAAGAAAAACACATGTACCATAAGTTTTCTAAACATAGTCATTATAAAGTCTACTACAGGACATTGTTCCTTGCTTCCAGAGGACAGTTTTCTTTGCAGGAACCATCAAAGAATGATGCCTGTTCTTTGCACTGGCTTAGCTTACAGTGTTTCAAATTGCACTGGAAGATTTACTGTCTGAGCCAGACAAGTAAGATTAATCTCAAGAACAGTCTTGAGAATGGTACCTTTCCCTCATCTTACTCCACACCTTCTTCCTATGATTTGGGTGATATCCTAATATATCCTCTTTTCATTGATGCCATAGCAATATTTTCCCCTTTTTTTTCAACAATGCCCTTCTAACAGTGAGCCTAAAGACAAATTTGAAGGGAAAAGAAGAACTAAAATTTTTAAATAAAATAATTTAGATTATACTTGTTTTGCATATTTTCTCCTTCCTTAAAATGATAAAAATGATGAGGAGAAATGTATATACTGATTTGCATGGCAAGAACAAGAGAAATCTCTTACTTTCTGATGCTTGGCTCCACGGATATGGGCAGCATAAGCATCTGCCCCGGTACAAGACACATCACAGAGCTCACAGCGCAACTGATTCTGAGTTCCACGAGCAGAAGTACTGTTGTTGGTGGTGTTCTGGGAAGCTTTTAATGCTGCTTCTTTCTTTTTGTGTTTCTGGCCTTCTAAGTGTTCTTTATAAGTCTGTTTAAATAAACAAAACACACAGTAAGCTGTCTTTTTACTGCTGGTTCATCATTCCCGTGAAGACATGTAATACAGAACATGGCAGAAAACACATTTTACCTAGGAAGTGCCTCTTACACTGAACATTTCTGTGGTATGGCATGCATTAACAGGCCACTTCTAAGACCAGAACATTTTCTTTTCCAGCATTAGGATCCCACACTTAGGTAAAAGAATACAGGTTTTTCTCCTCTAACTTCTCAACTTCCCGATCAAGTAGTGATCAACAGTCTCACATCACTGAAAAGTTGACAGGATGAGAAACTGCAGTTTCCTGCATTGCATTAAATTATTCTTGATTTCCAGTTTCCCTCAAACTTTAAGTGTATCCAGATAAACAGAAAAATAAATTTAAAAGGAGGTGGGGCACAAGTAAAGCTGTACTGAAAATGAAATGCAGAAGTTGGTATTAGTTCCTATATCAACACTGGCAATCTAGAGCAGACAGGGTAGGAAATAATGACATGTTTATCTAAAGTAAAAGAACTGTTTAGCCAAACTCAGATATAAACATTCTGCATGATTTTTTATCCACTTTCTAGGCACTTTTACCCACCATGACACTAAACTGGGAAACTGGAATATAATGAAGAATAAATTTTCAGGTTTCCCATTCACTAATCTTGTGTAATTCCAAAGCTTTCAATACAATATTTTCTAAGAAGTTTTCTATGCTAAAAAAACAAATCACATTCAAAGTTTCAAATAATTCTGAAGTCAGGGGAAGCTCCTCTGTACAAGCTCAGGGGATGTATCTTTATGTCTTCCAACAGGAGCTCTTTCTATAATAGTATGCATTCTTATTTCATTATTCCTTTAGTACAAGTACAGAATCAGGTCTAAAAATTAACAAATACTCTTAATTAGAGGGATGAAGCACCTCTCCTATGAGGAAAGGCTAAGACAATTTGGTTTGTTCAACCTGGAAAAGGCTTTGGGGTGACCTAACTGGGACCTGCCAGTACATAAAGGAAGTTTGTAAGAAAGATGGAGAAAGACTTTTTACAAAAGCATGGAGTGACAGGAAAAGAGGCAATAGCTTCAAACTGACAGAAAGTTTAGGTATTAAGAAGAAATTCTTTATGGTGAGGATGATGATGCACTGGCACAGCTGCCCAGAAAAGCTGTGGGTGCCCCATTCCTGGAAGTGCTCAAGGCCAGGCTGGATGGGGCTCTGAGCAACCTGTGCTGGTGAAGGTGTCCCTGCCTACAGCATAGAGCTTGGACCAGATGGTCTTCAAGGTCCTTTCCAACCCAGGCCATTCTGCAATTCTATGACTCTTAAGCGGGTAAGGTTTTTTAGCTCAAGAAGTTATGAATAAAGTATAGTAGAATAAAGCACAGTAGAATAATACATAATACAGATACCTGTGGTCCAGCACAGCTGATCTTGCAAACGTCACAGTAGTGGATCTGGGGTGGTTTGGGAGGCTGTTTTGGTTTCAGTTGCTTATTTTGGAATGGTGCCTTTTTAGTAAAGGTGGTCCCTGTCCAAGCAGCTGTCGCAGCAGCAGCCGCAGCCGCCGCTGCCGCCTGTTTCTGTTGTTGCTGCTGCTGCTGTTGGTAATAGGACGATGCAGCTGAATACACTGCAGCTTCATAGCCAGAATAGGAGGTACCTGAAAAGTTAAAATAAAAACAAATGTTACATCACCATATTTAATGTATCAATTACATAATGCACTAATTCAAATCATGTTGCATAACAGTTGAGGGGCAAAGCAAGATGTAAGTAATTCACTGAGATCTTGTCAGGCAGTCTTGAATTTGGTTTCGTGTTTCACAGTAGACAAATATACAGCCAACAATTGTGTGGGAATATATTAAATTCTAGACACATCTTTGCAGACATACAGTTAAGTTGGATATAACAAAGCATCCCTAGAGAACATACAAAATTTCCTGGTACATCTGGTAAGATTTGGTATGATGGAACAAGAATTTTAATGAAAGATTTAGCAAAGGCCACATGAAGCAAGCAATCTTCTAGAATCTGATTTGCTGTTCATGTTTCTAAATGGCAAGGACTGATAATATGGAGAGGAAGGGAAAAAAATGAAGATAAAAGACAGAACATCTAGTGCTATTACATCCTATTTCAGTGATTTAAGTTGTTTTGGTATAGAGAAGATGTTTCACTCACTAAAACAGTCCCTGACTTCTAGCTGAGTAAATCAAGGAAACTAGGCTCTGTCTCAAGGAAGTACTAAAATCCCTTTTTAAGCAAGAAACAAAAGAAAACAAAAAGTTCAGGGTAGGTATAACATGCCAGTTAATTACCATCTATGGCCATGAAGTTACCATATTTTCATTTTTAACTATGTTTTGGATTCCTAATGGTTGAATAAAGTCTTTCCAGCACACATTTCTCATTCCATTTTGGGTCAGGACAGCCCAAACTTACAAGATTTATACCGAACTGTTCCTCCCTGTCTCTGTAACTGCACACACCCTTCCCATTTCCTGGGAGTAACATCTGTGTGGATGCATTTTGTTACATTTTGTATTCCCTGTTTTTTCCTTTTCATCTTACAATAAGTCACTGCTTGGTAGCTATGTAAGCACTCTGTATATTCTCATATCTAACAAAATAGGTACGTAAGACATCAAAACTATTTTGAAGATGCCACAAAACATTCTGGCATAGCAATGACTGAACTGGTTGCTACCTCTCAGCAGACTACAATGTAATTGAGCATGAAGTGCTAAACTTCTGATCGTTGAAAGCCTCTTCTGCAGCAACTTCAAAGATCCTAGCAAGAAAATATGCAAAATTCTTACCAGAGTAAGTTACTGCTGTTGTGCTGTACGTTGCACTCTGAGTATAGGATGGAACAACAGTGGCTGCAGCTGCCACTGGCTGCACAGTCGAGGACACTGGATATATGGAAAATGTCGTTGTTGCTGGACTTGGGGTTGCAGGTTTTATAGCTGTCACTTGCCGTGTTTGCTGGGCTTGGGTGTACTGAGTTGCCCCTTGGCTATATCCTGCTTTTGGAGCTAATGAAGAGAGAAAATACAAGTGTAGAAATATTGACATGTTTTAGTTGAGTGAAATGGAAACCATACTAAGGGAAAATTAACAACATGTTTGTGAAAAAATGTGTAAGAAGTGGGGGTTTGTTTTAGGAGTTTTCTTTCATTTGTTTTGCTTTTCAGCATTGTACATTTGGTTGCTTTACTGTCATAGCTGTGCATTTCATACCATGTATCTCAATCAAGTCACAGCTCACAGAAGTAAGCCTTAAATTTATTTATTTGTTTTTAACCGTGCCATCATGTTTTTAACACGGTTTTAAACAGGTTTTAAAAAACCTTCCTATGTAACAGTTTTACTAGAATACTCCAAACCAAAGCACACTTAAACTTTCCTCTTAATTCTACATAAAAAAATACTAAGCAGGATTCAGCTTTGTAGCAATCATGATACGAATAATTAAGAGAATTATATAAATGAAGAACCTAGAGAATCAAACAAGTATTTCTAACTGAGTAATCATCTGAACACAACATTGATTATCTCAACTAGATAAAACTTCTGCAAGGTTTCTAGACAAATCAGTAGGAACTTTGCCTAGATGTATGTTTCGAGTATATTTAGGGGCAGTCCAAAATTCAGAGGCAGCTACTTATGGCAATGTCAGAAGTGTTGAAGTTCTAGGCACAGAAAAACTTACCACGCAGTGACAGAGATTACGTGGCAAAACTTAAAACAGAAAAAGATAATGTGAAGCAGTCAAACAACTATTTTTAAGGCTTAAAGTAGTCAACAAGACTGTGAGTTAACGAGAGCAGCTTGAATCATGCCACCCACCTGTCTGGTAGTAGGACTCAGCCACCGAGGGCTGTGGCTGGGCAGCAGCAGCCACGGCTGCAGCGGTCGCGGTTGGCTGCTGATAATATTGTTTGCTGTCGTACGCCACTGCTGGGGCGGTGGATCGAACGTAAGAGTAGGAATCCTAAGGATTCAAAACAGAGAAACCGCCTGTAAGTGTATGGCTAGAGTAATAGAAATTATCAGCAGAGTGGAATTAACAGTGGACCATCTTCTGGCCTACTCAAGTAGAATAAAAACTCCCCATCTACATGTACAGGATATACAAATAAATGCATTAGAGAAAATTTAATTTACTTTCATAGATACTTCAGGCCTGAAAGAGCCCTAGCTGCCCTTTACAGACTGAATACTGGAATTATCCTCATGCTATTAATCCGTTTCTCTACCAAATTATTTTTGAAAAGCATCTACTCATAATAATTTTTAATGACAGTATCAGATTCTATTTCAGTAAAATATTAAGAAAAAATCTACCACAGATCTCTACGAAACATGAATTTCTACAAGGGCCAATAAAATCTCAGGGGTAGAAACATAAGCCTGTATCGGCTTTAAAAATGTTACCATTAACAACATTTTTCTTAGTTAAATTTTTTGGAGAACGAAAGTGGTATTTTTAAAGCCTTTTTTACTTTTTGGTGTATCAACGAGTTCATTAGGGAAACGTAACTGGTCTTCAAAGGTAAGGCAAGTAGCTCATTTGATACCTTTACAACTCAGGAGATCTCTAATAAGCTTAGAAGGGGATGCCTGGAAGCCACTACATGCATGTACATACATTCTCCCATCCTCTCCATGTTTATGGCAAAACACAAAGAGTTGATCAACTGAGGGGGAACAAGGCATGACCTATTGGAGCTGAAATACACTAATGTATTAAAATCCTTTTTAATTCCAAGAAATACAACAACAAAATCTTTTTTCGTCCAACCTGTGTAAACAGAAATTATTTTATTTAGTTTAGAGGGACTATCTTTTTTTCCAAAGGTATCTAATAACTGATCTCATAATATATAATGAGTTGCAGAAGCTATACAAAAGAACTGAGAACATGCAGCAATAATATAGTCATTTTAAACAAACCAAAATGCTAATTAGAATCTAGATAATGCCCTGGTAAGTTCAGAATTAGAAAGGTGAAAAGCTATTGCAAGAAACATAGTATTTCAAGATGAAAGGGGACAGAGAGCAAAAGCCCTTTCGCAAGAGCCTGTATCCACAGATGGTTAGGCAGGGATCTCAGAAGAGGATATCCAAAAAACTACCCACAGGGTAGTTTATCTCCTAAAGCAATCTTCTGACCTCATAGGCTTTGGTATTAGACTCCAGTGGCACCCAGGAATCTGACAAAGGAACCATTTCTACCTCTACTGAAATTTTTTACTGGAACAGTCTTTTCAGCTCCATGACCCAGTTTACTGCACACCAAGCCAACATCTATGCTAACAGACAACAGCGCTTTTCT
Source organism: Melospiza melodia melodia (assembly GCF_035770615.1). Classification (NCBI taxonomy): domain Eukaryota; kingdom Metazoa; phylum Chordata; class Aves; order Passeriformes; family Passerellidae; genus Melospiza; species Melospiza melodia. The sequence goes on from NC_086226.1 coordinate 10,313,927, forward strand.
TTACAGCAGCAGTTGTGGAAAATCACATTTTCTTTTCCAAACAGGCTTCCACCTCTGAAAGCACCTCTTAAAAATCACGCAGCAGGAACCTACCTGGTAGTTCTGTGTGGTGACAGGAGGTGGTGGCGGCGGAGCCTCTTGCTGGCGCTGCGTGTAGCCGTAGTCTGTAGCAGTGTGTGCCGTGGGATAGCCCCCGTAGGCAGCAGCTGTGGCAGCAGCTGCCACGGCCACCGGGGCAGGCCTGGCCACCGCCACCGTGGCTGCGGCCGGGGCATAGGCTGCAGTGACCGTGTGTGCCGCCACCGGCGCCTGGTGGACAGTGTAGCTGGCAACTGTGGTTGGATGGGAATAGGCTACACCCGACGCTGGCTGCTGGCTGTATTGGCAGAAGACAGAAAGTAATTAATCCAATGCACAAAGCTAATGCCTATACATTTCAAAATCCCAGATTTGATTAATACTTTTCCTGTTCTACAGACAGATCTCGAGCAGCCTTCTATCTCTGTGTATTATCTCTTTTATTAACCATCTCCCATCCCCGTGAAAAAGGCTGTATCATTCTCTGATTTCTGTGGATGGACACACAGACCACAATCACAGAATGTTAACAGACAGGAAGGTACATTAAAGACCATCTAGTCCCAACCTCCATGCCAACTCCTACTCGACCAGATCACTCAAGCCCAATGCTGCCACGGTTGAGACACCCACGGCCTCCCTGGGCAACCTGTTCCAGCTGTTTTGCCACTTTCAGAGTAAGGAATGTCTTCCCAGCACCTAAACTAAATGTCCCCTCTTTCGACTTGTACCCATTACTCTGTGCTCCATCTCTACAGTTCCTCATATTTCATGTAGATGATTATTTACTTCATAAAGGGGAGGTGTTTGTGTTGAGTTTTCTCCAAGCAGTGGAACACAAGTCTTTCATTCAAAATAATGCAGCAGTCCCAAGCTGATAGCTTTTCCAGACTAGCAAGTTTTAAATACTTTAGTTGTTCTTCAGTAAAGTGACATACCTGTCAAATTAAGAAGAACGCTACTTTTCTGTGAAAGCTCATTACTAACCCGTACTAACACAAAGTTTTTCATTACACCATATTCAAGCAATTAAATTTTAAAGACAGCCATGAAAATCAGCTCAGAACTGCTGTATTTACTTAGACACACACAGATGATAGGGGACTTCTCCAACAGATGGTTGGAATTTTAGGAGCTGGTCCCACTTGCCCGAGCAGAAGTCCACTGACGCAACACAAAGCATCACAAGTGCAGACAATCACACTGAGCAAGAAAACCACTCTGGCAATCTCCCAGGCACCTGCTGAGACTAATCTGCCTCTCCAAAATTTGCAGGTAGGAAGCTAATATTTATCAATTTACTAAAAATCCACAGATACTAACAGCAGAAATAAAAACTGACTGCTCCAAAGGTTTAATTACTTGAACAGAAACAAGAATTACTATCCTGTACTGATATGTAACTGTGCATGATGTTGTCCTATTATGATGTATAACTGTGGATTATGATTAGAAGGTTGGAATACTTATTTTGATTTTTAAGCAAATAAAGTGAAGCAGGTAAAATATAGGTAAAATATCACTATCTGGAATAATGACATCAAATGGGGATTCAGTAATAATTCTGATTATTTTTGTACATTTCCCACACTGCTGTTCAATAATAGCTATATCCATACACTTTTAATTTCACAAAAGTAATTTCCACAACTCCCTTGTGTTCAGTAATTTTTTCTTACTTATTTTTAGAAAACCTGATTTTGTCATTTCAATTACAGCAGAACCCACTTACGTTAATAATTTTAAAAAACACATACACGCAGCCAATTCCCCCTCCCAACCATTCTCACAGCAGAAACAGAAAATTTTACTACTGAAGGACTTACAAGCCTGGACTCCACCTTCTTCCCATCACATGTCCCTCACTGCTTAAAGACTACTTGCATTCTATCCAATTTTACTACAGTTGTGAATTGCACATACAATAATGTTTTATGTTATTTTCAATTATTAGCCTAAGAGCAAAATGCAAAGACCCAAACCACTTGGATGTACCTCACATCGCTGCTTGCAACTCCTCCTCCCTGGTGTTCACAGGAAAATTCTGCTTACTTAACATGAGAAACTGGACTCCATCACAACATTCAGGAAGACCGTTTCATGATGGTAGAAATTAAAGATAGTCTATAAAATTAGATCTCATTATCTACATAACTAACAGTACAGAAGTGTAAAATAGTCACCAAATCTGAGATAATTATCATGGCCATATATATCTACTAAAATCACATTAAACTGAATAAACAGACAGCAGACTGCTTAACTGACTGCAGTTGAACACATCAAGAGTCTAATACTGCCAACAAGGTAAGTCTTGCTTCACACTTTTCCCACTCTTAGTCTTCCCTTCTCCCAAACACCAATCCCAGCTAAGCCATTTTATTCCATCCCTGGTGCTAATTCTGCTACTTGTCAAGCCATTCAGTGCACTGATTTAACTCATTAATCAAGCAGAAAACAATGTAAGGGTTTCTTGTTGGGGTCATATTCTAGCGTGGCAGATATGTGAAGAAACACAGCAGCTTACAAAACAGGTCTGCTGAGAGTCAGAACAATATTAATTATATATATACAGGGAAACAGAGCAAAAAGGGAGCAGAAGACTTGGGCTGAAGCACTAGCGTGGTTTTTCCATGCTTCATGAAACTATTTGTTACTGTTACAAAACAAGATACAGTGCTCACAACACACTACAAAGTAACAGTACCAGTCAGTTAAGCAAAGAAAATGCTTTAGTTCTCGGAGTATGTATGATTAAAGATACCCGATAGTTTTTAGTATTTAAAATCGTGAAGAGATTACGAACATTACCAGCAGAACTATTAACAAGATTATGGTACAGACAACTTCATTTCTTGTGCAACTAAGCAGCAAAATTCCTTGTCACGGCACAGAATTAACAGCCCAAATAATTAGATTTCTAAAGCTAATACAGGTTCCATGACCATGTTTATTTTAGCAAACCTGTTCCCCTTGCTTCTGCAACATCATGCAGAGCTAGTGATTGAGTTTGCAAGATTGCAGGAAAAGTATTCTATCACTGACTGCTTCTTCCTTTCTAAAAGTTGTGTTACATTATGTAACAGAAATTAATGGTGACATCTCCTCTAAATTTGTGACATTCTTCTCTTCCGTGGTCTTACTGAAAGCCTTGAAGACAAGCAGACATTTCAATGTAATTAATTTACATAAAAATATCCTTGTGCCAACTTCTTTAATTAACTGACAAGAGTTCTTATCCTGATTTGGTGATTAGTGCCTCGCCACGTTTGCTGAGATGAACTTAGCTCCTCCTAGATTATTCTGCCAAACTCCCTATTCCACTCTTCCTTCATCTGTGCACCTATCTTAATATTATCTGTTTTTCTTTGACTACAGATGGCAAGAACCTCATGCGTCATTTCAGTTTCAGCTGTGCCACCCACTCTACTCCAGACAACTGCTTTCTCCTTTCTCTCGCAGCAGTCTAGCTTCTTGTAAAGATTCTTGTAAAGTTACCTGTGTACTGACTCAATTTTCCTCACATCAAATAGCACCATATGCCACACTAGTAGAAATACTAAAGTCATAACGAATCCCTAGTGAACTCCACTGCAATTACTGCTATTTGATAATAGTTCTTCTAATTCTACTAATGACCTCTACCAGCTCCTTCTCTACAATTATTTTACTAATCTCTATCTTAAGCAGTCATTTTTCATACTCCACCACATCAAGAATTTCTTCTTAGTCTTGATAAGTAAGTCTCCAAAAGACCTAGGCATGTTATCAAGTTATTAGAACACCAAGGAAATACAGTATGTCAGCGTGCATTTTCTTCACCACATCTCTCAACACCACGGGGAAAAGCTGAATTTATACTAATTACTCTGTAGGTTCTATGAGTTAAGAATAGACCAACAGGTATGGCAGGACTGCAGAGAAAGCAGCTAACTCATTGATGCAGCCACTTCTCTTTGTAGATCAATTCTTCTCTTCCCCAAAATAAATTCTAATATCCCTTACTAGCATTTTTGAGTCCAGGCTCTCTTCCAAATACACTTGATTCAGTTTGCTTTGTTAACTTGGAGGAGTTTGAAATTCACAGAATAATTTAGGTTTAAACAAGGATTTGGAAGTCACCTGTTCTTATCCAATGCTCAAAAGACAGTTTATTTCAAACCTAGAAGTTTCTCAGGGCATTGTCTGCTCAGGGGCTGATCACCTCCAAGAATGGAGACTCCAAGGCTGCTCCAGACAACCCGTTCCAGTGTGTCGTGGTTTAACCTCAGCTGGCAACTCAGCCCCACACAGCCACTTGCTCACTCCCCCACACTGGAAGCAGGGAGAGAACTGGAAGTGTAAAACTGAGAAAGCTTGTGGGTTGAGATAGACAGTTTGATATGAAAGACAAAGGCCACACACACAAGCAAAACAAAACAAGGATTCGGACAGGATGGATTAATGGGCCAGAACAAATGATATGAGGCACAACAAGGCCAAGTGCTGGGTCCTGCCCTTAGGTCACAACAACCCCAGGCTACATTACAGACTTGGGGAAGAATGGCTGGAAAGCTGCCCAGTGGGAAAGGACCTGGGGGTGCTGGTCAACAGTGGCTGAACATGAGCCAGTGTGCGCCCAGGTGGCCAAGAAGACAAATGGAATCCTGGCCTGTATCAGGAATGTGGCCAGCAGGACAAGGGCACTGATTTCTCCCCTGTACTCGGGCACTGGTGAGGCTACACCCTGAATCCAGCGGCCAGTTCTGGGCCCCACACAAAACACTGAGGTGCGGCACTATGCCCAGAAAAGAGGAAGGTGTTCAGCCATCTCAGGAAAGCCAGAAAAAGTTACTTGGGAAGACAAATACCATCACTCTGAACATCACCTCCTTCCTCCTTCTCTCCCTAGTTTTATCATTGAGCATGATGCTATATAGTATGGAATGTCCCTTTGGTCAGTTGGGGTCACTGTCCTGGCTGTGTCCCCTTCCACCTTCTTGTGCACCACCAGGTCCCTCACTGGTGGGTGGGGTGAGGAGCAGAAAAGGCCTTGCTTGACTCTCTGTGAGTACTGCTCAACAATAAAGAACACATCTCTGTATTAACAACACTGTTTTCAGCACAAATCCAAAGCACAGCCTAATATCAACTGCTCACCCCAGCCAAAACCAGCACATGATGTCTGAGCATCTTGTCAAAAATTTTTTCCTTCATTTATTAAAGCTCCAATTTCAAAAGGAAATGAGCTCTAAACCAACACCTACAAGGCATAACCAGTTTCTGACCACTCAATTCAGTGCACCCTCATGTAACAATTCTTGGAGTGTTTAAATTCACTTTCAGAATAAGTTATTCTTTAATTTAGGAAGTTACAAGTAGCTTCCAATTGTACTCTGCTGTACTACTGTTATACCAGATCTTCCACAAGAAATTTTCATTCAAAAAGAATGTATTTTACCGATACCAGACTTATGTCTTCAGGTGTTTCTGACTGTAATAGAAATAGTGCTTCCCTACAAGGCTGACTTAATTCCTGTTTCCTGGGAACAATATACTCTTCCATGCTCATCTTCCTGTTCAGGTGCATGTGTTACTGCATTTCCCTATCCCATCCAGAGCCAGTTTGAAGTGCACATGATGTCCCAAATTTTTCTGCTCCAGATTCTGTAGGTATATATTTCATTCAAATACAGAAGGTCATTTGCAGGACCTTACCTAAAGTGTTTTGTCTCTCCTTACCTGTTTTTAAACTTCCATATCTGTAGTACTATCTCCTCATTCTCTTTATTTCCTCTTCTCAAACAAGGTCACCACTATTAAATAGTTTTACCACAGTATATAACTTGTCCTCATCTTTCACATTCTAACTGAATAACTCTGAGAAAACGAGAGGTTAACTCTTTACTAGCAATACTGTATTACTGTGTAAAAGTATTTTTTCTGAAACACCTTTGACTCAAATCTTTGAATAACATCTATTATAATTCCTTCTGACACCAACGATGGGAAATACCAATCTTTCTGTTGCATTAGTATCAGCACAAGTGCCACATATTGTAAAACACCACTATGATATTAAATCTGCTAGATAAGACTGACTGCAAAGAGTTGTGACCATGTATGTTTCTCTAATTCCATGCTAATCTGATTTTCTAGGGGTGGGGATGAGGGGGCCACCCTGTCTCTCAATCTTGCATAATTTATCCCAGAGCAAAGGGCAAAGCAAAAACTGGCCTTCTCCACACTGCTATCTTGTGCACAAATCTCCTTTCATCAAATGCAAGTATCTTTTCTCAAAGCAGGTGCACGTTTTGCCCTGATACTTTTAAAGTTGGATATACTAGTAATACAGTGGCTGTTTGCATGGTATTGACATTGGACCCAGTCGTGTAAACCCAGAACTGTCATTCTGAAATAAAACAGTATTTTAAAATACTTTTCCTGTTTGCAAAGTCTCCATTGCAATCACTGAGGCACCAAATAATTACCAAGATCTCCTTGCCCAATTCTACACCACAAAATCAAATGAGCTACAGCACAGATTTAGAAAAACTGGTGTAATGCTAGGTAGATATTTAGCCTGGAAAACTCTACTCTTTGGCCAACTTGTATTAAAACATCAGCAGCAAAAAGCCTACACCTTGAGAACAAGGTCTCAAAACAGAAGGTGTCAGTAATCACTACTCTGTATTTCTTATTAAAATAACTAGATTAATGTCATAATTCTGTTGCTAACTTCTATTTCTCTTGTCAAAAAGCACAATATTCAAGCAGCAATTAATAACCTTTTCTGAAGTGCCTAAGGACCTTCAGCAAGAACATTGTAGCAGTGCTTTTGATACAAAAAAGAAACACCGACTTTCAAAGCAAAAAAAAAAAAATGCTGGCAGCACACTTAGAAGTAGTAGAGAGCAGAAACTGCTGGTCAACAGCAATAATGAGGTACAGGTGTCCATTTGGCAAAACAATGTTCTTCAGCTCCACAACCATGTGTTTGTCTCCCTTAAACAGCCATATAAGGTAGGTTTACAAATAAGCAGCATTATTCCCCAAAAAAGCTTAGATAAGAGCTTGCTAGATGGAATCCAGGAGAACTTTTGTTAGTTACTTCCCAACAGCAACACTGAAAGAAGATCTGGATTTCCAAAGAAGTACACAGTATTCAGAGCAAATCTGAAACAAATATTGAATTCTCTTCTGCAAAACACTTATGTCATGTCTTTTTTCATTTCCAGCTATTGCCCTTTTCTAGAAAAAATTGTGGAGGCTTTTTTGTTTAAAACTAATGGGAAGTAGAAAACTTCATGTATTTTTTCATGTTAGCCATGTAAAGAAAATAGAAGATTTTGATATAATGCTATCTATTTTGCATTATGATGAATGAACATTGTAAGACACTTTATTTTCCACATTAAGGTATTTGCTGAGTAAGTCATGCATTAAGAAAAGGGATAATCCATCTGTGGCAGTTACTGTCAGAGGAATAACACATTTTCAGGAAAAGGCAGCCTACTTCCAAGTAAGATATATAGCACATAAAAGTATGTATACAGGAAGCACAGAAAACATTCCCTATAAGCCCTGCTTTTTATCACACTTGATTCATTTATTTCAATAAAAAAGAAGAAATTAATTGTTACTCATGCACATAACATGCTTATCTTCAGCACACTGCTGTATTAACAAGCAACACATGCACACAAACACTGCTCATATGCTCCTATAAGATCTGTTTATCTTGCTGAACACTGAAAACTCTCCTCCAAGAGGCAAAGAACACCTCTGATTTTTCAGTTTCAGTTTTCTGACAAATGCTGTTTTGATAGACAGTTAGCATCTGGCCTACAACCAAGTATGTCTCTACCCAAAAGACAGTATTCCTCAGAAATTAGAACTTTTAAAATATATTCCTTCCAGTGGTTTATTTTTTTAAATTTCCATGCACAACCTTTAAGGTAAGTTCTAAAATAGTTTTTAAAATATGAGTATCTTGAATGAAACCTTCCACTAATTAGGATGTATTTTTTGATTTGTACCTTTTATGAACATTGGAACACATTAGCATTAAGGAACCATATTTGGTGAAATCTAAGTGCCAGGTTTCTCGAAGTTTCACAGATAAGTCTATTAATAGCAGAATAGCAAAAACACAGTTCTGCAGTTCTTTCAGGAACATGATGATTGAAACAAGTATGTTCTAGTTCTGTAAAAACTGCTAGAAGCAGTGCAATCTGCTACAGCTTCAGATCCTAACCTAGGAAGAAGCACTCCTTAATAACTGGTCAGATGAAGTTTCAGATGTGCTAATGGAATATGGACAGAGCAAAACAAAACCAAAATTACAATTAACAAGAAAAAAAAAGGTGAGCTTTATTCTCCTAAACACACTTCACAATAAACAGCATAAAATGGTGAAATGAAATATCACACTACAGTAGGTTGCACTTTAGGAGTGACTTTGCCCCTGTATTTCTGGAGCCTGTCACTCACTACAGGCATAAAATTTTCAATATTTGAATATCTTAGAACTTTAGGGAAAATTACTTTTTTCCTATTCTAATGCACTAGGAATCCAGAAAGGCCTGAAGGCATTCAAATGTGCTATACCCTCATGAATTCTGCTAAATTGCAGCAGTAATACATTCTACAGTTTACCTACATAAAGCCTCAAAAAACCAGGGATTTGTAGCCATTTTGAGTTCTCCCCTCCCCTTCCTTGTTCTAAAAACTTGATTGCATCATGCCATTACAAATTACTGACTGCCACTAGATAGCTAAACCATATACTTATCAATAACTCACCCCAAAGATGAACAGCTATATGTTTTCAAAACATCTTTTCTTCTTTGATAATATCTACATTTACTCTCACAACTTAATTTCAATCTTATCAAATTCTGCCATGTTTTGTTCCCCATATACACTGCAAGTGTCTGTAACAGTGATGTAATATATATGCTCTGTATCAACCTCTCCTTGCTTGGCTACACACAACAGACAGCCCACTGTCCATATTGGTTTCTTTAAAAAGTTCATTTTTTCATGAAATGGTAATATGCAAAACAAAAAGAACTGAGCTTCAGAGATTACATCTATTTAAAAAAGGAGCAAATACTAACATCATCCCAGTCAAAATCACAAAATGGCTGAGATTGGAAGGGACCTCTGGAGGCCATCAGGGTCCAATCCCACTTAGGCAGCATCACCTACAGCCAAACACCCAGAACTATATCCAGACAACTTCTGAGCATCTCTGAGGATGGAGACTCCAACTTACCTAGGACTCATGCATGAGGACTCAGTCATTCTTGTATTCACAAAGTGCTTTTTCATGTTCAGAGGGAACCTCCTGTGCTCCAGTTTACACCCATTACCTCTGGTCCTAGCACTGCGCATCACTGAGAAGAAGCCTGACTCTGCCCTCTCTGCAGCCTTCCTTCAGGTATTTATACTTATTAAGATCCTCCCCACCCTCCTCCAGGCTGAATAGTCCCAGCTCTCCCAGCCTTTTCTCATTAGAGAAATGCTGCAGACTCCTCAGCAGCTTTGGTGGGCCTCTTGGGCTCTCTCCAGTATATCCATATCTCTCCTGTACTGAAGCCCAAAAACAGACACAGGATTCCAGGTGTGGCCTCACTGGTACTGTGTAAGAGGGGAATGATCACCTCCCTCACCTACCTGGTAACACTTTATCTAATGCATCCCAGGATGCCATTCTCCTCCTTTGCTGCAAGGACCCACTGCTGGCTCACTCTCAAGTCTGGCATCCACCAGGACCCCCAGGTCCTCTTCCTTTCCAGCTGGGTGGCCCACAGCATATACTAGTGCACGGGGTTGTTCTTTCATACTGAACTTTGCACTTCCCCTTGTTGAACTTCCCGAGATTCTTGGCAGCCCTTTTCTCCAGATTTTTGAAGTCCCTCTGGATGTCACTGTAACCCTCTGGCGTGTAAGTCACTCCTCATCATTTTCTGTCATGAGCAAGCTTGCTGAGAGTACACTCTGCCCTAACATCTGGACCATTAATGAAGATGCTAAACAGAAAAAATGCTGAAATTGGCAAGTTCTCCAAAAAAGGAAGGAAACTTCACTAGTATGGAAAATTGTACTAAATTGTTAAGACATTCTGTATTTCCTGCCTTAAGCCACTACTTTGCTTTTCTAGCATCAATAATGTAACTATGCTCTAAGCTACCATTGTTGTATTTTAGTAGCATACAAAATTTCACACATAATTTAACACCCCACAGTTAAGCCTATAACCACCAACCCATTCTGAGGATACAAAGGACACAGCTATACAATTAACAGAAAATCTTCCCAAAGTGGTCAGTTCCTAAAGACAAGCACCTGCTGCAAATTTCAAATAGTTGGCAGGTTTGCCCTCCTTAAAATGACAAAGGCTTCTTTAACTCAAGGCACCTTTCCCCCGATTTACCACCTTCTGTCTCCCTGTTATGGCCTATTACAATACTGCCATACAACCCATGTTAACAAACCCAGAGCCACTTATTGCCTTTCTCATGTTGAAATATCTCCTTTGAGAGTGGGACTTCACTGATTTGAAAAGAAGTGCATCAAAATCCTTTCACAAACAAAAGTACTGGAGGCTTCTTGTGTACATTGAGCTACAACAGCATGTTTAACTACAGCACTAAACACTAGCATCCATTGACCAAAAGAGAATCAGCTTCACAGAGCCCTACCATATTCAGTGAAGTCTCTTCTGCTAAGAATTATGTATGTGTCAAGATGTGATGGAACTCAAGAGAGCATGGGCATTAAGTACACAATGAGCAAGCATTCTGAGTTTTTAGCTTCATCCTGTTGTAAAACTGAATTACTTTCACTGCTCAAGTCCAGTAGTACATCCTGTCTGCAGAAGAAGTCCTACCCACCGTTGTCCTCACCAACACAAGACTGAGTTATGTTTAGTGATACCTTAAGCTTAGTCTGGTATGCCTGTGTGAACCACAGCCCTAATATCTCTGAAAGACTCAATCCTTTTTAAACCAGCATCTAGATGAAGAAGAGTTAACTGGGACAGGATATTGAAGACAAAAGTAATTACAAATACTAGCAATTGTGAAAGCACACTCCACCCCCAATCAATTCTCAACAGCTAACTCATCCATGCATAGCAATTCACTTTCTTTTGTTGTTTTGCACCACTTGAATATGCTGTAATATGGTGCACTACATTTGAATTCCAAACCAGCTGTAATTGCAAGAGCTCACTTCCATACTGCTGCCTGGAAGATTGCATCTTAACCTGGACTCACAGGCATTGTGGTCTGCTCTGAACCTGCCCTGCTAAAATTGCCTTTATCTGCGACAGCTCACCACACTCAGTAATATTCAAGCTGCTTGAAGGCAATTCAAAGTTAACAAATCATTCCTAACCACCCAAGCATCTCCCATCAGTGTTCTGTCTCATTAGAGCAAGACACAGTATGAATACCACCAAGATGAAACTCACAACACTTAAGAGATTCTTCACCTTTTTAACAGAAACCAAAACCATAACACAAGATTAATTAAATGAAACACTCACATTTGCCCACTTCTCTGACCAAACGTTACTCAATGCCCCTATCTCTCCATCAGCATTTTAACCAGCCAATTTGAGATTAGAAGCATAATTATATCTCTTCTCCAGCACTGAACCAAGAATGTTAATATTATTTTACATTGGAAAGACAAGCCAATATTAGGCTGTTAATTTCAAATTGAGTAGTCACACAGGGGTTCTGGTAAGGTACACAGCATGCACACACACACAAAGAAGTCTAGTACTACCAAATTCCACATTTATTTTAGGCTCCTAAACAGATGGATTAGTACAGTCACTGCAATAAGTAACAAATGAGGTTTGCATTGCATGCAGGTTTATAACCTGAGGCCCTAATGCCACCACTAGCAGAAAGCACAAACTGTAAAGGTCCTGTAATGTTCAGAGAAATTTCCTGCATTACTATTTGCATAATCTAATGTTTTCCTCAGTAAATCACAATATTATTACTGGGTAGAGCACACAAAGAATTTTAAATTAGTAGGGTAGCAGGAAATTTCACACAGCAACAACACTGAAAGGAACAAGAATGCTTCTAATACATTATTTACACGTTTAAAGGGCACTTAGCTCTTTTGCTGTCTTTGATTAAATATGAAACAAGTTTTCAAGTATGTTTTATGAAAATTAGTATTTATGAACTAATAAATATAGTAATCTATTCCTCTTCTTTGAAGGAACTTTACTGATTATACTGCCACAACAGTAAATATTATCCAGTTCTGCATGCCCATCCTGATTTTGGCCAGGGTAAAGTTAATTTTCTTCTTAGTAGCTGGTTCAGTTCTGTGTTTTGGACTTAGTAAGAGAATTATGCTGGTAACACAGAGATGGTTTAGTTGTTCCTAGTAGGGCTCACTCCCAGTCAAGAACTTTTCAATTGCTTGTGTTCTGCCAGTGAGCAGGTGCACAAGAAGCAGGGTGGGAGCACGGCCAGGAGAGCTGACCCAGACTGGCCAAGGGCTATTCCATGCCATAGAACACCATGCGTGCAAGTATAAACCAGGGCGACTTGGCCAGGAGCTGCTGATTGTTTCTGGAGAACAGGCTGAACATTAGTCAGCAGGGGATAAGCAACTGTGTTGTGCATTACCTTCTCCTCTAGGATTTTATTCCCCCTAATCCCTTCATTACTACTATTACTTTTATTAGTACTACTGCTATAATTCATATTATTATACTTTATTTTCTTTCAACTATGAACTGTTCCCGTCTCAATCCAGGAGTTTTACTTCTCTGATTCTCCTCCCCACCAGGGTGGGTAGGAAGTGAGCAAGAGGCTGTGCAGTACTTAGTTGCTGGCTGGGGCTAAACAGCAATAACCCAGTACTCCTGAATTTTCCAAATCCAAAGTCTACCACCTAAGCATCTATCAACCTGGCCTTTATAACCACTGCAAATATCAGTGTTTAATGTCAGGACTTAGACAAACTTTAATTTCTTCTTCATGTGAAGGATGACAGAGTATTTAAATGATCCATCATGGCCATGGATAAGTTGGAATTCTAGGAAGACAAGTGACTTCTATGTTCCACTGTCTTCTTAGTTTAAATTCTGCATCTGGGACAGGGCACCCTTGGATGTGTGGACAGACTGGGGAAGGAGAGGCTGGAAAGCTGTGTCACAGAAAGGGACCTAGGGCTCCAGGGCGATGGCAAGTTGAGTCGAAGTGCCCTGGCAGCCAGGAGGGCCAACCCTGCCCTGGGGGCATCAGGCACAGCATCACCAGCCGGGCAAGGGAGGGGATTGTCCTGCTCTGCTCTGGCCTCAATATAAAAAAGTTTTGGGTGCCACAATATAAAAAAGGTATTAACCTGTAAGACAGTGTCCAAAGGAGGGCCATAAGGATAGTGAAGGGCCTGGAGGGGAAGCCGTGTGAGGAGTGGCTGAGGTCATTTGGTCTGTTCAGCCAGGAGGAGACTGAGGGAGGCGTCACTGTGGCCCTCAACACCCTCACAAGTGGAAGCAAAGGGGCAGGCACTGATCTCTGCTCTGTGGGCACAGTGACAGTGACAGAGGGAATGGCCTGAAGTTGTGTTAGGGGAGGTTTAGGTTTGATATCAGCAAGAGGTATTTCCACCCAGAGGGTGGCTGGGCACTGCTCCCTAGGGAAGTGGTCACAGTACGAGCGTGGCAGAGTTACAGAAATGTTTAGACAACATTCTCAGGCATGTGGTGTGATTCTTGGGGATGTCCTGTGTAGGGCCAGGAGTTGGACTTTGATGTTCCCTGCGGGTCCTTTCTAATTCAGGATATTCTATGATCCTATGATTCAGTACTAATAACATAGATTAGAATACTATCATTTTGAGGAACTGCAATTCAGAAAGAGTTTATATCAGTCTGCAATAAGTCTAGAATTAAATACAGAAACTTTCTTTAAAAGCACCTTTCAGCAATCACTTAATAGAGCAGATTTTTTCCTTTGAGTCTTCTGAGTGGGAGATCCACAACTGTGAATACTCAAATTCTGAGGGACCAGCTTATAAAGTGAATGTTCCCACATCTCTGTGGGCCCTGATGGGATTCACCCCACAGTACTGAATGGGCCTGCAGCTGTTACAGCAAGACCTCTCAATCATCTACTGGAGGCCTTAGGAGTCTGGGCAGGTCAGTGCTGACTGGAAGCTTGCCAGTGTAATTCCGGTTTACAAAGGCGTGAGGCAAGAAACGGAACTGCAGACTTATTAGTGTAACCTCAGCTCCTGGAAAAACTATGGAGATACTAAGTGATACTGGCAGGTGAAAGAACTGTTAAAGAACAATGCAGTCATCTCCCACAGTCAACAGTTTCACAAAGGAAAGTCCTCTTTAACCAACCTTCTATCATAAGATCACCTGCCTCCTGGATGAAGGGATGGCAGTGGATGCAGTTCCAGTTTGACTAAAGTTGCTAACACTGTCCCTCAGAGCATCTCTTGCCAACAAGTTGCCCAGCTGTGGGATGAGCAGGTTCACAGAGCTCTGGCTGGATGGCAGCACTCAAAGGGCTGTATTGAATGGGGCTTCATCCGGCAAGCAAGAGTTGGGTGCACCATTAGCAATTTGGCTAATGATTCAAACTGGGAGGTGCTGTGGATGCTCTTTAGGGACAAGAGGCCTTGATGAGAGACCTAGTTAGATTGGAGCATTGGGCACTCATAAATGGAATGAAATTTACCAAGTTCAAATGCTGGATTCTGCACCTGGGATGGAGTGATGCCAAGCACAAGGATGAAGTAGAAGAGGAGTGGCTGGACAGCTGCAGAGGGAGGTGGGGCTGGCTGGTGCTGGGCTCAGCGTGGGTCCACAGTGCCCAGGCAGCCCCAAGGACAAAGCTCATCCCAGAGCTCCCAGCAGGGCACAGCCAGAGCCCATCCCAGAGCTCTGAGCAGGGCACAGCCAGAGCCCATCCCAGGGCTCCCAGCAGGGCACAGCCAGAGCCCATCCCAGAGCTCCCAGCAGGGCACAGCCAGAGCCCATCCCAGAGCTCCCAGCAGGGCACAGCCAGAGCCCATCCCAGAGCTCCCAGCAGGGCACAGCCAGAGCCCATCCCAGAGCTCCCAGCAGGGCACAGCCAGAGCCCATCCCAGAGCTCCCAGCAGGGCACAGCCAGAGCCCATCCCAGAGCTCCCAGCAGGGCACAGCCAGAGCCCATCCCAGAGCTCCCAGCAGGGCACAGCCAGAGCCCATCCCAGAGCTCCCAGCAGGGCACAGCCAGAGCCCATCCCAGAGCTCTGAGCAGGGCACAGCCAGAGCCCATCCCAGAGCTCCCAGCAGGGCACAGCCAGAGCCCATCCCAGAGCTCCCAGCAGGGCACAGCCAGAGCCCATCCCAGAGCTCCCAGCAGGGCACAGCCCATCCCAGAGCAGGGATGGGCCCCTGGGCTCAGCCTTAGGGTGGCCTCATCCTGCTGGGCCCTGCAGGTGGAGAAGGAGGAGAAGGTTCTCCAGTGCATCCTGAGGAGGGAAACAGAGCTGGTGGGAAGGCTGGAAGGAACTTCCTGCGAGGAGCAGCTGAGGAACTTGGGCTTGTCCAGTTTGGGGAAAGGGAGATGAAGGGTGACCCCACTGCTCTCTGCAGCTTCCTGAAGAGGGGAAGGGCACAGGGAGGTGCTGAGCTCTCCTCCCTGTAATCCTGGGACAGGACAGGAGGGAGCAGTTCACAGCTGCACCAGGAGAGCTTTCCTGGCCATCAGGAGGCATTTCTATAAAGTGAGGGTGGTCAAGCACTGGAACAGCTTCCTAGGGAAGTGGTCGGTGCCCAGTCTGTCAGTGTTCAAAAGCATCTGGACAGTGCCCTTAGCAACGTGCTGGAACTTGGCCTGCCCTGAGTGGGCAGGCAAACTGGACAGTGACTGTAGGTCCAACTGGAAGAGTCTCTTCTATTCCTTGAAACTGAACAGAATCTACTTAGACTCTCTTCTTTCTGATGCAAAGTTTAGGCTTTTTATTTTCTCTGCATGGTTCCAGATGAAGGCCTGATATATTTTGAGATATTCATACTTTAAGGTATTACAAGAAAGGTGTGTATGCTAAAAAGAATTGCACAAATTTTTGAACTAAGTGCTGAAATCAATAATATTCTGATTATGATCATTAGGGAGCATTGAGTCATCTAAAATTGCAGACTAATATTCTTCCAACATATCAGAATTTTTCACAGCCATTTTGGCAGGAGAAAACCTTTAAAAATGCAACCACTATTGTGTTTATTATGAAAATTTCTGTTGGTTGCTATAAAAACTACAGTGTCAGAACTTTCAAATGGTGTATGTATAAAGAACTAAAGACTTCAACTGCAATGTGATTTTTTTCTCATAAAACAACTTGTTACTTTGAGCAACTTTTTAAGAATCCATAGGTCAGTTCAGCATCCAGAAACACCTTTTATTTTTCAAGATTTATGGGGCTCACCTGTGCATTCAGTAGGTAAAAAAACATTTGTTTGTTTATTTATTGCCCTGGTTTCCAAGAAGACGATTTTTTTATTCTGTGAACTGTCTTTTTGAATACTGGAAAAAAACTTAAAGGCTTGTTGTAAAATCAAATCTCACCACCTTCCTCTGCCACCATCATCTTTTTCTCAAATATACTGGAGTGGAATACATGATTTGTAGCACTCTGTAAACACACCAGTAAGTACCTAACAAGCCCACTTGGTAAAAGTAAGCTCCCTCAGACATTCGAAGTGACTCTTGTGTTTTCAGCTCAAAATATTAAATTCCTTCTTACGAAAGGACTACTCAAACACTGATCGCTGTGTGTCTTCACCTTCAGATGTGGTAAACACACAAATCATTTATAGGATGTAGAGTCTTTAACCAATAGCAAATTAAACAGTATCTTAAACTTGTGATAGCAAAAGAAAAAGGTTCTTTTGATCTGTTTTTCATTTTCTCAAAAACACACTTAGGATCAGCTATTAAACTTGAATGTTATTCCAATTATATAACTTCAAAGGAATTGTTCAGGATCTTTAGTCTAAAGATCACCTCAGCCCTGCAATAAAAGATGATTTTAAAAATTCGTCTGCACTTCAAAACTGCAGACATACAGATCTTGGTTTATTATTCACTAAACCTTTATACTTAAAAGGAAATTCTATATCTATGTCCTAAATATTCACTATAAACGTCATGTAAAATGTAAACACATACATGCACTGTGAACACCCAATGGAACTAGAAGATTATCTAAATTTAATCCTCTAATTAACACCAGAGTAAATTAAATTCAGTGTGCTTCACATTCATTTTCAGGAAAAAAACCAATGGAAAAAACTGAGTTATTCCAACAGCTCCACAAAAGTGTACATTCCTAAAACTACATTAAGAATGCAATTTTTATTAGCTACTAGCACAGCTCTGCATTCATTTGTTAATAATCTCTGATATATTTGCTTTAATCTTTTGGGTTTTATCTTATTCCCCACAACTTAGGCATTGAGGAAGGTCCTTATTACAGATTTACAGAATGAGCAACATAAGATTCAAATGTGGACTTTAAGATGTCACTCCAATACAAGCCAAAATTGAAAAGATGTTCCCGACTGTATTTAGCAAATTAAGTATTATGATGTCAGAAACTGTGATATAATAGATGCCACCAATTACTTTTTAACACTCTGGCTACAATTTAGATGAACAAAAACTACAAAGATACAAAGACTTGTGGCAGTGTGTCTGTATGAGATCTGTATTGATAGATCTATCCAGACACATAAGACACGGGTATGCATACTTTCTAACACAGTCACGGGTCCTCAAGTTCCACTACAACACTGCTCCTGGTCTTAGAAATCAGAGTAGGGCATTTTTGTAAAAAGGTACCTGGCCATGAAAGGACCTCCTCTACTTTCTTAGACACATTACTTCAATTGGATTAAGTCCCCCGCTATTTTCCGGTGCTCCATCTCTCCCTGATCCATCCAGCCTCCCTTAGGTTGGTTTTCAACCCACGTTAGAAGGGATTCTGGGCTCCCACAGCGACAGCAAAGCTTTGGGGAGCAAGGCCGGTGCTCCCCAAAGCTGAGGCAGGAGACGGGCCTGGGGGCGGCACACGGTGACTCGCCGCTGATGCTGGCTGACTGACTGCAAGTGGCCATTTTAATCTAAGGGCCTGGGGACCCGATGCTGTCGCTGATCATCCGCCTGCCGCTCGGCGGTGCCCAGCCCCACCTCCCAGCCCCGGCACACGGGGAGATAAGAACGCACACCCGCGGGCGCGGCGGGAGGGTCCGAGCACGGCCCACGGCGCGGGGCCAGGGGCGGGAGTTGCCGGGGTCCCGGCCGGGGAGAGGGGCCCTGGGCGGGTCCTGGGGGTCGCGGCGGTGCTCACCTGTACTGGGCAGCAGCCCCGCTGTGGGTGAATCCAAAGTAGTTGCCGGTGGCCATTTTGGCATCTTCCCCCAGCCGGCTGGGCACTGCGGCGGCGGCGACCGAGGGGCGGCGGCGGCGGGGGCCATGACAGGAGGCCCGGCGAGAGAAGGCGGTGGGGAAAGAACGGGACACACAGAGGGACAAGGGAGAGAGAGAGAGCGCGGGAGCGCCGGGTCAGACTCGGCGCCTCAGGACCGACCCTCGCCCGCCGCCCTCTCCCCACGCACGGACACCCCGAGCACCGCTACTCACCATAGGTGAACGAAACTACCGGGCATATGGGAATCATGAGTCCGGCCTGGCAGCGACGGCGGCGAGTGAACTCTCAACTCTCCCCCCCCTCCCTCCACCTCCTCCTCCCGCTCGCTCCCTTCCCCCACCCACCCACCGACGGCGACAACGGCGGAGTGCGGCCGGGCCGGCTCCGCCTGCGCAGGCGCGGGATGTGCGCGGGGGCCGCTGGGAGATGTAGTTCAACCGCAGCCGGGTTCCCGCTTAAAGAACGGGGAGCAGCCGGCGTCTCGGGGATCGTGTGCGCAGGCGCGGGATGTGCGCGGGAGCCGCTGGGAGCTGTAGTCCCGTAGGCCGGCCTTGGGGAGGCGCGCTGGCGGCGCCCATTGGACACGCTCGCACACGCAGGCGCGCACATGGATGGATATACGGCGTGCAGGGTCCCGCCATGGCTCCCGAGTGCTTACTGCAACCCCGCTACATCCTCGCCCACACAACGCCCGTTCCCGTGGCTGTTCCAGAAGCCAGCAATCCGTCAGATCACTCCTGAAACGCGCTGGGCGGCACATTGCGGCCCGTGCAGCGCCCTCCCGATCAAAGGCACTGAATGAACGTCCGTTCCCCACGGCTCTGCCGCTCCTTCCGGCAAATCCTTCCCTCTGAGCATCAGCTGTCCCCCAAAATTATGAACAAAGCAAAACTTGAATGCTTAAATGCTTTCCTCCCATTTATGTATTTTGCATGTGCTCCAGTGTGCATTATTCATAAACTAATCAAGGCTTATAAAACTATTAATAAACACTGGATTCAGTATAATGTATAAGTTCGGATATAATTTTGTGGACTGTAAGCTAAGCCTCCTCAAAACACACCTGTTTGGGATGCCCTACTGCAGTCCTAACAAAAGCAGGGATTCCCACATCCCACAGTGGCTGTGTTCATAGGCAGTAGGACTGCAAGGATATTATTGTTCATAAAATGGGAAGAGGAAAGTACTTTCTCATCTTATAGCTAACATTATTGCAGCTGCATATGAAGTACAGCCATTCCCAATGCCAAACATCCTTCCCAATTCACTGAACATAATTTGTTGGTCATTATTACTAATTTTGCATAGGAACTGAATATTCTTGTACCTCCTGTACAATAATTCTTATCCTAATCAAGCACAACAGTAAAAGAAATCTCCTTGGTTCTGCCCAAAGTGCTGTTCTGAGAAGAAAGTGGCTACTGAGTGAATATTTAATTGCTATAGATTAGGAAAGAAAAGCCTTAATCCACAGTTCCATGGGAGAGTACTCAAGGAGAAGGGTCTACAGAAACCTTCTGTAGAAGAACTTAGACAATATGACCTCTGTCATGAAAATATCAATTGACTCAGGAGATACAAATCATAAATAGATTAATGATTTATATAGATGTTTATATCTATCCTTCTATTAAAAATTGTTCATAATCAGACCACTGGATCATGCTGCTTGGACAAGAAGAGAACACAAGTTTTTTTTCTTTCCACTGTCTTTCAAGCTTTTTCAGTTATAAGCCTTCCAATATTCTGATAAATAGACAATATTCAATACAGATTTCATTAAAAATATAAGCATCTATACATACACACAGACATTCACATACCTTTTATCACTGCATCATTAAAGCTATTTTTTGCAAAGTAGGTAGGCTGTCATTGCTATTCATTTACGAGATGAACTTCATAGAATGATGGAATCAGACTGGCTGTGGTTGGAAGGGACTTTAAAGATCATCTGATTCCAACTCCCCTGCCATAGACAGGAACGCTTTTCACTAGTCCTGGTTCCTCAGAGCCCCATCCCACCTGCCCTGAGCTTTGTCACGGATGAGGCACCTAGACCTTCTCTGGGCAACCTTTGCGAGTTCATCATCGCCGTCACAGTAAAGATGTTCTTCCCAATGTCTGAGCTAAACCTACTCCCTTTTCAGTTTGAAGCCATTCCCCCTTGTCCTGTCACTCCAGGCTCTTGTAAACAGCCTCTCTCCATTGTTTCCGTAGCCTCCCTTTGGGTACTGGAAGGCCCCATTCAGGTCAACCCAAAGCCTTCCCTTCTCCATGCTGAACAAACCCAATTCACTCAACCTTTCCTCAGAGGAGTGGTGCTCCAATTTCTCTCATCAACTCTGTGATGCTCCTGTGGATTCTCTCCACAGATGTATATCAAAATTATTAATATATACTTCTATTGGTATGTATACTATATTATAATGTTCCAAATAAACTTGGAATATTTATGCTTTTTTAAACTTCGTCTCCATGAAAAACAAACAGAAAAAAAAAAAAAAAAAACCAACAAAAACCCCAAGGCTTTCTTACTCACAGCTGAGATTTTTGACTTAGGTTTCATAACTTTTTTTCATCCAAGTAGTTTCTAGTAGTTAAAATTCAAATACTACACCCTTTATGTTGTGATTTCAGCCCTGCATATTTCTGAGCATAAGCTCCCATCTGGTAGCCCAATTCAGCTGCAATTTCAGAAGTTTCAAATTACTTTCCTGTGTAAATTTTGCATTTTGAGTGCATACATAACTTTAAAAAGACTATAACATAGTTTATGAGAAGTCATACTTTTTAAATGTGACAAAAAAAAAAAAAAATTAAAACCAAAAGTTTCCTTTCTCCTTGGGAAAAAAGCTCCAATCCACTAGTATTATACAGGTCTTTCCCTGAGCAGCTTCCTAATAAGAACCTGATGCTTCCTGGTGACTTTGTGAACCATTACATAACATCTATTTATGCTACTACTAGCTTGCAGGATCAGATTCGTGGTCTATACTTATAAACCTCAGTGAATTATAAAACAAGATTCTATCTCCTTAAGACATCTATCAGATTGCTTCAAAATAAAACAGTAATAAATTCAGATTAGATCCTTAAGGGCATTTTGACCTTTACTGATTTCTATGTCTTTAACTGGAAGGATAATCCATGGAGTGATAAAGTGCTAGTTGTGGCACAGGGAGAAAGACAGAAAAGCTTTAGTGAAACATGGAAAAGGTATTTTTTAAATAGGAAAAAGAAACTTCTCTATCCCCAGTCCTAATAAGATTACGGAAGAACAGCCAAGAAGTTCCAGAATGAAAACATATGCTGGAACACGAATCTTTAATTTGGAATTATATACAGCAGATACTCTATCTGTGTAAAGTTCAAAGTGTCTAAAAATACCACAGACAAAAATGGCAAGCAAGCTGGCATTCAGGAAAACACATTTTTGACCTTCATTTCAACCGTTTGAGGAGAGATTGCCACAATATGGTGAGAAGAAGAAAGCAATACAATAACAAGCGAGCGTCATCAATCCTACTATTTTACTTTAATATCCCAACATGCATGTGATAATGTTTCTGCTGCTGCCATAGGACTGCAAAACTGCGACTGAAACACAGTGGGGAAAACTAAATAACTAAATGTTTTTAATTCTCAAGATTTGCAAGATTAGGTAAGATTTCTTGGAGGCGACCTTCCAGTTTATATAAAAGCAGGCTCTCAGCCAGCCTTTGCGTGCCCACCAGAGGGCAGGGCCACGCAGCAGAAGGTGAAAGCTTTCCAACACAGCGCAGACCATGTTAACAAAAGCTGCTTTTATTTCCTGAAAAGGTAATTTAATACTTAGTGCTCTCTTTGTAAATGCTCTAGATAGAAAGAGATTTACAATCAGCATACGGAGACCAGTGCTATCTTCTCACCTGGAAATTATTTCAGATAGCCAGAAAGACAAGACATTCACCAGCTTATCGACCTTCTTACTGTACAGTGAAATTACATTTTTTAAAGTAGTAAAGCCCCCACATTTTTCAATTATTAAAACAAAAAAAGTGTTACTTTTAACAACTGGGTTTAGACATTGTACAGTGACCATAACAACAGACTTATTAAACTATTGATGGAAGTTATTACTGTTTAGTTTACTAAACTGCAACATAAAAAAATCCCGACTTCCCAAGCATAACAGAAAGTTATGCAAGTATTGATGCAAACTCAAATTACACGATACAAATGAGAAATTAACTAGTTCCAGTTCTACAAACGAAACCACTGTGTGGTAGCATCTCTTACTCTTTCCTTCTTGACACTTTAATAAAACTACTGCCCATATTATAAGCTAACCTTATAATCTGCCTTTCATGGCAGGTTTCTTCTTCCACCTTTTAAACTAGCAAGCAGAAACACCAAAGCTTTAAAAGCTGTCCCACTTAAGGTTTGCCCCAAAATGCTTTTCCTGCTAGCTCTACTATTTCTAACTAGAGGAGTCATCCTTTGCAGTTAGTAATTGCTATGTGATCAGAAGCACTAATGTGTATTTTTCAGCATTCCCATTCAAATCTGCATGCTGAAATCTTTTACTGAAGAAAAAACAAATGCTTTAACATTCTTCTCTGCCAAAGACATGTGAGATATGAAATGAGGCAATCAGGCAGTAACTAGAAGAATTTAAGCCCTTTTAAGGCAGCTACAGAAGGAAAGTGTCTGATGAAGGAACAAACCCATTACAAAAGTCTATTTTAAGAGCTCAGAAAGTGAACTATACCCCTTGGGGGGATAGATGACTCACTCAGAAGGTAACAGCAGAGATTTACCTTGGAAAAATTATGGCTCCTTTCCCACTGTTCTAAAGACCGCATTTTTTCTTAGTAGCTTCTTTCTTCTTTTCTAAATACAATAAAATATAGTGAAGGTAATTTACCAGAAGCTCAAACCACTGCTACACTCAATAACCAGAACATTTCTCAAAGAAATTTATCATTCCTGAAAAGCAGAACATGAAATCCCAGTTGCAGCAAACCTTCCCTTCCTCTTACTGACCTACTATTTAGGAATTCAGCTATAAAAATAAACTTGGTGCTTGCTTTGGAGGAAATACTGCAGGTGGGAGAAATTAACTCATTAAGAGCCGGCAGAAAATGTTTCTTTTAGTCAGTTTGATTTATGTAAAGACTGAAAGAATTTATTAGAAGTGCATAAAGAATTGTTGATTTGAATAAACAATTCCTTGATGATTTGATTAAAACATGAGCATTCTTTGTGTATAAAGTGTTGATCTGTAAAAAAGCAAAGCATATATGGATTACAAACACCTGAACTGTCATTATGCCTCTAACATGAAAAATTAGTGTAAATTTGTTGAAAAGAGTAACTATGGTTTTTTACAACTGAATAGTTCTTATTTTGAGATGATCTTGTTGTTGGAGTTAAACATTAAGTGTTACACTTTATCTGTTCATCTTCCACAATTACATGGCTTGACAAGCCAGGTGTTGCTGCAGTGGTGATAATTACTATATTGCCTGCATTTCATTTACTGTGCTTTGACCCCTGTTTGTATAAACTACTGTATTTTTGTTTTTCAAAGGTCAGAGATGTAGTGAGAATTGTATCTTTTTCTATTCATTTTGCGGTCTACATGACACTGACACTGTGAAACTGCAAGTTAGCAAGGATTATTTAGATGAGTACGCTTCCTATTTCTGGTATTTCCTTCCTGTTTTCCTGCTATTAAAGGGAAGAAGTGAAAGCCACTTCTCTCAGCATAAACCAGTTTACTTCATGATGAGGGCTCTAAGGACTTCATAGATTCCCTCTGAAAACCTTTGTCCACCTCCTTTAAGTACTTTTTCAGAAACACTGCTTAGAACTTGCAGCTGCTCATGCTGATTTTGGACAATTATTCCCTCTAGAAATATGTTGTTTGCCTTTCTGGCCCATATTAATAAACAGAGATCTTTGCAATTAAAACAAAAAAAAAAAAAAAGTCAAAGACTTTTGCTTTTCAATACTTTATTAATAGGTGTTTGTTATTGGAATTATGAAGGCTGATAAACTACTACCTCACTCAGCCTGTATCAATTTTATCTGGAAGCTAGGACTGGGATTATAGTCCATTTCCTATTTTTTTTTAGTTTGCTTGCACTTTTTACAAAAATCTTGTACTCCTGTGGTAGCAAAAGCATAAGTCTAGAGTTAGTAAGAATGAGGAAAAGACTTAACTGGTACTGGGTGTCAGAAGAATTGTCATTGCTCGCAACACATGACCCATTGCTGCAAACAGTGATCAGCAAATAGGAGCAAGCTGTGTTAGTTTTGTGTGAATCATGACCGTATTTTAATGTTAGTAATAGCATTAAATTCATTATATTCCGTATACATTCATAGAATTACATTAATCATAAACTGAAACATTACATTCATCATAAACTCAACAGGTAACACAGAAGACAACATGAAGCCACTTTGTGCTCTGACAGCATGCCTGGCCCATCGCAGTCTGCAAAGGCTGCTAAATGTCTCCTTTTACAAAACTGAGGACAGAAGACCCTTTCCTCAGGTTCCTTCCATCTCGGTGTGTCTCAGAAGCAGAACTCGTCTAGGTGAACTCAGCCCTGTCAAGCCCTCCTCAGCCGGGCACTCGGGACGCATCACCGTTTGAACATGCTACAGAAAAAAACCCAACATTGTCAGTACGTTTTCAAGGCTATTTGCTTGGACAACTTTTAAAATGTAGGTGTTTTAAAGAGGCGCTGAGACAGCTTTAACCTTCTATCCGCGGTGCTCCAGCTCCCGGGCAGGTGCCCTCATGCTCCCCAGCGGCAGAGCCCCGCGGTAAGAGAAGGAAAACCGGGGCACCAGTGGCAGAAGGCGGATCCGGTGTCAGAAAGCGAAGCATCAGGAGGGAAACTATCAGGAGGGGAAGCATCAGGAGGGGCTGCCGAGCGGCGCCCCAGGTGTGGCGGGGCCGTGGTTTCGCTATGCAAAGCCGCCCACCGCAGTCGCACCCCGCCTCACGCCGCTGCCCGGGCGGCCCCGAGCGGCATCGAGGAACGGCTGCAGAGCGTGAAAAAAACCCTGCTATTTATGAATTAGTGTAGGGGGTTTTTTCTGCCTTGGAGAGACTGAGGGGATACTTCAGGAAACGACAGAATCAAGTTGGAAAAAACCTTGGAGACAACCGAGTCCAACTTGTGACTCAATACCACCACGTCAACCAGACCATGGCACCAAGTGTCATTTCCAGTCTTTCCTTAAACATCTCCAGGGACAATGACTCCACCACCCATCTGGGCAGCCCATTCCAATGGCTAATCGTTTCTGTGAAGAAATTCTTCCTAATGTCCATGGCAGTCTCTAGCTCCCTCACGAGGGGAAGCGGAGGGGCAGGTACCGATCTCTTCACCCTCATGGCCAGCAACAGCGAGTCAGAGGAGGTTCAGGATGGATACCAGGAGGTTTTTCACTCAAAAGATGGTAGGGAACTAAAACAGTCTCCCCAGAGAGGTGGTCACAGCACCAAGAAGCGTTCGGACAACGCTCTCAGGCACAGAGTATGACTCTTGGAGTGTCCTGTGCAGGGCCAGGAGCTCGAGTCGATGTCTTCTGTGAGTCTCTACAAACTCGGGACTTTCTGTGATCCTGTAAAATCTCCTTTCCAGCACCACGATCCCTTTCCCGCCCCTCAGGGGAGGCGGGAACGAGCGACAACGGGGACAAAGGGCCGCGTCCCCTTTAAAGCCGCCCCCCACCACCCCACGTGAGCGGCCAGGGGCGGGCGTTCCGATCCGCGTCAGTTCCGCTTGTGTCGCGCTGCGGAGGAGCCACGCGCGGAGCAGGACGTGAGTGCTGGGTCCCCTCGCGCGCCCCGCCACGCCGCCATTTTCTCTTGCGCGCCCCTTCCCACGACCCCCGCTACCACCGCCGCCACCGCCGCAGCACCTCCCGGCCCGATCGGGACAGCCGCGGACCGGTGGCGGCAAGGCGAGGCTTCCCCTTGTTCCTCGAGTGCCCGCGGTGCCCAGCGGGGGGGATACCCTGCTGTGGAGCGGGAGGAGCGAGCCGCCGCTGCCGAGGGGGAGCTGCCATGTTGGGGGGCACAGAGTCTGATAGAGGGATAAGATGGCGCCCGGCCGCGCTCCCCCCGGCGCCGGGGGCCGGGGGTAGACCCGGCCCGCCGGCGACCCCGTGCCCGCTAGTTTCCGTGCTGTTCTTTCGCCCACTGAGCCGCGGGTAACCCGCAGTCCCTTCGCTGCCGCCCTGCCCCGGGAAGAACTGGACGTTCTCGCCCGCCCACCCCCCGGCCCCCCCACCCTTGTTCGGGTCTTGACTCTTGTCTTCGCGGGGGGACACGAGCCGTTGAAAAGAGGAATAGGGGAGGAAAATGGCGGCTGGGATCCGCCTACCTGGAGTTCCCGATTCGTCTTCGTTTCCTTACCTTTTCCTGGTCTCCTTTGGTTTGGCTCATCCCGTCCTCCTCGCCGGCGCTGCGGTGTCTCCTCACGCTCGGCCTCTCCTGGGGAGCACCCAACACCCCACATCCCTTTTTCCTCCACTTTCCGCCCACACCTTCCTCCATATTGTCCCTTTCTCCGACCCATGCGGACCCCGGGGTCATCCCCCGAAACATCGTTTGGCTCGCCGACTCAGTGTCATCCGTTTGCTTATTTTCACATTGTCCCATTCCAGCGCTCCTCTGCCTCCATCCTAGAGCGTGGCTTGTGTGCTTCCTCACACCCTGTATCCTGTGCAGTGCTGCAGTTTCCGTCCTTGTGCTACAAGCTATTACCACAGGTCTTGCCCTGCTTTAGAACTACGTTGATCCATTAGCATTATTTGGACTCCGGTTTGGTTGTTTTGTTTTGTTGGTTGTTTTTTTTTTTGTTTGTTTGTTTGTTTGTTTTTGTTTTTTGTTTTTTTTTTTTTTTTTTCTTTTCATTTGTATATGTGGGGTTTTTTTTCACTGCCCGTTTAAGACCGCTGTTACTCCTTTTTTCTTTCCTGAGATACTCTGTAATGCTATCTTGGCCTTTCCTAGCTGATGTTTGTGTTGTACAGTTTCAGGGATGCTTAATTTTACTCTAAAAGACCGAATGAGCTGTATTTTTGTTACAAAGAGTTTCTAGCAGCAGGGACGATGTGTAACCGCTATACCTAACCACATGTTTGCATACTAGGGTGACGTGCAAGGACACCTGGCAGCACGCATTCAAGGAATGCTGAATTTCTGCTTGTCTGGTGAATTATGACTGATGTGTTGAAGTTGCAGTGAAAATGTTAATTGCAGTGCTGTAGCTCTCTGCAGCTGAGGTGTATTTCAGACTGTTAGATTATAGGTGGGAGCTCAAGTGTCACGTGTGTGACAATTGTGCTGCATGTTGCTTGCAAATCCAACTGGGTGAAATGCCTGTGACAGAATATACATACTGCTAGAGTGTTAATAGTTCACGTTTGTGGATGTAATAGATTCAGCTGGAGGGCACTATTGTATTGTGTGTTTTGCATTGTGGGTTTTGTCATGTGCAGGGATATATGAAAATCGTGAAAAATCATTCTGCTGTAGACAGCTCAGAAGCCAAACCACTGCATTTAATGTGCTCTAAATGTGTTTTAATGCAGTTGCAGCAAAAAGAGGAAAAGATATAAGAGGGAAGAGTGCTTGATATTGCATCTGCAGTGCATATTTAAAGCTTAAATGAAAGGGCAGGAAAATCTTTAGGAGGGCTTGAAGAAGATGAGCCAGTAGAAACAGGTTTGAAGATTGCTTTCCAGCCAAAGTGGAATGTCTTTCCTTATATAGTGTTGTCATGTTATTTTTCTTTTCCCAGGATGCCTAAATCAAAGGAACTTGTATCTTCAAGCTCATCTGCCAGTGATTCAGATAGTGAAGTTGACAAAAAGGTGAACAATACATACAATTCATTACTGTATTAACTCTTTTGTTTCAGGCTTGGGTTAAGGAATTAGGTGAGCATTATGCCACAACAAGCATGTCATTCTGTATCATTTATCAGACACTTTAAGAAACTTTCTCTCCCACACACTCATCTCAACAACTGCAACAACAAAAACCAAACAATCCACCTTCCAAGTATGGGTGGATTGCATAATTTTTTCCCTGAAGAAAAGTTTTTTTTTCTTCAGTTGCACTTTGTTTTCTTCATGCCATTCCATATGATAATTGCAAATTCCCTGTGATTCTTTGCTGCTTTGTGGCAAGCTTCTGAACGCTTCTGTATCAGCGGCTTTGGTGGGAAGAATTTGAACTTGAGAACATGCCTACAGCCACCCTCTGCCATTTTAATATATGTATTACTTCTTCTTGACAAAAATCTGCACTCGCCCTGTGATCCTTGTGTCACCTGCTTACTTGTTTGCATGGGTTTTTTTCTCTGCTTTATTTTCTTTTATTTGCTGTTACATCATGTGCTAGTTTCTCACTCAGAAACTGAGCCAACCTGAGTGTCTTTGAGTTGATAAATTTTAAGATGATTGTTGTAAACATATAAATCAAATGTTTCCGTTTAATTTAAATATTTATTTAAGTTAGAAGTTTGTGTAGAGGTATCAGTCATTTTGAACAAAAGCAAAATGATTGTAGAAATCAAAGTGATTTAGAAAAAAACCAGTTAATTTCTATTTTTAAAGAAATGATAGGTGGTAACACAGACACCAGGTGTTTTAATGTAGTACAGTACATTGAGAGATCTGGTCTCCTATTTTTACATGAGTAGAAATAGTAACTTTGTAGCTTCTTTGTGTAATCTGATTTACAGGTGATATGGTCTGAATGCTTTAAAATGTCGCATAATTTATCATGCTGTGGGCAACGGTTAGATGCTTAGTAAAAAAACTGGTCTGTGGTAGACATGGTTTCCAGATTTTTTATTATCTTATTAGTTATCTTAATAAGTAATTTTTCTGGATTATTTACTATCTTATTTAGGTGTTCTTTTTTTGGTTTTTTTTTTTTGGAGGCATTGCAAGCTATGGTGTTCTATACTTTTTGTTCCATTTAGGGGAGAAGAGGGTGCCATTTCCATCAGACTTAATTTTTTTATTAAAACTATTGAACTGACTCTGTTACTGTGCAAAAAGAGAAGGATTTTTGAAATGTATTTTGATGTGATTAAATTCTATTCAAAGCCAAAGTGTTACTTCAGTGAGAACAGAATCAGGCTCATTTTGAAGTCTTTAAATTCCAGCCTAAATGTACAGTATTGAATTCCTGCCTTCACAGCAAGAAGGTGATGAAGTGCATTGCTTGGTAGTAGGCTGTGATATACAGTGTAAACTTGTCTGTAGCATACAGAGTGATTGTGGCTCATGCTTTTCTTTTTTTTTTTTGTTTCACTCCAAGGCAAAGCGGAAAAAGCAAGTAACTCCAGAAAAGACTGTAAAGAAACAAAAGACTGGTGAAAGTTCAAAAGGTGCAGCTTCTTCTAAGCAAAGCAGTAACAGAGATGAGAATATGTTTCAGGTAAAATCGATGACTCATAGAGCCTGGTTAAGGTAACATGTTACATCATATGCTGTATAAATTTTATGAGGTGATCTGAACTTTCTGACAGTGTAGTGCTTGGCCTCCTGGAATCCTTGGCCGAAGGGGATTATGAGGCTGGCATTCAGATGAGGTGCTCAGAAAAGCCTCGTCTGGTTTCAACAAGAGTAAAAGAATCTGTGTTGTATCAATTGATCTAATTCTCATGACTTTGCTCCTGGTATCTGTGGGTAGTCATTTTGTCAGTAAATACAGCACTTGCTATCAGTATACTTGAAATATTAGATCAGGTTTGTGTCTACACAGAAATGTTTTTTTAATTAGGGCTCTTGAAAAATATGTTCTTGGAAACCAAAATGTGGGCTCTTGGTTCCTATTTAACTAGGTCAAGGGCAGCTTGGCCTCCTGTGTTATTACAGCATCTTGGAATAAGTTTTGTTTGTTCCTTTGTGTTATGATGTAGGATCTTATCACTGAACATCTGTAAAGATAGTAACTTGTGGTATTGCCTGTTTTTAAGATTGGATGAATGTCTCTTTTTCAGTAGAAAGATGCATTTGTTAATTCAGGGTATTGCAGTTCCCAGGGCTAGCCAAGGCAGTAGCAGTGTGTGCTGAGGGTTGATACACAGCTTAGAATTAGCTGTGTTGGGGATGTGGATCAAGATCTATTAAAGGTCTCTGACTAGCTGGCTGGAAAGGAACTGAAATTCTTGGGCCTTTGAGTCTCAAGTTTGTGAAACGGTATGGGAAAGGTGCCTAGTGAGATGACTGAAGCACAGAGTAATGTAAATGAAATGGTTCTGGGCTGTAGCAGTGTGAAGTAGTACAGGGGAAGAAAAGTCTGTTCTAGAGAGAAGACCTGCTTAACTGATACTGCCATGCAGAGCAGTTGTTTTTAATGTCCAAGTTCTTACTTTTTCAGTTATGTTTAGAAGGGAGAACTTTGCTTGAAGGCTGTGTCTGGACTTCTGTATTGAAGGAAGTGTATAATATTTTCAGTTCTGCTTGGACATGCTTTGAACCCTGTAGGAAAAATGAAATAGTGAATTTTACAACTTAGTAAGTGAACTGCAGGTAGAACTCTAAAGAATTGTATATAAACTTAAAACTATGTTTGTAGTAAGTTTAGAAATTCTAGTTGCTATGGTTGTCATATGTTCAGAAATTCCAGCCTTGGAGAAAACTTGAAAACTTTTAGTGCCCCTGATGGAAAAATGCACCCAGATCCTTTCAAATAAAAGCGAAAGTATGCATGCTCTGGTTTCTTGAAACCTCTTCGACCTAAGATAATAAAAAGTTACTAAAAACAGACAGTAGAGGATTCACATTACTCTATTAAGAACAAGGTTCTGCTGGTGTCGAGTAGAATACAGATCTTTAAATATCACCTTGACCTAAAATACCAGCATTACCCAGTCTGTGCCTGCCTTTGAAGTAATCAACAATAAAATATTTTGTAGATTACTCATTTGTTGTGGTGAAGCATTGTCAGTTTTTGTAGTCTACATAAACTTCTGTGCAGTAACTAACATGCAGACGTTAAACTATAGAAGTAAAACTACAGTGGGTCTGAGGATACTCCCCCTTCTTCCCCCCCCTACCCAGGAGGGCGTTCTCGTTAATCTTTTAGATCTAGTTTTGTTTGTTCTAGCCGTCTTAATGATACTAGAAACCTTTCTGGAGAGCTTCTTTCTCAAGGCAGTAAAATGATCTCTGATGTGGAAGTGACTTTGCAGTATAGCTTTACAAGAGGGGCTTTAGCTGATGGAAATCGGGCTGTAAAGCATTCATAGGATAGTCACAAGTTCTGTGGTGTCCATATTGTGTGTGGGAGTGGCTGCAAATGATGTGAAACCAAGAGTCTTCTTGTTCTACACCCTCAGGCTGTGTTCTTGAAGCATACAGATTGCCTTAATATAGAGCTCATTGTGACTTCTGTAGTTTTCATAAATATGTACATTTTATATTTTTGTTTGAAGTTGTTGGTGTAATTTTTTTTTGCAACTGCTTACAAAGAAGGTTTTAATGTAAGGAGAAGACAATTTGTTCAGTGTAAGAGACAAGGTGTATTCTATGTATTTGCATGTCTTTGCCTTATTAGATTTTATAGGGAACCTGGTATACTCTGGAACTTGATGAAGGATTTGTGTGCTGTTAGGATGCAGAAATTTATATTACTCCCATGTGTGATGTATTACTGGAGGCCCTAAGGACAGGCATAATTTGTGTTAACATGGAAGGGTTTAGCCTTGCTGCATTAGATTCCTGTCTGTGGCTTCAAGCCAACCTGAGCTCTGCACCATGTGCTTTGGTTACTTTGACTAATCCTATCATCTACCTGTGCCTGATTTGGATAAGGTTTGTCAGGATTCATTAATGGCTACCCAGAGCAGAGCCACATGGCATGATCATGCATTTAACTTAAATTGTTATTTCAGAAGTTGTCTCTGTGTTTTCTGTCCACTTCCCAACCCCCTTTTTTTTTGTTTTTTTGAGTTTTCACCATACTTGGGCTTTGACTTTTGAGGGATAAGTTCTTTGATTTTTCCAGTATAATCTCCCAGTGTCCTTATCATAGACTCCTGAAAGAAGGTAAACATAGAAATTTATGATGCTCTGAAACTGTTACTGGTTTAGGACACTAATTACGAAACTTAGGTGGTCACCGATGCATTTCACAATTTGCTTTGCTGCAGATGTCACTGTTCACAGGACTCCTGTGCTCCTTACATATGGTTATTGGCTAGGGCAGAGGATTTTTTGCCGTTTATGCTTGCTCTGTGGGTGTACAGCTTAATCCAGAGAAACTGAAATTAAGAAAAAGGATGAAGAAGGTGCTTCTGAAATGCACAAAGTCTGTTGCATATCTCTGAAAGGAACAGAGATACATTCAGTGGTTTTTATTGTAAGAAACAGAAACCAGGAAATAATGGTTTTAATGTTTTCTGATTTAAGTCAGTAGAGTAATATAATCTAAGGATCTGTGCTATTTAATAAAAAGTATAAGAACTTCTCTGTGAAGTTTGAACTGCACTGAGTACTCGGCTATAAATCATGGTAGCGATCTTGGTTTAACTGCAGCCAGCAGCCAAGCCCCAGGCAGCCACTTGCTCACACGCCCATCAGTGGGACTGGGAGAGAACTGGAAGGGTAAAAGCTGGAAAACTTGAGGGTTGGGATGAAGACAGTTTAATAGAGAAAGCAGAAGCCACACATGCAAGCAAAACAAAACAAGGAGTTAATTCATCTCTTCCCATGGGCAGGCAGGAGTTCAGCCATCGCCAGGAGAGCAGTGCCCACCGCACCTAAGTGTCACTTGGGAAGACAAATGTCACCATGCCCAGCATGCCCCCTTCCCTCCTCTTCCCTCCCCTTTATACCCTGCAGGGGATGTCACACGGTCTGGAATGTGCCTTTGGTCAGCTGGGCTCACCTTTCCCGGCTGTGTCTCCTCCCACTCTCCCAAGCAGCCCCAGCCTCCCCGCCAGCGTGGCAGGGGAGAAGCAGAAGAGGCTTTGGCTCTGTGTAAGCTCTGCCCAGCAGCAACTAAAACATCTCTGTGTTAGCATCACTGTGCTCAGCACTAAGCCAAAACACAGCCACACATCAGCCAGTGTGAAGAAAACGAATTCTTCTCAGTACAGCAACTCTTAGAATGCTGCTCTGGTTATAGAGACAGTAAAATACCTTCAATAACTGGAATTACTCTTAACTTTATCGGCAGGTGCATGAAAAAAGAAATATTCAGAAATTAACCTGTATCAGAATTACAGGTATCAAGTATCAAGGAACATTAATTTACTTACTTAACGAGTTAAGTCTAAATTTTGTTTGAGTGTAGATGTTTGGAACTGTACTTTAGAAGCCTGCTTAATAATTTTATTAGTGGCAGCTTTTGCATAGAATTTAACTAAATATCTGAAATTCATTGGGAACATTAATCTGAAATCTTGATGTGATGTGAAGTCTAGCTTAATTTCAGCATTTACATAGAGAAATGCTTTTATCTAAGATAGACTTCATGATTTAGTGTAAACTTGGCATTATTGCCTCTCACCTTACTGTAGTTGAATTAAGACAGAATCTTTCTTATCCTTGAAAATGATATTCTAAACCCTTCTACTGTACTTGCAGCTGTAATCTGCTATGTTGAATTAGATTTTATTTTTTATAACAAATCATAAGGCACTAATATTCTTCAGTAGCCATGGAAAAAAAGGGTACTGCAGAGTGCTACTGGTTGAAGCTGTTCCTGGAGGTGACCTTAAAAGTTACTGGAGCATTAAATGGTAAAACTAAGAGATGTTGTCCATGTAGGCTATTTAGGGTATTCTTTGCCAGGAATGCAGACGGACTTGGGCATGGTAGCAGGTTTGGTCTGAAAGAGCTAAGCTGCCATAATATTACAGGAATTTTAAATCTGTATTGTAACTTTATACATTGAAAATACTGTCTTGTGAACAGTTATGTCTTATTAATTTTAAAGGATGCTTTGAAGTAGAAGTGCTTCAGAATTACATTATCTTAATTGTTCTAAAATGAATTTAGATGTTATATAGCATCTGCAGAAAAAGAAAAATTCATGTAAGCAAAGATAAAGTATTCATGTTTGTATCTATTTTGTGGAATGAGAGGATATGACTTAAACATCTGTGAATTATTGTAGTTGGTTGGAGAGTTCTTCAGTCTTACAGGTCAAACTTAATTCTAGTGGTTTTGGTCCAGAAGTGTAGGGCCCATCCTTAAATTGTGTCAAAATGCAACATGGAGAGATAAAGGAAGTTGAAATTGAAAGTTAGTGTTTTACCAGGAAAGAATGCTTTATTTTAAAATTGTGTACTTTAGAATCTCTTCTTTTGTTATATAAAATGTATCCAGAAGATATATGCAGAATAAAAAGGATTTCTTAGAATTGCAAGAAGTTTTACTTGGTTATGTTTTAATTATATATTTTCTGGTTCTCAGATTTGTTGTACTTGGATTTTATCTGAATAGATAGATTTTTATCATGTTTGGGAAGATATTGAATAAGCCCAAATTCAGAGTGTATTGCATAGTTGGTAGTATGATTCTTCCCCAACTTCTCCCCGTTCTCTGCCACCACCACCACCACCCCCCCCCCCCCCCCCCCCCCGAAAAGAAGAGGTACTCATGTAATCCAGTTGTGACACTGATTTGAAAATTATGGAGTTCTAAAGTCCAAGTTCCAAAATTTCGGACTGTGCTACATACTGGTAAACTTAAAAGATTTGACTGTTCTTTTGGAGAGCTGGTGGTACAGTCAGGTGCCCATGAAGACTTGGGAGTGTGTGTGGGACAGTTGGTGGCTAATTTTCATTTCCATCTGTATTTACTGTGTTCAAAGAAAAGGGGGGAAGGTATCACATGTGAATATCTTAATTTGCTTTCTGAACTTGTGGAATGGACTAAAACTTAGATTTGGGAGTATTGCTCCCTTTGTCCTTCTTTGTTTAGA
Organism: Melospiza melodia melodia; assembly: GCF_035770615.1. Lineage (NCBI taxonomy): Eukaryota > Metazoa > Chordata > Aves > Passeriformes > Passerellidae > Melospiza > Melospiza melodia. The sequence goes on from NC_086226.1 coordinate 10,349,424, forward strand.
ACTTTTGCAAAGGAAATAATTTTTTTCAGAAAGCAATAAATTCACGACTTGCTAGAAGCAAGTATGTAAAGAATACATGTATTTTTATTCTAGGAGAGCTACTTTTGCTTTGAGCATTGCCTGCTCAACCAGTTTTAAGTCGTTACTTATTAGCCTACTGACTACTCTGAATTAAGCTTTTAATCTAGTTGTTTCTGTGGCATCTAAAATAAGCTGCAGTGTGACATGTCAGAGTCTAATGCTGCTGGGGAAAGTGAATGCTCTAATATGTAAAATGCCTAATAGACCCTTATATGTTTTGACAGATTGGCAAAATGAGGTATGTCAGTGTTCGAGATTTTAAAGGGAAAGTCTTAATCGATATTAGAGAATACTGGATGGATCAAGAAGGTGAAATGAAGCCTGGCAGAAAAGGTATTGTTCTGCTTCATGTTACTTTGTATTGAAACATGGTCTGCACTTTGCAGTAGAATTTCCTATATAATATTTTTCTCCTTTGTTCCTGCACTATACTTACTGAGTATTATTTTCACTTTCTTATGATTTGTGTTCTCACAAAGGATTAGTTTTATCTGTAGGTTATGGATAAAATCTTAAGTGAGTCTGTTTTCCTGAAGAGATCCTCCATGATTTATGGAAAGCAAGATGTCAAATACAAGCAAATTTGGTAGGGGAGTTATAAACATATTTACACCATTGCCATATTTCTTCTCCCCCCACCCCCAGTGATTACCTTAATGAACTGAATTTCCTCTTATGGTTGGATTTCTTTTTTCAGAATTAGCTGAAAACATTTAATCATTTTCATAAGATTTTAAATTTTATTAAACCAACCATGTCCTTCAGCTTCTACTAAATTTTAGATTAAAGTAACCTAAACATTTAATGTGACTAATTTTTAAAAATTGTTAAAAAATGTTTTAGTAGAAAGAGAAATATCTCAAGTGTCCCAAGTTTGTAATCTGTAGCACAGCACAAGCCATTGTACTTCTAGTTGCCCCTTGTACAGTTGCTTTTCATGGCAAGGCTTCACTGTGTACCATTTTCAGAACTTCCACATCTCCAGATGAGGATTGTAGGGCAGTTGGCAGTTTTTATCCATTTTCATATAGCATCAGTGAAAGGTAAGTATGAAATGTTCTGCCCTGGGGATTCACAGAATGACAGAGTGGTTTGAGTTGGAAAAAACCTTGGAGATCATCTCGCTCAACCCCACTCCCTGCTGTGGGCAGGAACGCCTTCCCCTAGACCAGGTTGCTCAGAGCTTCATCCAGCCTGGCCTTGAGCACTTCCAGGCAGGGGTCATCCACATTTTCTGGGCAACCTGTGCCAGTGCATCGTCACACTCAGAGTACAGAATTTCTTCCTAATACCCACTCTAAATCTATCCACTTCCATTCTACCCACCCCCATTCCTCCCTGTCTTGTCACTACATGCTGTTGGAAAAAGTCCTTCCCCAGCCTTGTGTACTGGCAGGCTGCTAAGCTTGAAGAAATCTAATGTACAATCACTGTAAGGTTTGTTACATTCTTCTGGTGTGTTCAGCAGCAACTCAGTAAGCAGTCATTTAGAAAATTTGAGAAGCATTTTCAACATTGCTTAAATAACCACTGAGAATAGGTTTGCATTAATAGCTATCCTGGTGCTCTGCAGGAAAATTGCTAGTTTTGGATTTGTTGCTAGTTAACGGAAAAGGTTACTTTAACTTCTAAGGACTCCATGTTCTGTGTTTCAAGGTAGAATTCAACAGCATGTGCACTTAGAATGGCAAACAACAGGATTTGATGGGTGGGCCAAGTGACAAAAATGAGAGGATGTAGATAGAAGTGTTCATCAATGCAGCAGGAGTCTGAATTTTGTTATGATAAAAATAATCTGATACAATGTGTGAGTCTAATGTTTCCTTGATGCACTCATAAGCTGCTTATCTGTCTATCTGTCTGTCTGTCTGTCTATCCTGAAACCAGTGTAAGCAGTCAAAATTTTGTAATAGAACAAAAATAAACCCAGCAGTTTAAATTACTGTCAGTGTCTTAAATAGCAGGTCTGAATTTTGTTTGGTTCATCTGGTCTGTGATTGAGGGACATCTTCATGATGTTTAATCCCCTGATAATGGTTAGCACACCTGACCTGTTTTCAGATGAAACCTGCCCTCCAAAGACTGGTGGAAGACTGCTTAGAGAAGCCCCATGTACACAACTTGCTGTTTTAAATTGTGATGGTGCTCTGATAAGACAGTGATGGAAAAGAAAAGGCCATGTGCTCCAAAAATGGAATTCAAAGTTTCAGCTGTTTTCAGGTCCTGCTCTACCTTCAGGCAGAATGCAATGAAGGAAAGCTATCACTGGGAGAGGAGGGTAGGAATAATTAGTTGGAAGAGCTTGACAGGAAAAAAAGAAAGATGACTGGGAGCCCTGGGAGCCTGCACTTTCCAAAGAGTGGTTCTAGAAATTTTTGGGTAAGAATGAGTAGCCCAAAGCACAAATGAAACATCTGCTTGAGGGGAAGGTGAAATCAAATTTAGAACTGAAATAATGGTTTGTGGAGTACTGAATGATTATTGGTTGAGTGTCACTAGAAGCTGTAGAAAACTTGAAGTAAAAATAACTTAGGTGTTGGTTTGTGAGTGCTAGGGAGTGGTAAAGAGGGAGTCTCTCCAAAAGGCTCCTTACAGCACCTGCTATTTGTAGTACTTTAGGAAACAAAAAGGGGAAATTCCCCCGCAAAATTACAGTAATGGAAAAGTGCACAGCAGACCTGTCTGCATAGGTACAGCTTTTAGGAGCCAACAGGAATACAAATTATTTCCTTCTTCTCACCCAGGACATTTGTACTGCCTTCTGTCAAGGCCAGAGTTGCATTTCACTTCTTGTTTTTACCTAGTACTTGTACAATTACGTTACACACATTTTTCTTTGTAAACTTGTCTAGAAATGACCTGAAGTTCAGTTGAAGCTTTGGAAGTGGGTAGTTTCACTTTGTAACTAAGATGGTTGTTGAAGTAACTCAAGTATTAATAGTATAGCAGAGGCTTAGTGTATGAAAACAGCCTTTATAATAATTGCACAAGATCTTGCATCACAATTTTCTTTCTGTCTTAAGTGTTTATTTTTAATGCTTTTCAGGTATTTCTTTAAATCCAGAACAGTGGAACCAGCTGAAGGAACAGATTTCTGATATTGATGATGCAGTAAGAAAACTCTAAAGACAGAGCCATACAAAAACTTATATCATTTAGTTGTATTAAGCAGTCTTTTTACATTGGCTTTAGTTTTTTAAAATATTGTTTTCCAAGCTATTGTATATTTGGATTGCAAAACAATTTGTAAGATGAATACTTTTTTTATGTGCATTAAAAGTGTATGCTGAGTGAAGCTATTTGTGTATACTTTACTAAAAGGAATTGTGTTGCTTTCACCTCATGGTGTAAAATAAACAAATTAAGTAATATGTAAAGCATACTTGTTTATGGCCTTTTGATTCAAGGAGTTTGCTGATAAGGCCACCTAATAGCTTTACTAGTTGTTTTAATTTCAGTTTAGTTTACAGTAAATATTCATTTGTTTTATGAGGGGATTTCTTGAAATGTCTCAAGTTCACTTTTTCTTTTACTCAATTTTCTTTGGTATTGCCCTGCAGCTTTCTGCTTTAAGACTTGATACAAACAGTGAATACTTGGAAAAACACATTTTTGTAGATAATTTTCAATACTGTGTTTGCTAATTTACCCTGTTTATTCAGATGTTAACAGTCTTGAATATATAGCTTTTTTTGCATTACTTGCATGAATCATTATGCTAAACAATAACACTTGAACACAAAACACATGCTCTCTCTTCCCATTTTTCTATAGCTTGCTTGACCTACAAAATACAAGTAGCCTTTTTTCTGGACTTCAGATGTGAAACATTAACTTCTACAGTAATAGACATATACCTCAGAGCAAGACAGTATTTAAAGGCTCCAAATGTGGTTATTAGTTAGAACACTCTTCCAGGTTTGCATTAAATTCATTCTGGAATGCATAATCAGTTATGGAAAAGGAATGGTTTACCCGTCTGTAGGGTTTTCATTCATTTGAAAGTATTGCATAAACAATGATGCTTAAATTAGACTGTAACATAGGTTAAGCAATCAAACAGGGTTAAAACTGCTGCAGCCAAAATGTCTGTCTGTCTGTCATGTTTCTGCCTCATGCACGCTCTGCCCAGGCCTTGGGGTGCTCCCTGTGGCTCCTGTGTGCAGGGCTGGTTGATCTCTCTGCGGAAGGCGCTTAGCGCGCCCAGGGGGATTACCCGGTACAAGGCACACCATGACCCAGCAAGCTTGGCTGGTCAGCCCCAGTACCCTGGACAGAAAAGCCCCTGCCCCATGGAAGCTCTGTTACACAAGATGCTGCCCTGGAGGAAGGGCTTCTGGGTGATGCCGAGTCACCAACCACAGAAGGGAGAATGTGATGGAGATGTAAGGGGCACACCAGGGTGGAAGTTAACGGTGCAAGATGAAACTTTGCTGGCATAAAATAACTACAGTGAAGAAATGGAAGCAGAATTGGAGGAGTTCATTTTCTGACATAATTAAGCAAAGCAAGAAGATAAAACTGCTTTATGAAAAAGAACATTTAAAAACTGGTGAATGTCCAACTTAATTAGTTTATGTGTAATTTTCCCATTTGATAACAGAGTCTCTAAATTCTGTATAGATACGCAAGATTTACTGTTTGTTTAGTTAAAGAACGTTTTGATATATTTGTTTATATTGCAGACATGATTGTAAGTGCCATATGCTGTTTATGTGCTGCAGAGTTCATAATTCAATGCAAATCGGTATTAAAGGCTGAGGAAAAGAGACTTCATCAAATTAAGTGCATGTTATTTAGTTTAAATATGTCACATATCTTCAACTGCTTTTTAACTTACCCACTGTTGATATATTACAAATAAAATTTAAATCTGTTTTTGTATAGCTCAACAAATCTTATGTTTTTAAGAATTGGTTGAGGGTGAATAAAAGGGTAAGGAGATGTTTGTGATAGCAGATGTGGTTTTGGGCACAACATTCTTTTTTGAGTGACTTAACAACATATAGGGCTATTTGGACCAAATAGAATAAATACGAAATAGCTGCTAAAATTTCACAGATGAGTGAAATAAATTGCTTCAGATCCCTATAGACAGGTTCTAGGTGGTTTTTGTTGTAATATATATATATTGATTTTGTTCCTTTAAGTCTGAAATTTTGCAACCAGATTTCATGCATTTTACCTCAGAACTTTGAAGTGGCTACTTAAAAGTGCAGTTACATTAGAGGGAAGATTGTCCTCACTTTGATTACTGTGCTAATAGGTCAATTGTGTTCAGGAAGATGGGAAATTAAAATCATTCATCTGGGGAAATTGAGTGAAAAGGTTTATTATAGCGATTAGTTTTCATGTGGAAGTTGATGGTAGAGGTATTCAAAGAAATTAGTACTTGTTAACCACAAACTATGAGTTATTAGTAGATATCAAGAGACAAGTCAGTTTCACAAATGAACTCAAAATGGGATTACTTGATCTGTCTTGTAAGATGGTAATATGCAAGTAACCTCTATAAAAGTGTGACACATTCAGTATTATTTGGAAATAAATGCTAATGAATTGTCATGTAATCATTTGTAGCTTCTCTTAATTTGAGAAGAAAATTAAAATCTTTTTTGACTAAAAATTATTTTTTGCAGACAGCGTTAGCTAGGATGTGCATTGAAGTATCCATGGAAGAAAATTGTGCATGTATGATGAGGCTGTCTAATGCAAGATAAAAGCACTGCTCCCTTCCCATTTAGGTGATGAAAGATACATTTGATCCTTAGTGTTTATGCAGGGCATATTAGCAATATGTTTTATAAATAAGGCCTGATGTGGAGCTTAGGGGAAAAAACACATCACAGAACTGCCAAAGTACTGTATATGTGATAATCACACTGTCATGTATCATGTTGCTCGTATGTATAGATGTTCATATTGAAAATAAACAAATGCAGTACTAACTTTGGTATTTCTTCTAAAGAAGATGGCCCTGGTTATGTATGTATGTGATCTGTTAGCAAAAAAAAGTTGATGATTGTAATTCTGGTAACTCAAATGTCTTATTGTTAGCAGTGTGGAATGTTTCATGTTTTGCTCTGGTGGTGTCCAATGCAGAGAGGCCACTGAAAATAGAGCCCTTCAACTGTAATTACCTTAATGTTAAATAAAAAATGGTTAAATGGCATATGTGTAATAACAATTTGAACACTTGGAAATAAAAAGATTTCTGTTGACATAGTGTTATTTTTAATAGAATCTTAGCTGCATTATAATGTTACGGTACTTGCTGTTTGTTTCTTGCAGCTGTTGTTATTTGGAAATTTCATTATCTCATATTTGGTCTGTGTTTGTGGGTAGGAGACTGATTGTGTAGCCCAGAAGGATAGAAATTTTTCACTAGGATATGAAAAACAAGTGTCATGTAAATACAGAAGCAGCAGATACAAACAGTTTCAAACATCAGCTTGGAGGAAAGTGCCTGGTACATTGTTACTGTTATGAGATTGGCTGATTATCTTTTCAGTGAAGTTTTTCTTTGACTGTAAATGTTGCCATAGATGAGGTAGAAAAATCCCATGCATTTATTATCATTGGTCAGTTATGTCTGCATAGGCTTCTCCAGGAAGGTTATTTATTTTTCACACACTTGAAGCGATTGATCTGTAGGGGGTGGTTTAGTTAGCGGACCATAGCCTTGAACCTATCAGACTTTTCTTCAAGTAGTTTTGCATAGTTTAGCCAGAGAACCAGAAGTAACTGGCTCAAAGGGAAGAAATGGTGTGAGGGACTCAAAGGAGGGTCATCATGTCCTCCCTGATGTTCATTCACTGCCCTCCCCATTCACTGCCCTCCCCTTACTGGTGGGACTTGTCTCTAGCTCCAGTGACTGCACAGAAGAGCATTCCAGTAGGCACTGCTTGTCCTCTGGTGAATCAAGGCTGCGCGTCCCCTGCTCGCAGTTACATAGAAGTGTGAAAACATCTCCAGGGAAACAGAGGTAGATCGTCCTTGGCTTAATGATGGTTTATGAAGGAAGCTTAATTCTGCTGCCATGTGAGCTGAAGGACATGCTGCCAGTCATGGGGGTACTCTAAGAGTCTGGCATCTGTGCCCATGGTATTATTGCACTTGGTTTAACAAAAATGTAGTAATTTTTCATAAGATCTGCCTGACTGTTTTTTTTTTTTTTTTTGTTTTTTTTTTGTTTTTGTTTTTGTACTTCCGTTCTGGTTTCAGTGATTTCATACGCTCATCATTGATCAGATGTCTAATGAGCTAGGGATTGAAGTTGTGTTGAGGACTCAGGTTTTTAAAAGTTACCTGTTTGAAGGAGATGAGCTCTCCATCTTAAAGGTTAAAGGAGCTTACTCTAGAATGGCAAGCTGGTGCAATTAGTAGACTGTTCCAGGAAATCTCTAGCTGTATTTGATAAGGCTAAAAAAGAAGAACATGCCTGCTTGATCAGCATGCCTGGTAGACTGCTGTTATCAGCACTCACTTGGGGAGGAATTAATGAGATGAAAACCGTTGAAGTTTTCATCAGAAAGAAATGGTAAGATTTTACATAACCCTGTTTGTGTTATCTAAAGAAGCTGTTTCACACCTTAAGAAATTAATTGCTTTATGCTTTCACTAATAACCTAATGTGTCAGGATGATTTTTACACTGTTGAAAACAAAGCTCATTTCATCTTAGTTCATCTTAAACCTCACCAAAATAGCCTCACACCCCAGATCTGAGAGAGAGGTGAATGATGGTATATTAAGAACAAATTTGAGATTGGCATTACAGTAACAACTGGCTGCTTGAAATTAAAGCTAGGCAGTGTATATTGCAATATAGTTTTCAGTGTGTTTGTGGCATTGATTTTATGTAACATTTTAAGGTTTTTGCTAGCTGTATCAATGTGAAATGGCATTGTTGTTTCCTCTGCTTTACATTTGCCATGACCTACTGAGATCTGCAGCTCCTTTTGTATATCCTCTGCTCTTTATATTCTGACTGGAATCATCCATCTACCTCTTGGAAGACAGATATCTCTGGCTAAACTCATGCTATCACAGGACAAGGAGTATCTCCAAGATTGTATCCTAGTGGTAATTGGCAGATAAAGCTGCTATTGCTAATAAAGGTCAATGTGTGTCTGTATAAATTTTAGCACTGTGATAAAGTGTTCTTAAAATAGTTGAACTACTCATGCCAACATGCATACTTCCCAATGGAAGTAATTTTCTTCATACTTGGATTACTGTCTGCAGTGAAAGTATTGGACAAATGCTTTTCCCCACGAAGTGATCATGAACAGCTTGGAGAATACCAATGAAATAGTTCCTGGGGAAAAAGTGATGAGAGCTGTCACATGGATGGATATCCTCGTCAGCAAGGGTGATTGTAATTGCAATGGTTTGGTCAATGGAAAGAAAACCTGTCTGTGTGGGTTGCCTGAAAAGTTCCTAAAGTGACCTGTAGTACATGGATATCTTTTATGATGATATAAAGACTGGCCTCCTGTCCAAAGAAACCTTTTAACAATATTAATTTGCCATAGGCCTGTTTCTACATAACCCAAAAAATAAGTTACCTAGGTATTTCCATCACTCCTATAAATGTGTTCGTGCCTTGGTGTTTTGATTTTTTGGCACTTTATTTCGGGAAACTGAGCTTCTGTCCTTGTGATCCTTAAGGAGCGATGAAAATCTTTATTTTTAACTAAGTACTATAGTTTTGGATTTTGAAAACCAGCTTGCAGAGGTCATGCTTGGATGCATTTTCTGCTAGACTACTAGATTGTTACCTACGACTGTTTGCTTTGTAGTCTGAGTAACTGTTGAAAAGAGTCTTAAACTGCAAGCTCGTGGTAATGCCTTGTGAGAAGGTGAGGAGAGGAAAATTTATAGATAAATTAGTTATCTAAATTAGAACCTTTTCAGAATGCGATCTGGAAACAGTATGTTTGCATTTGGAAGGCAAAAACTAACTCTAAAACCACTAAAAAGCATTCCATTTAACTTTGAAACTGCTTTGGAACTTGTGTTCAAACACAAATTCATCAAATGTGTCCTTTTTATGAATTGCTATTGAAAAACCTAATAGTAATGTTAGAAGAAGTCTTCATAGATAAACACTACATCTACAAATACAAAATTGTTAAAGCTAAGTGAATTTATACCAAGATATAATTTTAAACTGATTTTGTGGTTTTGACACTTTGAAACAATTATCTACACTAAATAGGTAAATTTCTAGGAAGCTTTGTGAGAACTTTGAAGTGTTCCACAAGTGGATGTCACATCCTTGGTTGAAGGAAGACACCTGTTTACTTCTTGTGTGGAAGTTTTGGGACAAAGGGGCTGCTGAGTGCTCTGGGCAAGGAGTTTGATCTGCTTTAGGTCAAAGCCTTGGTACTGTTGGTCTGGTGTATCAAATGAAGGGTACAATAGACTTGTTTTAAGAATTTTTTCTGTATTCCACCAAAGTAAAATTTGCACATATATTTAGCATTATTAATTGAACATTCTTTTTTTTGTGGTTTTGTCTTCAAGAGGATTGAGATTAGCACCTAATCAAGAAATTCCTAATTCTGCAATTGATAGTATAGTTTAGATAATGTTCAGATATATTTTGCATTTGGTTTCTGCTTGAGTCATTGGTGATGTACTTTCATTGGCATCATCAATCCATACAGCATTTAGCATGGGAGTCCTCATGCAAGGTAGGGGAATACTTTTCTATTTCCAAACAGATTTTTTTTTCATTACGGATCTTTTGAATGCAGGATGTATGGAAAGGGTAGAGAAGTAGAATGAAATAACTCATATCACTGCTTTTCACTTCAATGCATGCAAGATCTGAATTGAAATCCTTCATATGAAAGAGCATGACAACTGTTGGCAAACCTTCAGCAGTGTGTGTACCAGTTCAGACAAGTGAGCTGTCTGAATTGCTGAGTCATCATCTAGGTCTTTGTCAGATCACCCATTAATTACTCTCAAGTGATCACTTAAACACCATTTGATTAGTATCTAATTTCTAGTCAATCATCAATTACTTATCATTTGATCGTAATTAAATAATTAATCAAATTATTTTCGTTAACAACTCAACAATGACTTGATAAATCACCAGTGATACCTAGGTGTCACTCCATGCGCTTGGATTTCTTGGCTGTGGAGCTGTAGAGTGGAAAATGTTGCTGCAAGTATTTATTGTAGAACTGGACAGCTGTTTGTGTATGGCCTACAGTAACACTGCATTACTGTGTAGGAAAATCTTTCTCAACATTCCAGATACTTTCTTATCTTTTAGTCAGCCTCCTCCATGTTCTGTGGAGGACTTTGTTGAGAAAACATTATAGTCACCTTTATAGGGAGTATTGGGTAAGGGTGGCCAATAGTTGTGAATAAAGCTAGTTGAGTTCTCTGTGCTGTTGGCTGCCAGTAGTGCTGAGGCATTTGCAGCACTCAGAAATGAAACATCTGTGGGAGACCTTTTTTCCATTTCTTGAGACATGAATCTTCAGTAAATACTTTGAATTTGGTTGGACATTTGGGATTTGAGTCATTGTTTTCAAAGTAATGAGAGTTTAAATAAAAAAATATTGTCTTAAACAACACCTTCTTACTGTGATAATGATGGAACTGGGGATTTAGAGAGCAGTTCTTGCTAGTGCTCAGGAAAAATGTTCCTGTGTCAATTCCTTGAGTTGAATTAATGGCCCAATGTTTTGTACATATATTTTTGTCTTGTTATGCAATTTCTTAAGACAATGTTCATTGTTCAAATATTTAGAATAAAGTGTCTACTGTAGCTAGGAATTCTGTTTCAGCCTGTAGGAAAGCTGTCTGAGCAATGAGATGAAAACCAACACAGATCACACGGATCACATAGTGCCTCTGTTGTCTTAGGACTTTGCTATTTCATATAACACTAGGCATTTACTGCTCTTAGATATATGAAATGTTCAGTTTTGAGGAAGATGGATGGCTACATCTTGGCTTCTCATCTGATGAGATGAGCTCAACTTGTATCTGTATTTCAGAGTGTTTCATAGAATCACAGAATTATTTGGGTTGGAAGGAACCTTAAAGATCACCTAATTCCAACTCCCCTGCCATGGACACCTTCCACTAGACCAGATTGTTCAGAGCCCTGTGCTGACCTGGAACAATTCCAGGGATGGGGAATCCACAGCTTCTCTGGACAGCTTGTTCCAGTGTCTTACCACCCACAGGGTAAAGAGCTTATTGCTAACACCTAATCTAAACCTGCCATCTCTCAGTTTAAAGCCATTTACCCTTGTTCTATCTCTACATGCCCTTGTGAAAAGTGCCTCTCCAGCTCTCTTGTAGCCCTTTTAGGTACTGTAAAGTGCTGTAATGTCTCCCTGGTGCTTCTTTGCTTCAGCATGAACCACCCCAGCTCTCTCAGCTGGTCTGCATAGGAGGGGTGCTACACTTCTCTTGATCTTCATGTCCCCTTTGGACCCTAACAGATCCAAGACATTCACATGTTGTTCACCTCACAGCTGGGCACAGTACTCCAGATGGGTGTCCATTTCCTACTCCAGTAACTTGTTTGCAGATGAACATGCACCTCCTATCATAAGAAAATGGCCCACTTGCAATTTGGGCATGAGGAAGGCTGGCTTGCTCATCCCTGGGTTGTCTGTTTTGCTCCACACCAGGAGAGAGGCGGGATCATCCTATGCTCTTCTTAAAAACTAATATTTTTTTAAAATCTCAGACGTGCTTTGCATAACTCTGAAGAGAAGGAGCTGCCTCACAGTTTAGTCAGCATGTGAATGTACAAATATTTCCAGTCTTTTCTTTAAAGACCAGATGTTTCAGTTATTGTGGAAAATCTAAATGTGCTGCATAAGCAAGATACATCTTGCTTTCTGATCAGAAGGCAAATGCAGTGAGGGAGAGGTGTACATGCAGTGATCATCATTTGTAGGAGACATATCTATAAGATTTTTACAATTTTCTGGCAGTTAGAGTGATCAGAGCTGCTGTATGAGGCCAAAATGAGATATGTACAGTTTTTCTTTGCAGGACTTCATAAGAAAGAGATTCAACCTTGTATAATTTTATTTCATTTGCAGCCTATAGGTCTCTCAACAGAAAGCTCACTGTACAGATAAGACAGGAGAAGACACTGTTAATCTTGGCCCAGGCCATGTTTCAGGTTTCTCTTTGGCTGTCTTTGGTGTTTCTCAAAGTCTGGTTCCTCCTGCCTGTGTTCTCTTTGTGTACGGGTCACTTCAGAGACTTCAGCCCAGGGATCTCCTCCCTGGCCAGAGGAGGAGCAGCCGTGCTCTCAGGGGACAGTGAGGATGGGGTAGGATTAGTATTCAATGTGCCTCGCTCCAGATCATCAAATCTCACTATTTTCAGACATCTGATATTTCTGGGAAAGTCTGGTCTTTTCTTCATTTTTCTTCAGCTTCAGCTGGCAGCAGTTTTCACTCCATTATCTTTTAATCATCTGGCTTCTAATTTCTTTTATTACACAGTAATTTGCAACAACAAAAGAGGGAGAATTCTTTTTTTCCTTGCCTGTATTTTTTTCTAATTTAGCTTATGTTCTCTGCAGCACTATGCATTTTCTTTGTTTGAATAGTGCACAGTTTGGATAGTTGGGATAGATGTGACATTTCCAGCTGGAGCCTCTTGTCTCCAAAGTGTGGCTGATGACACCCATGAATCTTTCAGACCGGCACAGACCTCTGTGAGTGCTGCCAGCCACTAGATGTCAGCATTATTTTAAAAATAAACAGCTGTGCTACCTATTGCCATTCCTGCTTAAAATGTGCTGATGTGAAGTTGGTGAGACTTGGTGACTAGTGCCTAGAGGCTACAGGCTTTCATATTTATGAAATGCTCAGTGACACCTGTGTGGCTAGCAGCATACCAGGGTGAAACTTAGTAATTGCTTCCCACATTTTTAGACATTGTGAAAAAGACACCAGTACCTTCTAAAATGGGTGAGAACAAAGTAAGATTTCATAATGAGACTTCTGAAGTTCAATTGTGCTTGCATTCAAGTGTGAGTCTATCAGTGGAGTGAGTGAGGCAGCTCCCTGTCAGAAAAAGATGCTTTTACACCATGGAGCCCCTGAGGAATGGCCAAAGAACTTTTGTGTGCACATTAGGGCTGCATTTGGGGGGAAGCTGGCTAAACTGATTTAGTGACTCACTGGTGTAGGCAAGATACACAGATTTTTTTATATTCTCTCCATTGCTCTTCAAGTGGCTAATTTGATAGAAAATAAGCCAACAGGAACAAGCAAGTAGCTTTCTTTTGGGAAGATGATCCCTCTCTCATCACACGAGTGCCTGTGTCAGCCCAAGGGTGAGACTGTGCAGCTGAGGGCAAGATTAAAGAAAGGCAGAGGGACAACCCTGTGACAAATGTGAGTCATCAGGTTTTCTCTTATTTTCTGTTGGCATTCTTTGCCTGGGAGGCACAATATCTACCTGTCCTGTAGACTCAATTTCCATCCTCATGCTCCTTTTGCTTTGACAGCTATTCCTTCCTATTTCCTGGGTAGAGCTTGAGTGATCTCTGCAGTTCTCTGTGCCAATTTTCCTGTCCTCAAGAGAGGACTAATCCATTGTTTTACTAATCCATCTCTTCCCATTCACATCACTCTTAAACATTTCCTTTTTCTCTATTTCCCACAGTAAGTAATTTGTAGAAGTGCAGTTAACTCTTTCTCCATTTCAAGCCTTGTATTGTTGCTTCAATGTAGGTTTTTGTGCAGTCATTGGGTTTGTCTTGGCAGATCTCTTTATCCATCTTGACATTAGGAGTTTGAGAGGAATTAAGAGTTGGCTGGAACAAATGGCAGAGGGCCTGCAACTGTAAATCCAATAGGACAAGGGCTCTCTGGTGAAGAGCTCAATAAAATGTCAGTGCTTAACAACTAATAAAGAATAACATGATAACAGCTCATTTCAGGCTCTGCTTCATGTCAGCATTGAAACTACATCTGCTGACTCACAAAGGACATATAAATTCACGTTCTCATCCTTTTTGGTGTGTTCTGTGGTTCCCATGCTGCATGGTTACTATGCAGTCCATAATTTTAGGCGCTTTATAACATTTTTGGTTTTCTGTAGGCTTTTGAACATTTCTTCTAGGTAAATGTCTTGCTGAATTCCTATTTTATCTCTTACTATTATTCACTTGGGGGAAATCACACTTGACTTTCTGGAGGAGGAAAAGAAGTTAGCCCCCATGGGTTATGGATCTCTTTGTCTCAAATGTGTCTGATATGAGGAGGTTTTGAGTTGTGATTGAATTCTATACTCCCTGAAGTTCTTGCATGTTTGCAAAATTGTTATGTTTGCTAGAATCCAGTAAATACCAGACGTAAACTTTATTCTGAGTTGGGAAATTCATATCCCCCTGGAACTAAATACTTTATTTCCCACAGGTTTGGACTGCGTTATATTGGCGCCATTCATGTCACTCCACTGAAAATTGTGTCAGCATTCTCATTATATGTTGTTTTTCAGAGGTTATAACTTGGACATAAAAATTTGCTTCCACTTAAAAACTTGGTCTTAGCCCAAGAAGTAATTAAAAAACCACAAACATTTTCTTTCAATATGATTTGTGTTATTTTGGGAAGAGAAGAGAGAATAAAAAAACTAACACTGAAAAATGGCAAAGTATGGGTTACAATTTGCTCAACTTTGACCAACTAAATGATGGAAAAAATCAGAATTCGTCAATCTTGTTAAGCTGTAAAACACTTCAATATCTTTTTAGTTTTATCAGTTTGTTAGGTGGAAAGGTGGAGAATATGAATATGCATGAAGGGATAAATCTACCCTGCATGGAGGGTGTGCAGGTACTTTCCCTTCAGCATTTATCCAAAGCTGAGAGTGCCCATCCTGAACTTAAACATCCTGAGCTCTGAACTTTAAATCCTGCCAATCTGGAAGTCCCACTGTCCCTGACTTTGTTAAATCACTTATGTGTCTCAGAAGTTATGATGCATGACACCTTTCTTTGGGGCGCAGGATTACACAGAACCAAGGAATGGTAAAAGCAGCTACTCCATTTCTTGTGGTAGGTGCATGTGGACCATGTTCCTGGGCACAGCAAATTGACAGAAGGGAATTGGGATGCCCCAGGTGGGGCCTCCCTTTGGGTGAATTGTGGTCCTGTTTGTTTGTAGGGTCTCAAAGTACCTCTGTTTGGTGAGTGATAAATGGTTGTCATGGTTTAGCTACAGCCAGCAGCCAAGCCCCAGGCAGCCACTTGCTCACATGCCCATCAGTGGGACTGGGAGAGAACTGGAAGGGTAAAAGCTGGAAAACTCGAGGGTTGGGATGAAGACAGTTTAATAGAGAAAGCAGAAGCCACACATGCAAGCAAAACAAAACAAGGAGTTAATTCATCTCTTCCCATGGGCAGGCAGGAGTTCAGCCATCGCCAGGAGAGCAGTGTCCACCGCACCTAAGTGTCACTTGGGAAGACAAATGTCACCATGCCCAGCATGCCCCCTTCCCTCCTCTTCCCTCCCCTTTATACCCTGCAGGGGATGTCACACGGTCTGGAATGTGCCTTTGGTCAGCTGGGGTCACCTTTCCCGGCTGTGTCTCCTCCCACTCTCCCAAGCAGCCCCAGCCTCCCCGCCAGCGTGGCAGGGGAGAAGCAGAAGAGGCTTTGGCTCTGTGTAAGCTCTGCCCAGCAGCAACTAAAACATCTCTGTGTTAGCATCACTGTGCTCAGCACTAAGCCAAAACACAGCCACACATCAGCCAGTGTGAAGAAAACGAACTCTGCCCCAGCCAAAACCAGCACACCGGGTTTACTGGAGATACAGTGATTCTTGGGTTCTGTATGATCGAAGACAGGAAAAATGAGCAAAAAGGGTTGTTTTGGTGTTTGGATTTATTGAAAAGTCCCTGTAGGAGTCCACCTTAATCAGTGTACCTCTTACCATGTACACTTATAGAAAACTTCAGGGAAAGGCTTGTTGTGGAATAAATGGGGAGGCCAGGTGACAGGATTCTCATAGTACAAGTGGGAAGGCATGTTTCATTAATAAATCTGCTGCTGAAGTTATTTTTTACTATGAAGGGGGACTCGAGTAGCCAACTGCCTATTATATGTGGGACTATGTCAAACATGCATTTTATAGAAGGAGTATTCTATGTAGTTAGGAGTTTTACATGTGGTAATTGCTGAGAATAACTGTGCTAATACTTCCACTGACCAACAGAGATTTTAGGTCAAAAAATTTGTCTATCTTTTTACAGTGACATTTAAAACCCAACGACTGTGAAATGTTTCAGGCTTTTCACCCTGTACAGAATTTTGTGATACAAAGGGAGACCTCACATCCAGTGTAAGATTTCAGAAAATACTGGTCCTTATGAAAGATTAAACAAATATAAATTTCTGCATAATAAATTGTTTCCAACAGCAGGTCTTTTGAATCAGAACAAACCAGCCTGAATCTTATGATCACAATCAATAACAAATGAAGTGAAAAGTAGGCCCAGAAACCATGGTGACTCAGTACAATCCTCAATACTGCCAGCAGTTTTTCAAGATTGGTCTTGGAATAAAATATTCAAAATTAAGTCTAATATACAAGGCTTCAAAGGAGAGAAAATAAAATAGCTTTTCTTTAGAAATGCATTTGATAGGATTTAGTACAAACAAGTATTTTTAAAGTTCAAAACCAACTCCTAAATAAGTTTATTCTGAAATAGAATTTGACCATAAATATATGTCTCCCAAGAGTCAGGTCCTGGTCTGGGGAATCTGTTATCATGAGTGTCCTCTAGTTCAAGAAAATGCCAGCTATGATTCTGATCTTTGTGAGTGAAGTTATCAGCTGAGGCTGAGTCTAGGCTGGTCTGTTTTAATGGGGAGTAAAGGGGTGGCTGGTAATGAGGAAAATAAAAAATGGGGAGTGGAGTATATTGCCCTTGGGGTAAAGAGATGGAGTGCAAGAATGTCTGGACTTCAGCACAGAGAAACTCGGGATATGAGCCTTGGCTGACTGGGCTGGAGAGGAGGGATGTCTTAGGAGGAGAGATAGCTAAGGCCCAGCTGCAGGCAGCAGAGAGAGATGAAAATGCACTTAAGTGAGGTCTCTTAGGCTTTGATTTGCGAACTGATCTGTTCAGGCAGACCCTTACACCCACACAAAGCCCTGTTGAAGATAACAGGATTTTGTGCAGGCTCACAAGAATCAACTTGCAGGAATGAGGCCCCGAGTCCTCAGGAGGAGTCTCTACTAAGTGCAAGTAACACAAGGAGTAGCTGGAAATGACACATCCCAGCAGTTCCCACCTTGAATCAGGAATTGAGAGTGAGCTGGTCTTGTGGGGCACCCAAGGCCGACAGAGTTATATTTATATTGCTCTGCTCTCAGTGCTTCTGTTATAACCCCCAGTGGAATTTACACTTGGTATCTTTTCCCCCATCCCTCAGTATCTTTCAGTCTAAAATCTGGTGGATGAGAGCTCATCTTGGAAGGCTGATGACTTCTGAAATGTGAGTGCAATTTGTTTAGGTGCTTGGCTTTGCAGGGCAGCCGGAAGGGGAAAAAATATCAGCTGGTTTTCCCTTTGTTTTAAAAAATAGTATTTCATGCTAGAAAAACTAAGTGATGTGGAGAATGTTGTTTAGGCTTGTCAATAAGATAAACTAGATTTTTGCTGACCACAGAGCCTATGAGAACTTTGTGATGTGTTTTACAATTACTGTGGACTTCATTCCTGGGCAGTGCCTATAATGTACATATGAAACTCACTGACAATTTCTAAATAGTAATTGCAGCTAGAGGACCTTTATATACTTCATTTTACTGTGATTACCTAGCAGAGCCTGACATTCTGAGTTCCTTGTTAGACCCAGCTGCAAAGTCACTAATGTGACAAGTGATGACAGAGATCTTTAGTGCAGTTTGATTGTTCCCAGGGCAAGGCTATTATTGGGGCTTCATCTTCTTTGAGAGCATAATTCAGCTCCAGGTAGGCATTCTAATCTACCACTGCTGGCAGTTTCGTGGTCACAAGCTTCACAGAGTTTCTATGGGAGGTGCTTTACCCTCCTATTTTAGCTAAATCCATCTTGTCTGTGCCTAAGAGCAATACTGGTACCTTTAGTATGAGTCCCTAAACATGAGTGATGGATTCCTTTCTATGCTAGTAGAAAAAATATTTTAAAAACTGAATGGAATCTTGAATATTTACCTTTCAAACCTTACTCTCTATCTGGGTTTCATCCTGAGTATATATTTACTAAATAAATGGCAATTCCTGCCTACTTCTTTTTGCCATAAGCTAAGACCACTAGCTTAATTCAGAGGCAGACACTATTGGACAACTGGATAGATCCATACCTATGTGAGGCCCCAGCAAACACTGGGACTGTCCAGACCATGGGGAGGGGGCTGAGGAGATTTGCAACTAAGTTTAGGAAACACTTAGGCAGTGGATAATGTAAATGAGGGATTGCTGTTCTCACAACTCCCACAACACAAGAAGTAGGTGGCACTGGAGGAAGCTAGCTGGAGACAGTTTTAGGAAAAGGAAAACACTTTGGGAACCTATTGTAACAGGGGATGGTGGGGGCAGGTTCAAAGGATGTGACAAAGGCATGTGCATTAAGGGAATCTGGGAGAAACCGAGGAGAAATGCACTCACTAACATCCCTGGTTCTGGACACTGGGAAAGTACAGGGGAATGGACAACGGGAAGTAACATTCTCATGAGGCCATGTGTCTCATTTGCTGCTGCCAGATATGTAAAAGTGGACTAAAATGGACCATTGGTCTGACTCAAGGGCAGTTTTATAACAGAGTCAGGGCTCTTACAGATCCTGTCTCACATTTTCACTCATTAGTTAAGCGCAGAGACATGGTCCTCATGTGTAAGAATCACAGAATTGTTAAGGTTGGAAAAAACCTCTGACTCCAATCATTAATCCAGCAATGCCAAACCCACCCCTAAATCCTGTCCCTAAGTGCCTTATCTGCATGTCTTTTAAATACCTCCAGGGATGGTGACTCAACCGTTTCTGTGGGCAGCCTGTTCCAGTGCTTGGCAACTCTTTCTGTGGAGAAACTTTTCCTGATGTGCAGTCGAAACCTCTCCTGGTGCAACTCAAGGCCATCTCCCCTTGTCCTGTCACTCGTTCCCTAGGAACTCAGGTAAATTCCCACCTGGCTACGCCCTCCTGTCAGGGAGTTGCAGAGTGATCAGGTCTCTCCTGAGCCTCCTTTTCTCCAGGTAAACAGCCCCAGCTCCCTCAGCTGCTCCTCACAGCACTTCTGCTCCATCCAGACCCTGCCCCAGCTCTGTTCTCTTCTGACAACTGGCAGTTCTGACCCATGCAGTGACAGAACTGAAATGCAAAGTTTCCTTCTGAGTGGCTGTGACAGAAAGTGAACTTTCAGGATAGTGAATAGCACCAGAAATGTGTCCTGTTGGATTGGTTCCTAGTTTTGCAAGATGTGGATACATGGCTGGCAAGGCTAAAGCAGAAGTTTCCAAATGCGATTCTGTTGTGGTCAGTGTGATGGCAACAGAGATTAATTTGGCCCTGGGTATCTTTTCTTAGCTTATTGAAATATAATTCAAAAATATTTTATTTCAGCTTTTAATAATATTTTTCTTATTTTTGGAAGATCTGCAAATTAAGCAACATATGACTGATAAAAAGTGTCTGTAGCTAGAGAGCAATTTTTTAGTTCATTCTTAAAAAATATTACCGAACAAGTATCAAAATCTATCTTAAACATGAAGATAGAATAATGTTTAGATGTACATGTGCCTTTCTGTGGCACTTGACTTTCCTTGAAGTCGGTTTCAAGTTAAATTTATTTTTCATTTGTCCAAGTCTGCCTGAATCCTTTTAGTCTGCCTCCTGTGCAGAGCTGATCCACAGAACCTGTAGAATCTGATCATTCCTAATTTTTGATTTTTCTTAGATGTTTTCTCAATAA
Organism: Melospiza melodia melodia; assembly: GCF_035770615.1. Taxonomy (NCBI): domain Eukaryota; kingdom Metazoa; phylum Chordata; class Aves; order Passeriformes; family Passerellidae; genus Melospiza; species Melospiza melodia. Next base: position 10,369,474 of record NC_086226.1, read on the forward strand.
GCTATCACTTGTTCTATCCATCTGGTCCATGTGGATCTTTTGTATCCATTTTTAGAGCAATTACTTCCTCTCTTCAGTTATGCAAAATACCTCATTAAATAACCTGAGTCCTTGGGTGTGTCAAGATTTGACACTGGCACAAGGCCAAATGCCCCCATGAAAATACACTTTCTCTGGTGTCTGCTGTGAGATTTTGACCAGGAACAAACAAAGCAGGCTCTCACTTGAAAAAAAGAAAAGTTTATTAACTAAACTACAAAAACAATTACTAAACTACACACAAAAGAAAAAGAAAAAGACAAGGAAAATGAAAACCTCACAAAAACACTCTCCTCCTCCTCCCCCCTAAATTCCCAATACAATACATCTTCCAAAATCACCAATTCTGGGTCCAGCACCACCCTTTAGAATGCTCAACTTTCAGTTCCTCAAGAGGAGAGGGAGTCCTTCCATGTGTCGTGGTGGCCTTTTCCATCCTTGTTCCGGTGCTCTCACCACCGAACAGGGATCAGGGCTGCTTCCAGGGTTGTCTTTTTAAGGATGCTTTGTCCAGTTTCAGAAAAGCACAGTATCTCACCTTTGGGACATCTGTCCCCCCCATATTTTATATACCCCCTGGGGCCGAGGGGTACCCACACTGAATCTTCTTTGGCTCTGGGACATTTCTCCCCCTGGACTCAGTCTCTGTATCACACGGAAACATGGCTCTGTCCATGGCTACACAAAAGAGTCCAGCATAAAATGCCACTCCCTCTTCTCCATTCTTCCAACATCTCTCACTCTCTCTCTCTCTGGTCCAGACTTTCATCACTCGTCTAGGAAGGGTTAATGTTCTGTGAAGTTTTCATTGTCCAAGAAGGGTTAAAAACTCCTCCAAGTGGCTGGACTCCTGGCTGCACACGCCCCCCATCTCCTCAGCCGGGCTGCCTGCTGCCAGCACATGTTTACTAAATTTCAAGGTAATGGCCACAAACACAGGCTGCACTCTCTCTCTCTGTCTGTCTCCAAGAGGGGGGAACGGGCTGCCCATTGCTTCCCGGCATTTCTTTACTTCTTCCTTCCCCCCTTGGGGGGCCAGGCCTGCCTCTCCCGGGCCGGGCCGCATGGCTTTTCCGCTCCC